>NC_080168.1:62959031-63259031 GCF_950295315.1 Erinaceus europaeus
CTTCATTTGTTGTTGTTGTTGTTGTTGTTGTTGTTAATGTCATCATTGTTAGGACATAAAGAAATGGAGGAGGAGGGGAAGACAGAGAGGGGAAAGAAAGACACCTGCAGACCTGCTTCACCGCTTGTGAAGCTACTCCCCTGCAGGAGGGGAGCTGGGGGCTAGAACCAGGATCCTTAAACCGGTCCTTGGTTTTGCGCCAGGTGTGCTTAACCTGCTGTGCTACTGCCTGACTCCCCCAAGTGAGCTATTTTACCACTATATCCACTTTTATAAAATTTGAATAATTTGGGCTGGTAAAATAGCTCATCTAGGAGGATGTCAAAATCTGTTTCATTCTTCACTGTTTAACTTTTATGTGCATCTTTTTATGCATATATATATATATACACATATATATAATCTCTTATGAATCACAGACATATACCCCTTGTAAATAAATAAATAAACAAGCAAACCCTATCATGGCCACCCATGTTAAAACTCCATCCATGCAGAGCTCAATCCTTTTTAACAAATTTAGTGATTAGCCTCTCTTAGCTCAGTAATCTTTTTTCTCTAGAATAAGGTCACATTAAAGTGAAGTTCTAACATAAGAAGTCAGGTAACTGGGGGCCAGGTGATGGTGCACCTGGTTGAGTGCATATTACAATGCACAAAGACCTGGATTCAAGTCCTTGATCCCTACCTTCAGGGACAAAGCTTCTCAAGTGGTGAAGCAGTGCTACAGGTCTGTCTCTCTCTCTCTGTCTCTCTCTTCCCCTCCCTCTTTCCTACTCTTTCCTACTTTACCTCCCCCTCCCCTCTCAATTTCTCTCTGTCTCTATCCAATAAATACATAAATAAATAAATAAATTGTGTGTGTGTGTGTGTGTGTGTGTGTGTGTGTGTGTGTGTGCGTGTGTGTGTGTGTCTGTCAGGTAATGCACTGTCCACACTGGAGGTGGACTGGCCCTGAGATGTTGTCCCAAATCTGAGTAAGGAGGGGAGATATTAGCTTTCTTCACTGACCCAGTCATTAGACATATAGAGGGGCAGCAAAGGGCATTGGGCAGATTGGCTTTTTGCACTCAGATAGAATTACCAGAGGATGGAGAGGAAGCTGTAAGAAGTCAGTCATCAAATTCCCCTCCTTCCCCACATCTGGGTGAGTGGTCCTAGCTTGAAGATGGGTGTAGTAGTGCTACTCTGCCTCCAGAAAGCTCAATAAGTGCTACTCTGCCTCCAGAAAGCTCAATATACCTCATCTTTCCATACTTAGTAGGAGGTAGCATTTGTCAGAATAAATTATTTAATAGACATTCATGTTCTGCTCCACTCATCTGTATACTTTATACACCACAGTCTATACTCTATGCATAAATACTTTCTGGTCTATTCATTGATTTAATGCCATAGTTACATGATGACTACCTCAGTTTGTGAAGCCCTGCTTAACTCTGGTGACACAGAATGAACAGAACAAGTTACCACAGGACCAGACAGTGAAGCACCCAGATGAGCTCACATACCACCATGAAAGGACCCAGTTTCAAGCCCTCAGTTCCCCTTCTGTAGGAAGGAAGCTTCACAAGCAGTGAAGCAGGGATGCAGGTATCTTTCTTTCTCTCTTCCTTTCTCACCCTTTCCCCCTCTCAATTTCTCTCTCCTATCAAAATAAATAAATGAAATAAAGGGGGTCGGACAGTAGCACAGTGGGTTAAGCGCACATGGCATGAAGTGCAAGGACCAGCATAAGGATCCCTGTTCGAGCCCCCAGCTCCCCACCTGAAGGGGGGGTCACTTCGCAAATAGTGAAGCAGGTCTGCAGGTGTCTATATTTCTCTCCCCTGTTTGTCTTCCCCTCCTCTCTCGATTTCTCTCTGTCCTATCCAATAACAACAACAACAACAAGGGCAACAAAAATGGGGGAAATGGCCTCGAGGAGCAGTGGATTCATAATGCAGACACAAAGCCCCAGCAATAACCCGGGAAGCAAAATAAATAAATAAATAAATAAACTTATAAGAACAGGTTACCATGTGTCAGGTTCTATGCATTTCATTTAATTCTCTAACCCACCTCATGAATTTAAGTCAAATTTTAAGCTCACTTGGTAGGAAATATGCAAAGTATGCTCAATAGACACAGTTCTATACCATGGGAACATTTTCAAGTCTTTTCTATTTTAACAACTTTCACTTCTGCTCTACTAGGCCCCAAAGCTTCTCATTCAGTCTCAGAACAACTAAGAGTCTGGAATCTCAAATCTCATAATCTATCCTCAGAATGCAGTTGCTTATTTTTCTAGTGTTTTCGTGCTTTTACTGCAACACCAACTTCCCAGCATTATGAAGCACTCTAGTTCTTTAGAGTATCATTTTATTTCTACAACACCCAATTTCTTCTAGCTTGACATCTCCAGATTTTTTTGTACTCATAAGTGCTGTCTAGGATGACTGATACAATGGCTTTTCATATTTCCTTGTCTAAATTCCAAATCATGGACTTCCTCCTACAGATAATTCTTACACAGAACATTGATTTTTCCCTAACATTATACTAATCCTATAGGTATATCAAGATATGGAACACCATTCAGGAAACAATTTTGATCACTACTTATGGTAGAGGTTCCATGTCATTCTCCCTTAACAAGATAATATAATGTTCTTTTGCACTGAAATATGCAACAAGATTACATTTCTCAGATTCCTTTTCAGAGAGAGGTAATCAATGAGATGCACACAGTCATCATCCAGAAAGGTGTCCCAGAAAGGCCTCTAAAGGGAGCTATGGCTCATTTGTGAAATGTGTTCATTTTGTCCTCTACCCAATCTTCCCTCTTTATGACAATAGCTGAGATATAATGATGGGAGCTTCAGCAACAATTGTGCAACTATAAGGGAATCTTCAACAAGTTGCTACATGCTAAGATAAGGAGAATGGAACAGAAACCTAGGAAGAATCTGGCGGAAAAAGAAAGACAGAACCAGGCAGTACTGACAATTACTATGTGATTTACTAAGCAGCCTCTGGATTCCTGCTTGCAGATTTTTTTAAAGAAGACAAAGCAGTGTCTTTTAAAGATATGGCATGTAATTATTATTACTATATGGCAATCATAAATACACACTGTACCATTCATTCATTCTTTCATTCATTCACTACCACATATTTGCTATCTGTCCTGAGTTCAGTATTTCTAGTTTGAGTAGAAACAGAAAAGACACAAAAAATAGTCTTTTAGTAAATATGTATTTTGAAAATATATTTTAAAATCAAGTTCAGTTTCACAGTTATCTATGATAATTTTTCAAGTACACTAAAAAGTATAGGCAATAAGCACTGTGGGTTATCAAAGATGATGGAGGTGAGATGCAGAATGAGGTTAGTAGTTGAGAAAGACAGTGCTAGAGCAGAATTTGAAAGAAAAGCAAAGGATGGGGAAAGGGTTGAATCAATTCTTCTTTTGAAGTGGGTGAGGAATTATGATCAGATCAATAGGTCAGAGAGGAAAACAAAATTCCTGACTTTAGGAGGGACTAGAAACCCCAGCCTGGGGATATAGATCCACCTGCCAATGGGCATCTCTAGCAGAGAAGCAGTTACAGAAGTCAGACCTTCCACCTTCTGCACCCCAGAAAGAACTTTGGTCCATACTCCCAGAGGGATAAACAATAGGGAAAATTCTAATGGAGGAGAGGAAACACAGAACTCTGGTTGTGGGAACTGTATGGAATCAAACCCCTAATATCTTACAATATTTTAAATCAATATTAAATCACTACTAAAGTGCACACACACACACACACACACACACACACACACACACACACACACACACACACAAAGAAACCCTAGCCTGACTAAGTGCTAAATGCAGTCTGTGGTAAGGTCTCAGACAAGGCTTCCAGCCTCTGTTCTAGAGCTTTTTCCATTCTAAAAATGCAACAACTCTTGTCAGTGACACAACAGCCTTATAATTATATGACACTGACCTCTTTCATAAGGTTGTTATGATAATAGTAACTTGACAGGAGATTAATATTGCCCAGCCTTTGTCTTCGAGTCTGGAATTGATGAGTAGTGCCTATGACAACTACCCTGGTGGTTACTCTGCATGGTGCGCTTTCCTGAAGCCTCTCTCATGGGGTGGGGATTGCCTGTGGCTTCCCTTGCTGGGGCATGTGTCTTACTCTGCTTTTGTCCTGGTATATTGGCTAATGTGTCATCTTACCACAAAGTTTCTGCTGTGACCTTTCACCAAATAATGTCATAACTGAAATGGACTCTTCCTCCTGTGATCCAAGTGCAGAAAGATACACTAGCTACTTTACTTTAGGTCACCTCCAGGCAGTATTTAATCATGGATTGCAGGTGAAAACAAACAAGCAAAAACAACCTAACCCCAGTGAGAACTACAGATTTCTACCTGCCCCTTTTCTCTCCAGCACAGATCATGACATGCCTCCAAGCCTTTCAGATAACTGACCTTTTTCCCCAAGACTTTCTTTTCCCATGACTCAGTTCCTGTCTCTTCTGGGCTTTCATAATATTAAATGACATTTCTCAGATTTCTTCTACAGCCATTTAGTATTTCTATGTAAGGCTAATCTTTTAGTAACTCAATTCCTTGAGGAAAGGTCTTAACCTGCACAAACATTCTTATCCTGTTTTGGTGTGGACAACCTGACTTCATTTTCTAAAACCTGGTGCTATTTAAGAAAAGACAAATCACAGGCTGTGTGCTAGCCATGTGAAAGACCAGATGTACGTAACTGGGCAAGAGGATTGCTGAGGGAGCCCGTAGGAGATGGCTCAAGATAAGGCTTTATTCTCATCCTGTGAGATAAGGATGAATGCCTGTGTGTGTTGTTTTGATTCTAACCTGGGGGAGAAGGCAAAGATCAGGGTCCTTCTCCAACTGGGAGGCATAAGGCTCAGCATTTTCACCTTGAGCAAAAATCACGTTGAGGCCATGAGGTATAATGGAAAATCCATGAACAGCATTTAACGACACATTTTCCTGAGTATAGACTGTGACATTATACAATTGAACAGCATATTCTTATTCAAGATCTCCCAAAAAATGAAAAGTTAACTATACTATTGTAATTGAAGCCCACAGCAGCTGTGAGGGGAAAAGTCTACCAGGAAGATAAGAGGCTGTTTCAAGCAAGGCAAAAACCAGTTATTAACATTTCCCAGTTAAATAAAGACTATGTTCCTGGGAATGTGTAAGCAATTAGCTCCTGCTATTATACACTGGATACATAAAGTGGAGTATAGAAGTGTGGGCGGCAACAGAAGGAGAACTTGATTAATCTACTCCTAAATTCATGTTCCTGTCCTGATTTTCAGGGCTGGAATCTACCTCAGGACACCTCAAGTGAAACATATAGAACTTCAAAACCATTGTCACAAGAGATCTAAGTGGATTCAAGATCTGGATCAGGAGTACTTGCAGTCCTTGCACCATCACTGTGGACCATGAGCAAGCCACTCAAACTCAGAGCAACAACATCCTATCCTGTAAGTGTGAATCATACCCATAATGCTCTAACAGTATCAGGAAATACTACACACACAAAGCATCTGCCATACACAGTCAATATTACTCTAAGTATGATAAGTCTCCATGCTTCTTCTCAAATGCACATAGACACACAGGAAAAGGGGAATAGGGTGAGTAGGGCAATACTTCCATGTTGTGAGAAAGAAGAGGCTTATAAACCATGTTTTTATTACTTTATGATTTCACCATGCCAGGTAGAATACACTACTCACCTGAGGTATGGTTTTACATCATAACCAGTTGCCATCCAGAATATGCTGCTTTAATTCCCCAGAGATGAGGAAGGGATTGAGAGAGAGAGAGACTGACTGACTGACTGACTGACTGACTGACTGACTGCCTACTAGGTACATTCTCCCAGAAACTGAGTTGTCAGAGCATATCCAACTGAGCCTGATGGACAGATTTTGCAGACCATTTGGTAATCTGGTCATAAATGGGAAGGAAATGGGTGGGGTGTGATGGAGAGGAGTCTGGTGAGCAGTGCTCCCTCACTCCCATTTACAACCCCCAACCTTGACATGTGTCGCTTCCTATCACATCATCTGATTCCTCTATAGCAGAGCAATAATGCAGAGAAATAATGCAGGGGGTTTCTTTATTAAATATTTATCTCCGATGGCCTTTTCACCAAGAGCCTGAGGGTCTATAGTGAACGGTAGCACCCGGTTCCCTCCTGAAGGGCAGAACATCCTATTCTTGCTCTCCCAGAGCAGCCCACATCTGGTGATTATCTGGGATGTGGGTTCAAAGACTCTGTACCCTTTGCCTCAGTGCAGGAAGGGAGCTCCACTGGCACAATCGGTTAGCGCATGATACTTATACATAAGACAGAACCCTGGGTCTTGACCTGAATAGCTCTGGCTGCATGTCAAAGTCTAATAAGGAGCCAAAGCGTTTTGCTTATATGGTGTCTGGAATTGTGGTGGGTAGCCTTTTTGATGTAGAGGGTAGTAACTGTCACTTTATACTCATGAAAGGACAGAAACAGAGATGATAATATCCGCAAGAGTCAAAATGCAATCTCTTTTTAAAAAATTTAAATCCACTTACAGCACTATGAAGAGACTGGAGAAATAGCATAGAGGTTATGCAAAAAGAATTTATCTGAGACTCTAAGATCCCAGGTTCAATCCCTGGCACCACTATAATGCTCTAACAACCATAAGCTGAGCATGCTTTAATTAAAATAAGAAAATAAACCACCCACCTGAAGTCAGTAAACTAGTAGTTCCAGTGAAAAAACAGAAAGTTCTTTGGTCAGCTCTCTTTCTCCTCCCCTCCCTTACCCTTCTCTCTCTTTACCTCCTCTTCCTCCCCTCCACTCTCTTACCCTCACCTCTCCTACTCTTTTTTTCCTCTCCCCTCTCTTCTCATCCCCTCCGCTCTCCTTCCCTCCCCTCATTTTTGCCACCAGGGTATCTAAAGCTTGGTGCTGCACAACTCCACCATTCCTAGGGGAGATATTTTTAATGTTCTTTCTTTCTCTTGCTTTCTTTCCCTCACTCCTCCCCTTTTCCTTTTTTTATAGATAGAAATAGGGAGAGAAATGAAGGTACCTCTAGCACTGCTTCACTGCTAGTGAAAAATCCCCCACTACACATGGGAACCAGAAATTTGAACCTGGATCCTTGCACATAGTAGCATGTGTGCTCTTATCTGGAACATCACCACTTAGCCATGGCCAAATAGTTTCTAAAAATGAGGGGCAGTGCACTGGTGAACCCGACTAAGCAAACATATCACCATGCACAAAGACCTGGGTCTGAGCACCCACTCCCCACCTGCAGGAGGGAAGCTTCATGAGGGGAAAAACAGGTCTGCAGATATCTCTGTGTCTCTCTCTCCCTTCCCCCTCCCTCTCAATTTCTTTCTATCCTGTCAAATAAAATTTTTTTTAAAAAGGAAAGGAAAGGAAAGGGAAAGAAAGGAAAGGAAAAAATGTCTACCAGGAGCAGTGGATTCATAGTGCTGGAACTGAGCCTCAGTGATCATCCTGGAGGCAACAAATATATTAATTAATTAATTAATTAATTAACTGTTTCTAAAAATGACAAGCTATCTTTAAAATATAGAATCCCTATCACACATAGCAACGTCATTTGATGATTTTTTTTTGGTCATAGCCAGGGCTTCACTGCTCAGCTCTATGAGACTTCTTTTTCAAATAGAGACAGACTAAAAGAGGCAAAGACAGAGAATGAAAGAGACCAGAACACCAAAGCCTCCTCCAGTGTGCTGGGGGCCAGGCTCAAACGTGGGTCATATATATGTGACAAGTAAACATACTGCCCAAATGAGCTTTTTTATTGGTCTCTGTAACCTTTTTGGAAGACATAGTTATATCAATATTAAATCATTAAATTGAAAAGGCTTTAGAAGACATATATTTTAGTCTTTCTCATTTTATAAATGAAGAAACCAAGTCTAAGAGAGTTTGACTTTCCTAAAGGCACACAAATCTTTTTTTAATGTTTTACAAAATTCTGATGATTAAGTAAAAACCTAGAAAAATAAAACATCCAGATGTTTAACCACTTGTATATCATTTTTTTCTCTTTATTTACTAAAGCACTGCTCAGCTCTGGTTTACAGTAGTGTGGGGAAATAAACTTGGGACTTTGGAGTCTCAGGCATAAGTCTCCTTACATAACCATTATGCTATCTTCTCCTGTCCTGTAAGCAGTTTCTTTGCTTGGGTAGTGGTTTCTTTTGCTGTACGGAAGCTTTTCAATTTTCTGTAGTCCCATGGGGTTATTTTATTTACTGATTGATTTTTTTTTTCACCAGAGTAGTGCTCAGTTCTGGCTGCTGGTGGTGTGGGGGATTGAACCTGGGACTTTGGAATCTCAGGCATGACAGTCTCTTTGCATAACCATTATGCTATCTACCCCATGGGTTATTTTTTACTTTGTATTCCTTGCAACTGGATTTGTATCATAAAGATGCCTATAAAATTTAGATGGAAAAGAATTCTGCCAATAATTTCTTCTAAGTATTTAATAGTTACTGGTTTAACATCCAAGTCCTTGATCCATCTGGAGTTTGCTTTTGTGTGTGGTGAAATGTAGTGGTTCAGTTTCATTTTTCTGTATCTTTCAACCCAGTTTTCCCAACACCATTTGTTGAAGAGACTCCTTTCTCCATCTTATAGTTTGGGCCCCCTTGTCAAAAATTAGATGACCATAGGTATGGGAGCTTACTTCTGGACTCTCAATTCTATTCTACTGTCTATTCTTGTTCCAGTACCAGGCAGTTTTGATCACAGATCCCTATACCATTATGCTACCTACCCCCACCTTTAAATGAAGTAATTGCAAACAGGACTGTAGACAGTCCAAAGAGAACCTGAGCTTACACAACACTTCAGGGAGCAGTACAGACCCCCACTGAAACAATGAGTGGATGATTATCAAGCACGTTTGTGTATTTCTGGACAACGTGTGCACAGGAAGCAGAGGGGACAACAAAGAGCCACTTCAAACAATTCAGGATTCTCCTGAGGCTAGTTGAAAACTAGCCTGGGAAATAACACAAGAAATAACAGAAGTCATGAGCATTAGGAAGGTTCTTTAAAAGGTACAAAGGATTGTCAAACAGTCACAGTCCTTTCCACCTTCATGACAGGAAACAGCCAATTGCTATTATGACTTTTCTGCAAGTGAGGAGTTAGATCAGTTTAGAGAAATCCCCCAGGTGACATACCAGGCCCAGGACCCCACATTCTTCTATGAAAAAAGTATGCTTCCAACAGAATCTGTGCTTGATGCTATTTGTTGAGCTCTTTCATCAGTCTACTGAGGAAATACATAATAAACTTCATGCAGATTATCTCTCAGAACAAGCCACCATTTGTTTACTCACTATTATATACTTTTTAAAAAATCTTTATTTATTTGCTGGATAGAGACAGTGAGAAATTGAGAGGGAAGGGGGTGATAGAGAGGGAGAAAGACAGAGAGACACCTGCAGCACTGCTTCACCACTTATGAAGCTTTCCCCTCTGCAGGTGGGGGCCAGGGGCTCGAACCTGGGTCCTTGCACACTGTAACATGTGTGCTCAACCAGGTGCGCCACCACCTGGCCCCCTATTAAATACTTTTGTACATGTGTCTGAAGACATTCATTTCTGTCAGGCAGCCCCCCTGCTCTGCTGCTGTGGTCTATTTACATAATCATTGTTTTGCCTGAGACCTGCCCTGCCTGCAGGGTACTGGTTAATCCCACTGGTTAGAACCTTTACAACAGCTGCTATGGAAGTTTTCTACCTTCACACTCTTTTCTCCACCCCCTCTCCTATCCATTTCCTTTTCCCACTTGCCACTTCCAGTTAAAGATATATATAAAGGCCTTGTCTCTGATCAATAAAGGCATTGCATCGCATTCCCGCTCCGCCATGAGTTCCTGGTTCCTCTCTCCCGCATCACTGAGTAAGCAGCAGCCCAGGTTGGCTACGGTCAAGTTCTCTCCAACCCAGAGAGCACATGCCTGGGAAGAAACACCCTCACGCTAGCCCAGCACATTTCAGTTTGATTTGTGAGAACTTATTGTTAAATTGTTCTCCTTATTAACTATTCTGATCTCTAGGGTGTCCATTATGGCCTGCCAGAGGGGAGCATAGCATTAGGAGAAAATTTTTCTTACAAGAAAATAAGAAATCTGCATGAAGTTTTTAAATAGAACTTGGGATGTGTTTTAATCTGGAAACCTTAATTACTCCATACTGACTGAAATCAAGAAGAAGTAAATATGGGACTATGTTCTCAGATGTAATTACAAGTCACAAGCTATATCTCATCACTGCCACTTACTCAGATACCCTGTGCCAGAGCTCTTAAAATTATGACTCCTGACTTCTGTAATATAAAGGGATTTTGATCATCATGAAAATCTAGGTGGTTCATGATGGCAATTCTAGGCAGTGTATGATGACTGATGATACTGGTTGGAATTTGATGAATATTTGTAATGATGTTAAAATATCTTCCAAACACACATACATACACTTTTCTTTCCCTCCTTTTGCATTTATTTCACTTTCCTTAAAAAAATAAAATAAAACAAAGAAGTAGGACTAGTCCACATTAATTCCTGCATTCCTTCTCATAAGTGTGACTGAATGTTAAAATTCATCATTTTATAAATGCAGTTTGAACTATTTTAAGCTAAATATATGATAAGTTATATTTGTCAAAAAGAAGTTCTTTTTCCACTTACCTGTCCATTGAATCAGTTTCTGAAATAACTACTTTTGATTTTTTATGTCCCATGCATCTTTCCTTAAAAAAAAAAAAAAAAAAACACTTGGGTGGGAGAGACAGCATAATGGTTACACAAAAATCCTTTCATGCCTGAGGCTCTGAGGTCCCAAGTTCAATCTCCAGAACCAGCACAAGCCAGAGTTGAGCAGTGCTCTTGTTTTCTCCTCTTCCCCTGCCATAAAATGTTTTAAAAATAGCACTTAAGCATTTAGAATTTTCATTTATTCATCAAAATTTTAAGTAAACCCAATTCCAGTAGTGATACCACGTAATCTCACTATTTGAATTTCTGTAAAATTTAGAAAATACTTATCCTTTGAAAAGGGGAGATAGTATAATTGTTATACAAAGACACTCTCATGCCTGAAGCTTCAAAGTCTCAAATTCAATCCCCCACAACAACAAAGGCAAGAACTGAGCAGTACTCTGGTTAAAAAATAAAATTAAAAAATATATATATATGTATATATATGTACTTATCTTTTTAAAATAATGTTATTGATTTAGGCCTTTGGGGGGTGAGTGGTGGCACACCTGGTTACATATTACAATGTACAAGGACCTGGATTTAAACCTCCAGTCCCCACCTGGAAGGGGAAAGCTTCACAAATGGTAAATCAGCACTGCAGGTGTCTCTCTGTCTCTCTCCCTCCCTCTCTTATCAACCCTTTCCCTCTCGATTTCTGACTGTCTTTGCCCAAAAAATAAATAAAGATAATAATTTTTGATAGGCCTTTTGAATGCTTTGCAGGGCCTGAGGGAAAATCTGCCCCCGAGCTTTATTTTCTCTTTAATTTCACATCTGCACAAACCCTACCTCAGAACTTAATAAAGGAAGATCTGGGAACTAGAAAAAAATAGATATTGATTTAACACTTGTTTATTTCCAAATGCAATTTAATTTTTGACAGATGAGACAGAGATAGAAATAGAGAGACAGAGATAAGGAGAGACACCTGCAGCATTGCTCCACTGTTTATGAAGCTTCCCCTTCACAGTGGGGAATGAGGGGACTTAGCCTGGATCCTCAAACATGGCAACATGTGAGCTGTGCCAGGTGCACTACCACCCAGCCCCTGGTCCGCCACTGACATAAATTACTGGTTTTATCTAGAGTACAGCATCTCATTTGACTTAAACAGCTCAGCCCTTGCTGATGGTGGAGTCATAGATGGAAGCTGACACCTCTGGTACTTCAGGCATACAGAGTCTATTGCACAACCATTGCACTACCTCCCTTGCTCTAATGATTCCTTTTCTTTGCTTATGTTTAACTAAAGCCCTGCTCAATTCTGGTTTATATTGGTGCTGTTGATTGAGTCTAGGAACTCAGAGCCTCATGCATGACAGACTTTTGTCTCACCACTATGCTTTCTCCCAGTTCCCTTTTTTATCCTTCTTTTTTTTTCTTTTCTTTTTTTATTTTTATTTATTTATTTTCTGGATACAGACAGAGAGATATTGAGAGGGGAGGGGAAGATAGAGAGAGAGAGAAATGCAAAGACATCTGCAGCCCTGCTTCACCACTCCTGAGGCTTTCCCCCTGCAGGTGGAGACCAGGGGCTTCTAACCAGCTCCTTGTGCACTGTAATGTGAGTGTTTAACCAGGTGCGCTGCTGCCGCCACCACCACCACCTGTCAGGAAACTGTGAGGAGCTTCACAAAGCACCCTGCATTTTTCTGCCTCCAGGAGACTGGCATTCCTTAAAACATTAAGCCAGCTACCTCTGATCCACCCTGCATTCCTGATACTATGGCCTATTTACATAATCATTGTTTTGCCTGAAAGATCTCCACCCATTCCATTCCTTTGATCCTTTCTTTCTACACTCAAGACCCTCCCTGCCTGCAGGGTATTATTAATCCTACCAGTTAAAAGCCTCGAGACAATTGCTAAGGAAGTTCCTACTTTTCTAGCCCCTTTTGCCTTTCTCTGCCCCTTTCCTAGCCATTTCTGTTTCCGACTTGTCACTTCTGGGTCTGCCCTTTAAAAGCATTGGCTCTCTGATCAATAAAGATATTGCATAGCCTTGCCGGCACAAGATTAATTCATAAGTCATCTGTCTCGCCTCACTGAGTAGCAGCCCAGGCTGGCTCCGGTCGAGTTCTCTCCAGCCCAGAGAGTACTCACCCGGGAAGAGGCACCTCCACATTAGCGTGGCAACCACTGCCTGGCTCCTATCCTTCTTTGTTTCTAAGTTCTCCAAGTTAGTCTTTCTGTCCCTTAATGAACTCCTTCAATTCTCTGGTAACTTAAAAACAAACAGAACAAAACAAAACAAAAAAGTCCTCAAAAGTCTTTGCCTGTTTGTAAGTGTAGAGGAAAAGTCAGCCTTTCTCCTAGTAAATCCTATTTGTGAGGGCATTTGCTGAGCCTCTATTTAATCTGGGTTCCCCATACCTTCCCAGGGGTAGAAATGAACCACCCTGGGTATTCCTTTCTATTTCAATATTCTCCAATGAATGAAGCCAATTTGGAAATCCATCAAGAATTGCTCTAGCTTTGTACTATAATGGGAAACTTTTTCATAACTTTTCTGCTTGGTACATTAATTTTTTAATATCCTTATCAATTTTTATCTGTGTTGTGAAAATGCCTATGATTAATTCTATCCCTGTTAGACACTTTACCCTCAGAGTCAAGATATAAAGAAAACTGGTTGGTTAGCTTTATAGAGAAAAGGGAAGCAGATAGAATAGTAGGAGACCTTTGTTGAACAGCCTTAATCACCTCACTGCACAGTGACTTTGGAGTCAAATAAACTTGGTATGGATCCATCTAGATGAATACACAATTACACTTGATATGGAACTATTGAAGTACTTGTGTCTTCTTGAGTGAGTTTTAGTGGTTTGTATCTCATTAAGAATTTAATGTGTCACATCAAATTAAAAAGCTTCTGCACAGCAAAAGAAACAACCACCCAATCAAAGAGATCTCCCACAGAATGGGAGATATTTACCATACATCAGAAAATAGGCTAATAACCAAAATATATAAAGAGCTCAGCAACAAGAAAACAAATGACCCCAAACAAAAATGGGGAGAGGATATGAATAGAATATTCTCTATAGGGGCCAGGTGGTGGCACACCCAGTTGAGTGCATATGTTACAGTGCTCAAGGACCCAGGTTCGAACCCCTATAGGTTTCCACCTATAGGGGGAAAGCTTTTCAAGTAGTGAAGCAGTGCTGTAGGTATCTCTCTTTCTCTCTCCCTCTCCATCTCCACTACCCTCTCGATTTCTGGCTGTCTCTATCCAATAAATAAAGATAATAAAAAGGAAAAAAAGAATATTCTCTATAGAAGAGATCCAAATGGCCAATAAACATAGGAAAAAATGCTCCAAGTCATTGACTATCAGAGAAATGCAAATAAAAAGAACAATGAGATACCACTTCACTCCTGTGAGAATGCCATACATCAGAAAAGGCAGCAGCAACAAATGCTGGAGAGATTGTGGGGACAAAGGAACCCTGCTACACTGCTGGTGGAAATGAATATGGGTCAAACCCCTGTGGAGATCAGTCTGGAGAACTCTCAGGAGGCTAGAAGTGGACCTAACCTATGATCCTGCAATTCCTCTCCTGGGGATATATCCTAAGAGGCCAAAAACATCCATCAAAAAAAATCTGTATATACCTATGCTCATAGCAGCACAATTTGTACTAGTCAAAATCTGGAAGCAACCCAGGTGTCCAACAACAGATGAGTGGCTGAGTAAGTCGTGGTATATATACACAGTGGAATACTACTCAGCTGTTAAAAATGGTGAATTCACCTTCTTCACCCCATCTTGGAGCCTGAAGGAATCATGTTAACTAAGATATTTCAGAAACAGAATGAATATGGGATGATCTCACTCATAGGCAGAGTTGAAAAATAAGACAAGAAGGGAAAACAGAACTTGGACTGGAGTTGGTACACTACTCCAGAGTAAAAGACTATGGGATGCGGGGGGAGGGTTCAGGTCCTGGAACATGATGGGAGAGGAGGACCTAGTGGAGGGTGTTTTGCTATGGGGAAATGTTACACATGTACAAACTATTGTATTTTACTGTCAACTGTAAACAATTAATCCCCCAATAAAGTAATTTAAAAAATTGTTAGTGAGACACTTCACTGACATAACTCCATGATTATTTCAAAATTATCTTCCTATTTTTTTATTCTTTTTTTTTTTTTGCACCAGATTATTGGTGGGGCTCAGTATCTACACTACAAATCCATGGCTCCTGATGGTCATATTTTTCTGTTGCTTTCTTTTTTATTGTTGTTGTTGTTTTGTTTTTTACCTTTCTAATTTTTTTTAGATAGGACAGAGAGAAATTGAAAGAGGATGGAAAGATAAAGAGAATGATAGATACCAGCAGGCTTCAATCCCAGACCTTGTGCTTTGTGATATCCCCCTTTTCCCATTTTTTTTTCCTATTGGCTTCTCACTATAGTGATCAAGTGGCACGTGTGTATTAGGTATTCTCTTTGATATCAAAGTCACAGAAGAAAATACTATCAGGTTCAGCAAAGGTCTCACCTCCATTCCTCATCAGAGATTATAACCACACCTGCCAAGAACAGTTCTAACACCCACATGATGTCAGTTTATCACATATAGTTATAACCTGTATAGCCAACTTATAACAAAGTATGAACAGTCTGTCAACTTTTCAAGATTTTAAATTTATCTTAATGTTTCAGGCATGAGAACTGTTTTCTACTAAAAGAATTCATGATTCTTAGAGACACGTATTAAAAAACCTGTAGCTGAGGAAGTACCTGGTACATGCTGGCAGAAAATAGCTCTGCAGACACCCATCACTGGGAGATGAGAAACTGTACCAACATGGTCACAACTGTACTAGGAATCAGTAAGCCACCAGTAAAGCAACTTGAGAAAAAAAATCTAAATTTAATTACATTTTATTGAAAGAATATACTGAAACAGTTCAACTAATCTCAAAAGAAGAGCACATTAACGTCTGTTCATATTTCCATACATGTAGGCAAACAGTTCACATTTATCTTTTATTATCTTTATTTACTGGATAGACAGCCAGAAATCGAGAGGGAAGGGGGTGATAGAGAGGGAGAGAGACAGAGACATCTGAAGCCCTGTGTCACCACTTGTGAAGCTTTTCCCATGCAGGTAGGGACTACTGGGGGCTTGAACCCGGGTCCTTGCACATTGGAACATGTGCACTCAACCAGGTGCACCACCATCAGGCTGCAAGAATCTCACTTCTATATGCCACCATAAAAAGTCTTCATGTGGGGGTCCAGCAGTAGTGCAGTGCAGCGGATAAAGTGCACGTGGTACGAAGCACAAAGACTGGCATAAAGATGCTGGTTCGAACCCCTGGTTCAAGCCCCTAGTTTGTGCCCCTGGTCTGGTTTGAGCCCCCAGTTTGAGCCCCCGGTTCAAGCCCCAGTTCAAGCCACCAGTTCAAGCCCCAGGCTCCCCACCTGCAGGGGGGTCTCTTCACAAGCAGTGAAGCAGGTCTGCAGGTGTTTTTCTTTCCCCTTCTCTGTCTTCCCCTCCTCTCTCTATTTCTCTCTGTCCTACCCAACAATAACAACAACAACAATAAACAAGGGCAACAAAAGGGGAAAAAATAGCCTCTAGGAGCAGTAGTGCAGGCACAGGTGCCCCAGCAATAACCCTGGAGGCAGAAAAAAGAAAAAAAGTCTTCATGCAGACAACACATACAATGTCATAAACAATGGTAAAAAGGTCAGGTAAGCTGCTGTTTCGGAAGAGGCAGGGGACTAAGAAGGAATACAGAGATATGTTTAGGGTGGTGGAAATGACAGACATGTGGGTTACATAGGTATATGCACTATCAAAAACTCACTGAACTGTGAACTAAAGATGGGTGATGCTCACTATATGTTTTTGGTCTTTTAAAAAATGGAAGCAAAATACTGAAGCTTAATTGTTTGTTTTAAGGGACTATCTCCTGATATTTCTGTGCTTGAGCAAATTCTAGGCTTTTGAAAAGAAAAGAAGCCAAGTTTTTTCCTGTTGAGGAATGGTGTAACAAATACAGAAAGAAAGAAAATCAGAACTGTATTGCTCAATCTATGATAGCTACATGTAGCTTTTGAACCTTTGGAATGTATCTAGAGAGGAGAGATAAGATCCAGCTTTTTGGTGCTTTTTCCAGCCATGACATCATCTCCCCAGACGAAAACTAGGATCCACCTGCATATCAAATGTCAGGCTCAAGAAAAAAACAACAACAACAAAAAAAAAAACTAGTATAATCATAGGCCCTTTGGAATATAACTTAAATAGGCCTGCTAACTACAAAACAGAGACCGCCCCACACCCCAACTCTTTACCCAAACGATTCCAGCCTTTAGGTTCATGATTAGTCAACAATTTGTTTGGCTTTATATGTTAACTCTTTTTTCAGCCACCAGGTTCCAGATGCTAACATGATGTCAACTGGACTTCCCTGGGCAGATGACCCCACCAATGCGTCCTGGAGCCCACTTCCCCAGAGCCCCGCCCCACTAGGGAAAGAGAGAGACAGGCTGGGAATATGGATCGATCTGTCAACGACCATGTTCAGTGGGGAAGCAATTACAGAAGCCAGACCTTCCACCTTCTGCACCCCATAATGACCCTGGGTCCATATTCCCATGGGGTTAAAGAATACGGGATGAGATGGGATACGGAGTTCTGGTGGTGGGAATTGTGTAGAGTTGTACCCCTCTTATTCTATGGTTTTTGTCTGTGTTTCCTTTTTATAAATAAAAAATTACTAGGTCAAATACCCATTACAATATGAAGGATGAGTAGACATAGTAATATTTAACACACTGGATTAAGTAAATATATTTTTAAATAATTTCAATGGTTTCTTTTCACTATTCTTTATGATTGAGTGAGAGAGGCCAAAGAACTGACTTCTCCATTCATAGGTGGTCTACTTTGCTTGCCTTTATTTTGTTTTGGGGTGCTGTGGGATAAACCCAGGGGCTCACACTTGTAAGGAATGCATGCACTCTACAACTCAGCCACTGCTTAATCCCTTTTTACTTTTCTAAACATGTCAACCCTAAGTTTATAACTACAAACATCCCTTGTATTTATATCTATTGGACAGCACTGGAGTTGGAGTCATGTTTCAGTGTCTGAGCTCACAGTTCAATTCACCTATCAACAACTCATCACAATCCTCTTTCTTTACATACCTCACTGACCACCTATCTTTTCTCTGAAGGGCCTATAAACAATGATATCCCAGTAGTAATGAGTTCAACTAGCACCTAGATGTTGTTGTTGTTAACTAGAGCACTGCTCTGTTCTGGTGGTGGTGGCACTGAACCTGGGACTTTTGAAGCCGCAGGCATAAAAGTCACTTTACATAATCACTACGCTATCTCATCTGTCTAGATCTTAAATCTTCTTAATAAAACTGCTTGGAGAAATAGTTGATTTCAGGGCTGGGGCAGAGAAGTGTAGACTGGGACATCTTATTTCATAAGAAAGCAGTAGCTGCTTTTTTAAATAATGGGAAACCTATCACAATGACACAAAAAGAATTACTAGGTTTGAAGTGACCACACCTAGGGTAATCTGAGCAATAAAGTAAGTAGTAGCACTAGACTATAACCTAATGAATAAATTAAGAATCCATGTGTCAACATGCAAATAAACACACAAATAAAAAGGAAGTGCTTCCCTATAAGAGAATGCCAACTAATAAATGGCACCAAAGTTTTCAAATTCAATCCCCAGCACCAACAGAAACCAGAGTTTTGCTGTGCTTTGTGGGAGGAAGGAGGGAGTAGAAAATTATCAGTACTAAAATCAGTGGGCAAAAGAATGAAGAGAAACAGCATTTGCCTAATTTAAAATATCTGTTCATATATTAACACAAAAGAAAACTCTCTACTTTAGAAGAATTATTTTTAAATTTTGCAATTGAAAAAGTTATCAAATAAATGCAAACAAATTATGCAATCTTGCTGCCTTTGTGTTAAGTATCACTAAAAGGAATCAAACTCCACATCCCTACCATATGCAAGTTGATGAAGGAAAATTACCCTCATCTAACAACTAACAAGAGTCCCAGAGAGAGAAGTGGAAAAGGCGAGGGACATTTGGATATAGTAATAGGGCTATGTATAGCTTGGAGGGGAAGAGAGAACTAGATCTGGAAGAAAAAGGGGCAACTTTGTACAGATGTAGACAGTTGTAGATGTTTGGTTTATGAATCACCATTTGAATCATCTGAGTCCTTTAAAAAAAATCTTCATAAGAGGAGGCAGAAAAATTTCACATCACAAGGATTGTGGCAGAAGAGGGTGCAATCAAAAATATTATTTATAAAACTAATTAGCAAGTTTGATCAGGAAAAAACAAGAAAGAATATGTGAATAAAGGAAGTTACACTGCCATTTTTACATACTTGTTATTGTCATACTTTGAAATGTTAGTTTTAAGTAGTAGCAAAATACTTTGCAGATACTAGAATGACACCTCTTATAACATTTCAGCAAATAAGGCAAAAAGTACAACATAAAGGTAAAAAATTCCTGAGGAAAAACATATAAAATTTGACATTTTGTTCTTTTTAAAGTATTCATTAATGAGAGGTCTAGGAGGAGAGAGAAAGGACCAGACATTACTCTGGTACATGTGCTGCCAGGGATCAAACTCAGGACCTCTTGCTTGAGAGTCCAACCCTTTATCGACTGTGCCATTTCCTAGACCTTTTTTTTTTTTTTCATGTAGTTCCAGGAAAAAATCCAGGATCTCATACATGGAAGGCCTGCCTTCTCCCACTGAGACATCTTCTGTCCTTTAGATAATTCTATACTTAAACAGACTAAATAGCAGAAAAACTGTTTACTACCCAGTTACATAATTTCCATATTGAATAACTTGTAATATCATTGGTTACATGCATTTTAAATGTTTAAAATCAATCAGTAAGTAGTCAGTGAGGAGGTCAGAGAAAAGATGTAGGGCACCAAAAGTGACTCCATTTTGGACACCCTCCGCCATGTTAGCCACCCTGAACCCAACCAATCAGAGAGGAGCAGGAAAGTCCCCGAATATTGAGAAAGGAGAACAGCTGTTGACCCAAAACCAACTGTTCCTTGTTCCGCATAAACATCCCCATTTGTATCCACCCTGTGCTAACTATAAAAAGCTGAGATGAAAAATGTTCGGGGTCACAAGACTTCCCCTGCGTGTAGGCTCTTGGGACCCAAGCTTAAGCTTGCTAATAAAGGCTCTTGTACTTGCATGTGACTCTGGACTTCCTTGTGTGTGACTGGGACCTAAACCTCTGAGCGTAACAGTCAGTATGATATCCTAGCCCCCCAATTTTAAATTCAATCACATCCCAATAGTTATATAAACACAAGGATAAAGAAAATTTCTTTGTTATTGTGTCTAGCTGTTCATAAGATAGCCTCCTTATGTATCGACCTGCCAACATCCATGACCAGTGGAGAAGCAATTACAGAAGCCAGATCTTCCACCTTCTGTACCCTATGAGGATCCTGGGTCCATGCTCCTACAGAGATAGAATAGGGAGGCTTCAGAGAGAAGTGATAGGAGGGAGAGGATAAGAAGGTTCTGAACTCCAGCTCCATCAGGACCCAGAGAGAGAAGTGGAAAAGGGTAAGGACTTTTGGGTATAGTAATAGGACTATGTGTAGTTTGGAGGGAAAGAGAGAACTAGACCTGGAAGAAAAAGGGGGCAACTCTGTACAGATGTAGACAGTTGTAGAGATGATAACCCATGGGGAGAAATGTGGTGGCTTACAATGGAGGGACTGAGAATTCAGAACTCTGGTGGTGGGAACACTGTGGAATTATATCCATGTTGACATGGAATTTTGTAAATAAATATTAAATCACTAAAAGGAAAAAAAACAGGGAAGCTTCTTTTTTTAATTTTGTTAATATTTATTTATTCCCTTTTGTTGTCCTTGTTGTATTGTTGTTGTTATTGATGTCATCGTTGCTGGATAGGACAGAGAGAAATGGAAAGAGGAGAGGAAGACAGGGAAGGGGAGAGAAAGATAGACACCTGCAGACCTGCTTCACCATCTGTGAAGCGACTCCCCTGCAGGTGGGGAGCCAGGGGCTCAAACTGGTATCCTTTACCTGGTCCTTGTGCTTTGCACTATGTGCGCTTAACCTGCTGTGCTACCACCCGGACTCTCAATTTTTTTTTTTTTAATACTAGAGCACTGCTCAGCTCTGGTTTATAGTGGTGTGGGGGATTGAACCTAGGACTTCGGTGCCTCAGGCATGACAGTCTCTTTGCATAACCATTATGCTATCTACCCCCACCCCAAGGAAGCTTCCAATGGAGGGAATAGGACATCGAACTCTGGTGGTAGGGACTGTGTGGAATTGTACCCCTGTTATCTTACAATCATGTTTATCTCTATTATCTTCAATCATTATTAAATCACTAATAAAAAAATATCCCCAGTCAAAAAAAAAAGATAATTTCTTATATGATTTGAATATCTAGCCCTTTGGAACTGCCAGAGATTTACTGTTTGTTATTTCTTGCACATACCAAAAGGTATGTGTGATGAAATTAGCAAAGCTTCCTAATAAGAGAGCATACATGCTTTGTAGCAAAACACACTGAAGGGATCTACATTAACTATTTAAAAATGTGACCTTAAATTTTTCTTCACAGGTTAAAACATAAAATGGGCACCTGACAATGTGTCCTTGAACCCCTATCCCCAGAGTCCTGCCCCACTAAGGAAAGAAAGAAACAGGCTGGGGGTATGGATCCACCTGTCAACACCCTTGTCCAGTGGAGAAACAATTACAGAAGCCAGAACTCCCACCTTTTGCATAAAAAGATCATCTTTGGGCAAGGGGCAGAAAACATAATGGTTATGCAAAGAGACTTTCATGCCTGAGGCTCCAAAGTCTCAGGTTCAATCCCCTACACCACTATAAGCCAGAGCTGAGCAGTGCTCTGGTAATTAAAAGAAAAGAGAGAGAGACAGAGAGAGATCAACTTCAAACATTGTCAGAGCTGGCATGATTGTTTCCAATGCAAACTGGACTTCCTGGAAGCCTGTACACTGGGCACACAAAATTATAGAGCTTTGTTGTTGCAATTAAGGAAGACTTTAGTTCCTTAGAAAAATATTTCCCTAATTTTAAATTAAAAAAAATATATATATATCTTGTGAGCACAAAGGCACCTATGTAATATAACGCAGCATACTTAATCCTCTGGTTAGCCAAATAAGACTAAAAATTTTTTTTTTCTCCTTTCCTTTCTTTTATTTCATAGGATAAAGAGAAATTGAGAGGAGAGGGAAGACCAAGATGGAGAGAGAAAAAGAGACAACTATAGACCTGCTTCACAGTTCCCAAAGCTTCCCCCACTGCAGGTGGAGATCCTGGTCACCTGTGCTCAATTGGGTGCACCACCACCCAGCTCCCCAGGACTAAAATCCTTACAGTAACAAATGTGTGCAGATGCTAGGATATTTTGTACTTCAGTCAGTTCAGCTACTGCTTTCTTGCCGTTTTTCTTGCATTCAACTTTATCTTCTTATATTTATTGAGTTCTTGGGCTCCTTCTGGCTCCTCTTCTGTGCTCCCAGCAAGGAATGTCAGCATTCAAATGTGTTTCCTTAAACAAGTATCCACCACACGCATACAACTTCACCTGTTGGAATGAGATCCTAGGCACTCAATTTAAATACCCACAAGCACAGCAGTTCCAGGTATATAATTAAAACATCAGTTTTAAAAAGCCCCCTCCGGGAACATTCCAACAAAGTCCAATTTAAAGAATGTTCCCTGTGCTGAGGAGGTGCTCTGCAGAGCTGGAGTTCACTCAAAGCAAATGGTGAGGGTCCTACCCAAGAGAGAACCTTCCTACATTGTAGGGACTAAGGACCACCCATGCAGCTCTCAGGGTGCAATCTCAAGCAGTGGTGACTGGGTTCTGCCCTCAGCAGGAAGTGCAGTGCTAAACAGTGATGTTTTGTGCTGGGATGCACAGCACATTGGACAAATAGAAATATTAACCTGAACATAGATTCAATTTGAATAGAATAATCCTGCTCTTTAGTTTGCTTTTTTTTTTCCTTTTCTGAACATGTTGAAATGTCAATTTGAACCATTTTTCTAAGGAACAAATCACAAATTAAGAGATACAGGTATACAGAACATAAGGCTAGTCATTATACCCTTGAACAAAATGTGCAGAGTTAGGGAGGAGCAGACTGGAAAAGCATGCAGGAAGTTTACATGAGTCCGCTACTCTTGAGATACTGGCCCAGTCACCAGCAGCCTAGTTCCAGGGTTTAGTCTCACAGGCAATAACCACAACATGTCATTCTACCATCTTCCATCTTTCTAATAAGGAACCCAACATTAACAGCACAACAGTTTGCTTTCTCATCTGTGTTTTCCCATCAGTAGGGAATGGATATTTAATGCCAGTTCCTGATGTTTCCTTGTTATCTAGAGAGACCATTCAGTATAATGCTCCTGGGCCCTTCATTCCTTTACTACTCTGTCTCCCAGAACAAGGAGCAACATATATGGTGAATTTGAGGAGTAGAGTTTGCAAAGTTCAACCCTCGTCATGTTCTGGCTCCTTAAGTAAAGTCTAGTAAAGTCTAGTAAAGGGCTTATTTGTGCTTTGTATTCCATGCTGTAAGTTCTATAAGAGGAGGTCCTTATGGGATTCCATCTGGCCTGGACTGATGAACAACTATTTCTGAGCTGCAGTACTAGGAAACCCACAGTTGTTGCACTCCTAAGCCCCACTATCTCTTCCAGTGCTAATCAGTACTAAGGTGCTCTGATCTCCATCTGTTCTATTCTGTGTCTATCTCTTAAGCAGCTTAAAAGCCTGGACCACATTAAAAAAAAAAAAACCCTATATTGACCTTGGAAGGTTCTTTAAATATACTTGTCATCATCCACCACTCATATCTGTTCAGCTTTTGAGTTTTTCTGGTTCTTTTACTGGATGTTATCGTTGTCAGTCTAGCAGTTTGCTTCAGCTTGTTTTTAATTTAATTGTAAAGTAACTTTACAGTTAAAATTCTTCTTGCCCTTAACATCCTTTGACTTTTCTCCTCACTATCTTCAACACTTTCAACACTCAACCTGCCTCCAGTTACTGCCCCTAAATTAACTCAAAGCTGGTATTACAGTGTGGTCCCCAAACCAGCACCTTCAATAACTTCTAGAAGCGAACAGTTTCAACCCTCATCTCTAGTCTCCTGAATTGGAAGCTAGGGGAGAAATCTAGCAGTTTGTGTTTTAACAAGCAGGCGATTCTGATCTAACTTGATGTGGGAGCCCAAATCACTTTCTTTGTGTTTAATTCTGAGTCTTGACTCTGTCCAAATACTTTTATTTTTGTGTCCTAGTCTTCTTTTGTGCTTGCCAATAATTTTCTTTGATATGACCACTATTTGTTTTCTACCTAAAAGCTTCATCTCAATTCAAATATAATTTTTTAAAAAGCTATGTCATCCTCAAATTATTTAAAATTAAGGCCTATAGACTTTATACAGATTGCATTTGTCCACTCCTAATTAATGTGCTCAATTTATCAGTATTTTAGGCTGCTCAGTTTGTTTTAAGTTCAGCAAGTTTTCTTGCTTCTTTTCCCTTTTTAGAGGGAGAGATAAAGACAACAGCACAAAAGCTTTCTTAAATATGGGGTTGGGCTCTAACCTGGGTTATGTACATAGCAAAACGGCACGCTATGCAGATGAACTATTTTGCTGTCTAGTTGACAAGTTTTTATTTTCACAGCCATTACATAACAGAAATTAATTCACAAATCTGCAGGCCTGTGCTTTGTATTTTGTCTTTAACAGGTAAATAGAAAATCTGACACAAGACACTACAGGTAGCACTAAGAAAAAAAAAAAAGATTAGTTTTCAAAGCACTGGTTTCCCAACAACTTAAAAAGCACCAAGCAATTCAATTACCTTAAAATCATTGTCCAATTTGTTTCTCTGTGGGAGAACTAGTATTCTTATGTCCAGAAGGCTAAAAAAAAAAAATTGCCTTCTGGAATATGTGAATATTTTCCTTCCTATTTTTTACTGAATTTCTGAAAGAAATTATTTACAGGCAGCTGAGATAGCGCTAAGGATAAGGTAAAGGGAGGAGAGGTGAAATGAAAGTTAAGGGAGGGGCTGAGCAGAGGGGAGGGGCACCTGCTAGACTGCAGATGTTATAATAAAAGCTAAAGAAAAATAGGTTTTTCATTTCAAATGACCCCAAGATATCGCTATTGCATTTGCTAAATATATGTAATCCTTTAGTAAAGTTTAGTTGATACCTAGGTACTTCAAATAATTGAATATTTTGGGTGTTTATGATTTCCTTCCCACAATCTCACATGGTTATGTAAGCTAATTTTCAATCAACACAATTTGTAGACATTGTTCTATAGTAAGTTTACATCTGTGTATAACTTCAGAGAAAAAAAAAGCCATCCTTCCCTGTGCCATACATTTTGAAGCATTTTAGGAGAAAGCGAGGCATTTAAATTGCAATGAAAAGTATTTATTACTTATTAGTGTGTGGGAGTCTTGTTCTCAAAGGTGTATCTCACAGCTATTATCCATTCAGTCCTGGAAAGGAAGAGGAAAGAGTCCAGTGAGCTAAAGTCAATGAGTTGAATCATTGTTCAGCTTCATCCAAAGGACTACTCAGTTTCAACCTCAGGTTCAAGTTAAGATTCTCTGGCTAAGAATTCTCTTTGAGATTTAGTTCCACTGGCAACAGTTCCAGTGTTTCTTGTCTGAACTCTGATCACCTTTTACCTGCAGGACTCTGGTAGGAATCCATGCAACAAGGAACCTTCCTGAGGAATATTAAGGTACTATTCCAGGATAAAGCATGCCTTAAGTCTCCCAACAGCTTCCAGCTTCTTCTGGGATCCCCTTAGTGTTCACTGCTACCAGGTGTTGTGCTGTATTTTCAATATCCCAAGGCCCCACATTTGGTGGTGATGATTATAGGGGTCCTTCTCTCTGGAATTTTCTTTCCTGGTTTTTCTCTTTTAAACTCATGTTGTATAAATGGCACTTTGGTCTTATGTGTTTCAAGTGTTGTTTTCTAATCTACTTGATCAAGTTTCTTCTGGTATTTTTGCTCTACTAACCAAGTTGGACTGCAAGACAAATAATTTCAATAATGTCTTCCTGAACATCCATCCTAGCCTTTAACTTTTTTTGAGTCTTTCATATTAATCCCAATTTCTGGCCATCTCAACCCCCCCATATTTATATCTAAGTCATAATACTTTTGCAAAAACTTACAAAACTTCATCGAGTAAATTTTCCTCAGCAGTTTTCCAAACCTTCAGCTGGCATATATACTATCATGCAGGATGGCCATTGGCTTTCCCTTCTGAGATACCCCATCAGAATCCCACCTCCTTTACTATTCTAGTTAGGTGACCTTGTTACTTAGTGCCATAGTATCCATTTATGCTTCCCCTTTCAAATGTTCTCTCTTTCTTATTGCTTCAGACAGAGGATTCCCCCTTTTTATATCAACTTAGCCTTTCCTTCAACTTTTCCTCCATGCCTTTTCGTGGCATTTGCTTTTATCTGTCTCTTCTTTTCATCTTTATCTCTAGAGTGATTTTAATAGCCCTACACTGTCATTATTTTCCTGTGATAAACAAAGGAGAAAGAAAAAGAAAAAAACTCAATTTCTCAATGGTTTTATAGTTCACTAAGATTATTATCTTCTTGGTTTCTTTTTCCTGGGTAAATTTGTTTGTTCCTAGGACTCTTGAAAACTGGTTACTGCCACACTGCTTCACAGAAATTGCTTTCTTAGAGGCCACCAATGATCTCTAAGTGAATTTTTAAATTATTCAATTTATCTAATTTCTGAGATGTTTGTTCTTACCAACTCATCTTGGACTTGCTCCTTATTCGACTTTTGGAAGACATATCAAGTTTTCTCTGCCTCCTTCAGAGACTCTTCTCCCAACTAGTTTGCCATCACTGCTTTTTCCATTCTTTTCCTCTGATTTCTTCTTTGATTTTATCAACTCTCACACTTAAACTATTGTTTCTTTAATCTTTTTTTAGATATAGACAGATAAGGCAGAGAAGCACAGAGAGAGTGAAAGAGACCACAATGCTGAACCTTCCATCAATGTGGTGGAGGGTGGGCTCACACCAGGGTCACACACACCAGGGTCACACAGCATGCAAATAAGCTAGTTTATTGATCCCAACTTGTGCTTCTTATGGACAATTCCAAAATCTAAATTGCAAATGCCTGTTGACATTTCTTTTGTGAGAAAGAGCTGTAAGCCTAATTCTATAAAGAAAGGACAGTAAATGTTTAGGCTTTGCATGTCATATGGTATCTGTCACAACTATTGAACTCCTTTGTGGAAGTGTGAAGACAGTCACATCTACCTTGCCATAATGCATAAATGAACAAGCACAGCTATGTTTCAATAAAACTTTATTTATGGACACCAATAAATGGATTTCAAATGTGTTAGCTGATATTGGCAGAGATAGTTAAAAGTCCAGTATTATGTTTCTTCTTTTAAATTTACCACTAAACTAATTTACTAATAAATTTACTAATTTACTAATAAAGTAATATTTACTATTAGTTGGCATATATCAATGGGGGTGTAATATTTTCAAAGACCTAAATTCCATTATATTTTCTTAAATAAATTTTCTGGTGTATTCTAACAATGAAAAGAACTCTGGGGAAGGAAGAAAAGGAAGGGGATAGAAAGGATCTGGAGTCCTGGGTCAAGATGAGGAAAAAGAACATGGGTTGGAAGAGAGTATTTTGTAGATACCTTTCATGGGGAGATGAGAGGTTGTTCCTATGTGTCAGTAACTGTACTGTAAATTATTAATCTACCACCCCCAATAAAGTGTGGGGGGGATTTTTTTCTTTCTTTTTTTAAATCTTTCTTTTTTTCTTTTTCCTTTTTTCCAGAACACTGCTCAGCTCTAGTTTGTGGTGGTATAGGAGACTGACTGAACCTGGGATTTTGGAGCCTCAGGTATGATAGTCTCTTTGCATAACTGTTATGCTATTTACCCCCACCTGAAAAAAATAATTTTCTTAGAAATTTCTCAGGGTTCTGATTTCTTCTGAGAATACTGTAGCATTATCAACCACTTTTATAATGTTACTAACATATATTCTCTAATAGCCCTTCTCTTTTTCTCTTTTTTCTTTTTATTTATCCATTATTAAAATTATAAGTCAATAGGGGTATGTTGGTATGCTTCTAGTTCTGCTTCTGGGATCTCTTCTGTTACATTGCTTGACGTTGTGGTCTATTTACATGGTCATTCTGTTACATTGGTTTGGTCTCACTTCCCCTGCCTCAGAGAGATTTTGGTTTAGTCCTTGTCATTTCACGCTTTCCTGCCCCCTATCCTACGTACTTTCTGGGTTCCTGACGCTGCTGCCGGAGGAGAAAAAGGCAGGATAGATTTGGGTTGTGATTAGATTAGATTAGTTTTTTGAATAGTTTGCTCGTGAATAAAGAAATACTGCTTCTCCGCTCAGGCATGTGTCCCTGATTGTCTGTCTCCCGCTGCGAAGCTAGCCTGGCATACTGTCCCGTGAATTTAAACGACATATGGCGCCACAACGTGGGGGCTGACCTGCCCATCCCCCAGATAAGTGAAGATGTTTGCCTACCTATTTACTATGGGCTGCTTTTCTGCTTGTGAAGAGATTTCCAAAGGCCTCTGCCCTTTCTTCATGAGACAGTTTCTCTGTTTCTGGAACATTTCGCTCTGGGCCACACTTTGGTTTCCACCCACCGCTGGCCTGCCAGAGCCTACTCGCTGCCGCGGGATGTGGGGCATTTGCCACGGGCTCCCTCCAAGCTGCTCGGCTGCCGGAAGCAGGGTGGCAGAAGCATGGTGGCAGACATGGTGGGCAGAGCTGCAGCCCATCCTGGCCCCCGCCCCGGGGCGCCTCGGCCTTAAGGCCGGCCCGCCCACCCTCCTGCTATGAAGTCTGGGCAGATCCTGGACCACCCAGAGACCGCGGGCTCCCTGCCAGGACTGGGCCCCCAAGCTCCTCTGCCTTCAGAGTCCATCTCTGAAGGCAGAGGAGCTAGAATACGCAGAGATCCATCCAGTGATGGCAACCTACAATTCCTGGAAGTGGAGCTGCGTGGGAAGCCACCTCCAGATGGCGCATCCCCCAAACAGCTAAGACAGTATAGATCTAAACTTGTGTTTAAAATGACATGTCTTCATAACAAAAGTTTTTCTCCTTGTGTATTGAAGACCATGTTTATGTGTGTGTTTGAAGTTTGGTAAACATTAACTTTAAGGTTAGAAATGTAAATTTAAGGCTACATTCTTACCAGGCAAAGTTAAATGAAAAAGGTTTTCAACATAATTCTCATAAAGGTAAAATTAACTTATATTTAAAGTCTGAGGTAAAAATTAGTTAAAAATCAATATATTTTAACTAAGTTGGTCTAAAAAACCTGCGCACACCTAGGGTGTGTCTCCATCTTGTATGGGTGTAACAAAGGGTAAAAAAAAAAAAAAAAAGACGTTGTTGATATGTGAAGCTCTCAAATACCTTCTCAATTAGAAACGGTGGATTGCACAACAGTTATGCTAATGATTCTCATGACTGAGGCTCTAGCAGTGGTTCTTTGCCTTACCACATTTTATTGCCCTTAAGTTGGTTAGGAGCCTTAAAATGAAACAAAAAAGACCTTCCAAATTTATAAAGATACTTAAACCAATTATAATCATCGAGTTATCAATTGTGGTAAACTTCTAACCTGCTACAAGTTTTGTTTCATAAGTAAGTGAATTGTAGCTGTCAAGTTTTCTACAGAAAAGCGGCTGACCTTCCTCATGCAACAATTCACCCCCTGGCAATTCTTCAGTGGACATCTGCTTTGAACTGGCACTTCTATCGGACTTACTGGTACACAACACTACCGTAGCTTCCCTTTATGCTGCTGGGTTTCTCAAAGACTGACTGCAGCCAGCTGCCTTGGGACTCTATCGGCCATACCCTCCCTCCATGCTAGATAATGTCCACAGAGTCATAAAATGCCTGTCGAGACAAGAGAAGCCCACAGAGTCAAGAAAGGTCCTTTAGCTTAATAAAGCCTTGCCCACAGAGGCAAGAAACGGCCCCCTCAGGCCTTCCCTTGGCATCACACTGGTTCTTGTTGCTCACTTACTTGTTCCTCCATGTTTGTGCCAGTTTCTTTTTTGAAAATGCCTGTACGATATAGGTTTCTGTTCACCCCACACTCCTGATACTATGGTCAATTAGTTAAAAAGAAAAGGGGGAATTGTTGGTATGCTTCTAGTTCTGCTTCTGGGATCTCTTCTGTTACATTGCTTGACGTTGTGGTCTATTTACATGGTCATTCTGTTACACTGGTTTGGTCTCACTCCCCCTGCCTCAGAGAGATTTTGGTTTAGTCCTTGTCTTTTCGTGTTTCTTGCTTCTCCCCGCCCCCATCCTATGTTCCTGATGCTGCCGCCGGAGGAGAAAGAGGCAGGATAGATTTGGGTTGTGATTAGATTAGATTAGTTTTTTGAACAGTTTGCTTGTGAATAAAGAAATACTGCTCAGCCATGTGTCCCTGATTGTCTGTCTCCCGCCGCGAAGCTAGCCCGGCATACTGGTGTGCTGAACTTTGACCAACAGGGGTATATATTCCATACAGTTCCTACCATCAGAGTTCTGTGTCCCCATACCCTTCCACTGGAAACTGCAATGGTTCTCCCATAATCACCAATATGGACTGATTCTGTATTTTTTTCTTTCTCCATTTTTTTTTTAAACAGTCCTGCCTTCACTTCTTTTCTAAGTCACCCTACTCCTATTACTACTTCAAAGTGTCTATCCTTTTTCCCCACTCTTCCCTTTCAGATAAGAGAAATCATGCCTGGCTTCTTCTGGTGTTTTCCAGATTTGCTTCCCTTTCATTGACAGTATAAAACAAGATTCCTGGTGACAAAAGCTTCAGGTCCTGGTGGAAAAGAGGTACAGAACCCTCTGCTTTACTTCTCCTATCATTTGCTCCTCTAGGAGTATGGACCAAAATTCTTTCTTGGGGTGCATAAAGTGGGAGTTGTGGCTTCTGTAGCTGCTTCTCTGCTGGACATGGGCATTGGCAGATTAATCTATACCCTCAGCCTGCTTCTATCTTTCCCTAGTGGGGTAGGGTGATAGCCCTTTTCTTCATGTATTCAACTTCAGGATGGTGAAAAAGTGAACTCACCCTTACTTCATGCAGAGATGTTTTATTATTATTATTTTTTACTACAGGTCAATTTGAAAAAAATTTTAAAGTTTTTGGATTTTATATTAGTGTGTGTGTGTGTGTGTGTGTGTGTGTGTGTGTGTGTATTTATATATGTATCCTGGTGGAGGAATTTACCAAAAAAAAAAAAAAACCACATGCCCTTCAATTTTGCTTTATGAGGAAAACAACGCTAACCAACAAAAACAATAAGCAAAGAAATAACAGAAGGCACAACATAAATTGTATATTTTTTTAAAAAGAACATGAACAAGTAAATGTGATTCTACCCATTCCAGTTTAATCTTATCAAAATCCAATGATACTAACCTGACATTATGTTTCTTTCATTATCACATTGTACAGTGAACCTTGAAGAACCTTGTTTCTTTAGAGTACATTTGGTCATAAGCATAATTTGACCCTAATTCAAATAAAATTATCACAGGATACTATATCAAAGAAATGTGCTTCTGAGGTGGGCATTATTTCACTTTAAAAGATAAAATTAAGGCCAGAACTTACTACCTCTTTCAAATAGTAGCTGTTTTGGATCTATGTTTGGGGTGGTAAACAGATTTCCTTCTCATTTCATTATCAACTTTATTAAGGAAATGTTGATTTACAGGATTGTTCTCACAGGGATACAGTTTCACGTTTCCCCAAGATAGGTGTAAAAACTGGTAAACAGGGAGTCAGGGGTATCACAGAGGGTTAAGCGCATGGTTTAAGAATCCCGGTTCAAGCCCCCAGTTCCCCACCTGCAGGGGAGTTACTTCACAAGCAATGAAGTAGTGAAGCAGGCCTGCAGGCATCTATCTTTCTCTCCCCCTCTCTGTCTTCCCCTCCTCTCTCCATTTCTCTCTGTCCTATCTAACAACAACGACATCAATAACAATAATTAACTACAACAACAACAAAAAACAAAGGCAACAAAAGGGGAAAATAAATATTTAAAAACAAAAAACAAAAACTGGTAAACATATTTTTATGTCTACCATAACATTAGCCTCATTATTTGCCTAATGTATAAGCAAGTATATGGTCAGAATAAAAGGAAGACAGTTGAATATACTTGGAAGTATTTTCTAGAAAAAATGACCTTTTGCTTATGTAGTTTATTTAGTATAATGAAATAAGTAAAATAAACTACTATATACTTTCTATAGCATATAATTCAGTAGGATAAACTTCTGTAAGAAATAGGCCCCCAACATTCAGTGCCTGAGAGAACAATGAAGTTGGTTTGCCATTTCAACTGGCTAGATTGGGGGGAGGGGGAGAGCTTCAAGTCAGGAATGTCCTCTGAAGCAGATAAGCAGAACACACTTGTATCACTGGTTCTCATGTTTCAGGAACTTGTATCCAGTCACTTGGCTGACCAAGGAACAAGAGAAACTGGAAAATATAGTTTCTCCATCTGCCCACAAGAGAGGAAGAGCAGAAACAGTGGACAACTGCAGTGTCCACAGTCTCTTTGACTGTGACAGATTACAAATCACCAACAGAATGATTGAATGTTGAATGCTATACCAACACAGAACATAAGAAATGAGTAAGTTAATTTTTTCTCTATTATGAAAATATGCAAAAAATAAAAACCAAGGTAGCTATCTTTGATACCATGTCACCACATCAAAAAGATTATATTACCAAACAGATGGAGGAAATAGTCAACCTAAATCATGTTCCAAAAGCTGGGAATTCATTTTCTCATAAAAACAATGTTCTAAAAATGGCCAGATTACAAAATTATTTCAAAAGGGCTCATTTACCTCCTGTGATGCATCTACAATAAAACTAGTGGAAGACAATACTATTTTGTAGCCCTCAAAATGGGAAAACTGTTAGCGAGCAATAACTAAAAGTATTTAAATAAGGACACTGAGATGAAATAGAGAAGGATATGGTAGGAGTGGGAAATAAGCACACTAACATAAAGCTACTTTGGGAAGTATTTTGGCAGGTGTTCTTTGGTTTGAACACACCAGAGTGCCTGGTCTTTGCTTTTTCCTCCTTAAAGGTTTGTCACAAGCAAAACACATGTTTACCAGCCATGCATTGCAGGTAGAGTTTCGGAACAAACTCTCTCTCTCTCCCCTCCTATCCCTCTCATTAATAAGTAAATGAAACTCTGTTTCTGTTTTTCATATGTAATAAATAAGAAAATATTTAAAAACTAAAATAATAAGGAAAGAGTCATGTGGTGGTACAGAAGGGAAGAGAGAAAGCAAATCTATGCACAGCTCCTATCTGTAAGTAAATGTGGAGAAAGAGACAGAGTGCAAGACAAAGTGGAGGGCAGGTATAAGGAATCTAACATACACATACATGATCAGTAGTAGAAGGATGAGAGCAATGTGGGATTGAGTTTTTCTTGACCCAACCTCCAGGAATTTGCTCAGATTGGGAGGGGCTATGTGCAAGTGGTCATGTGTAGTCAAAGAATTCCCAAAAGCTGACAGGAATTTAGGGAGTGACTGACCTCTATTCTGATTTTCTTAAGCTGGCACAAAGGAAGTTCATAATTTAACATTAAAAAAAAAAAAGGAAGTGGGGCTAGGTGGTGGCGCACCTGGTTGAGCACACATTACGGTGCCCAAGGACCCGGGTTCAAGCCCCTGGTCCCCACCTACAGGGGGAAAGCTTTGCAAATGGTGAAGCAGGGCTGCAGGTGTCTCTCTGTCTCTCTATCTCCCCCTACTCTCAATTTCTGGCTGTCTCTATTAAATAAAGATAATTTTTTAAAAGGAAGAATATCAAAATTTAAATTAGGAGAATCTTCATAGTTAAAGACTCTTAAACATGAACCTAGAAATTGCAAGGAATTGCAAGGAACCAAAAAGATACATCCATGTAGAGGCCCAGGGAAACTACATAATAAAGTCTAGGTGCATCTTTCAGACACGTTTGTTTTCTTCTTTCTACTGTTCTCATTTAGTCCAACTTACTAGTCCTGCTATTGCTTACAACATGAGCTCTGAAGATGCTTGGTCCCAAGTAGTTTGACCTGGGTGAAGTCCTGGTTCTAAAGCACAGTGGAGCCAGTGGCCTGCTCAGAACCCAGTGATTGGGAACTCACTAAGGGCTGCTACTTTCTCCCACTTAGCAAACTCACATAGTATGATCACAGAGGCATGCTGCCTCTAATTATTTCTGAAGAAATGGCTTCTGACAGTGGCACCAGCAACAAGAAAGAATCTCTATGGGTAGCAAAAGGCCAGCCTGTCTGTAAAGCCTCAACATGAAAGAAAGATTTCTCTAATGTCTAAAATAAAGGTATCTTTTGAAAACAAACATGAATTTGGGCAAAGGAGATAGTTTATTAGAGCACTAGACTTGCAAGCTTGAGCAACTGGTTCCATTCTCAGAAGAATTGAGCAGGCTTATAAAATAATACATGTCAGCTTTGAGCCATTGCACTCACTGAAGGATATATTGGTGATATGGAGTCTTGCTCTGTCTCTCTTCTTCTTTCTTTTTGTCCTTCTCCCCACCCTTCTCTCTGCCTCTTTCTCTGTGGAAAAGTTAGCCTGGAACCCTGAACACCAACAATAAAAACAAAAAACATAAATTTTTTTTTAAAAAAAACATAATTTGTGTGTGTGTTAATACAAGCCCCCAATATGGCAGCACAATTTCACTCAAATTTCTCTTATTTCCCTTTACTGCTATATTAACTATTATGTAAAAGAGGTACAAGTTGATAACACAAGGGTTAGAGATGCTGTACAGTTAGACAAAAGCAAATGTTTTCTTCCTCTTTCTCTTTGTATCTCATCATGATTCCTGACTCTCAGCTTCATTAGCTACATATTGCCTTAAGCAGGCCACTGCCCACCTCTGAATTTGGTTCCTCAACTGGAAATCAAAGGGATTGTATGGGAAGAGCCAAGACCCTTTGCAGCACAACAGGTCATAATTCAAATTGTTTCCGCTTCAGCTGTGCACTGGCAGGGAATGTTACTGGCAGCTTTAGATTACCGGGAGATGAGAGCACACTGCTTCATACCTCCATAGCATTGCCTTCAGCAGATACCTCCCAGCTGCTCAGTTGCCTTTGCCAGAGGTCATTAGATGGGGCAGAGGCCAGTCAAACTGTCCACCTGGCTGCTCTGCAGGGTCTTTGAAAACCTGCCATATGACTCTTAAAGGTTTTCCTACACCAGCTGACTCCCCTAAGCCAACTTTGCAAAGTGGCAAACAGGCGTTCACAGTCAACACCCCAAGGCCTTCAACTGTTACTCTTTTATTCAGCCCTTGCCCTGACACACAGATGCTTGCTCACTCAGAGCAAAAATGCCAAGTCTGGGCTCAGACTTCAGATCAAATGCTGATTTTGTTTTTATATATATCTTCCTCTCTATTTAGAAAAGTTTAAATAAAGGATACAAATCAATTTGAACAGTAAAAAACAAAGTTAAGATTTTATTCTAAGATTCTCTAAAATTGGTTCTTTATATTGCTTTAAAATACAATGTTACAATTTTTACTTATCAAAACTAGATACAGAGAAAAAGGGAAAGTGGAGAACCAAGAGCACCACTCTGGCACTGGTGATGTTCCCATGGGACCTCATGCTTTTTAGTTTAATTTTTCAATGGCATTCCAGAGGCCCAGTTTGCCATTGTTTCTGCCTGCAGCAATAATTTCCAAGTGATAAGTTTTGGTTTTGTTTTTTTCCAGAATGAACAGAAAAAAAAAAAGGAACTTAAACTTATTTTGTCCAATATTTGTCTGTGAGGCTAGCAAGTCTTCCTAGTTGACTGTAGTCTTCTCTGAATCATCACCAGGGTTTACAATCCCCTTTTTCAGGACCCAACAAAGAGGCAGGTTTTTAGTCTCATGCCAGACTTGTAGTTCCACCATAAGACACTCCAGTATGGAGAGCACCCATCTGACAGACTGGGTCTCCAACCCAAAATACTTCTGAAATATTAAGGAAAACAGCCAACTTGAGCTGGGGAGCTAAACCAGACAGCTAAATCTTTTAATCACCTTATTAGGGAAAAACCCCTTTTATGTCTGTGGAAACTGAGGCTCCACCAGATTAAATCAATGGCACTAAGTCAGCAGCATACTCCAGGGGGAGAAATGCTAATTAGTCTGGATCCAACTAAGGTACTCTGGCCTCTTGCCCATAAAAGTGGAGATATGGCAGCCAGAAGGAGGGAGAAGCCTTTCAGCCACCAAATTGCAGATGCTACTATGATTCCATACTGACTGGGCAGACGACCTCACCAATATGTCCTGGAACCTCACCTTTCCAGAGCCCTGCCCCAGGAGGAAAAGACAGAAATAGGCTGGGGGGTATGGATCCACTTGCCAACACCCATGTCCTGTAGAGAAGCAATTACAGAAGCCAGAACTCCTACCTTCTGCACCCCAAAAAGAACTCTGATCCATACTCCCAGAAGAATAAAGAATAGGGAAGCTTTCAATGCAGGGGATGGGACACAAAACTCTGGTTGTGGGAACTGTAGCCCAGTTAGTTATCTTACAATCTTTTTAATCATTATTAAACCACTATTAAATTTAAAAATAAGTGACTAAAAGTACTGGAAAGCCTAAGCACTTTTCATTTTTGAATATTCTATTATGATAATTGTCCTTGTTCAGGTCTCTAATGAGAGCTCTGAAAAGTGCATCGGTAAGCTTTTCATTTATCTAACAGCAAGACTAACTCAAGCACCTCTTAACTGCATAGTAACCACTGACTGAACTAGTGACTAAAGAGTAGTTCTGACAGAACAGAAAAGACATCTAGGATGGTGGATTCCCCAAGAGGGTTTCCACCTGGCACTTGAAGCTTCTTAAACACCTTCTAAATCCATGTTACCTCCCAATGCAGCTTCACTTTTGCCTGCATCACGTTCTGTCTAATTAAGAAATTAGGAGATCACCTATAGTTTCTTATCTCTCTTGGTGTTAGAAATCTGAATTTGAATTCTTCCTGTGAAGTCTGGAGTATCTCTAAATGTCCTTGAGCTCTTGCATAAAAGATTTTATATGCAAGTTAGCTCTTCACCATTTCTTCCCTGTTCCTACCAGGAAGACAGTAATTAAAGTCCCTTTTCTCAGCTGATGCTGTCATGGGTGCCCTTTAGAGTCCCCACTCCGTGGGGCACATAGACTTGGGTGCTGACTGCCAAGCCAAGCTGGAGTTTTATCTAGTTCCAATATTCATTTTGTCTTACTTGCTTCACTGAAGAATATTCCTCTAAGAATTCCTTTTTATCGCTTGATTTTCCCTTATATAAAACGGCCAGACAGGGCAAGGACCCCCACAATACAGCTGTCACTACATTATTATTATTATTATTTTGCCTCCAGGGATATTGCTGTGCCTGCACAAGGAAACCACTGCTCCTGGAGGCTATTTTTCCCCCCTTTTGTTGCCCTTGTTTTATCATTGTTGTGGTTATTATTATTGTTGTTATTGATGTCATTGTTGTTGGATAGGACAGAGAGAAATGGAGAGAGGAGGGGAAGACAGGGAGGGGGAGAGAAAGATAGACACCTGCAGACCTGCTTCACTGCTCATGAAGTGACCCCCCTGCAGGTAGGGAGCTGGGGGCTCAAACCAGGATCCTTACGCCGGTCCTTGTGCTTTGTGCCATGTGTGCTTAACCCACTGCACTACCGCCCAACCCCCATCACTGCTTTATTATTACAAGAGAAGGGAGATAGACTTCATCTTTGATTAATTTCTGACACTAGGTTCCTAATATATCATGTTTTTTATTTTAGTCAAAATTTAGAGAACACCAGGTACTAAAACCAAAAGATAAAAAAAGGTCTTTGCCCTGAGGACAAGACAAAGATGCCCTTGCTTTATTCTCCAAAGCTTCTCAGGGCTGAATCATCTCTTCCACTTAGAATCATGGAGGTATGGAGCAGTTTTCCCCCTCAGTTTGACATATTCTCTGCACCTGTTAACACATGGACTCTCAGTGTTGAAGGCAACAAGTAGCAGGAGGCAATGCTTCTTAGGGTTCCTACTCTTTCTTAGCTGTTACAAAATTCTACAAAAGAAGTATACTTGAAACATTTTGTATAAGCGAAAGCTGAGCAGTGCTCTGGTCTCTCTTATTTCTCACACTCAAAATAAAATAAGTCTTTCAGGAAGGACAGTGTAGCCATACCTGGTTTAGAATAGCACTGTCTTGTACAGGTCACACTGGGAACCTAAGAGTCTGCTTCCATTTTAAAGAGGCCCCGGGAGGTCAAGGGCAATGCGTAGGTCACAAAGCTAATAAGCAGAAGTAGCACTTACTGGGTTGGTTACTACATGGTCCCTTACCTGAGAGAAGACACAGAAGATTAGAAAAGTCCTGTAAAAAGGCATTTGCTTATCTCACATGCAGATTACTTTTGCCAATCAGTTTGTAATTTGAATGTTAATCATTCTAAAACAGTAGTTAATATGGCCAGAGAAATAGCTAAGCTGACAGAAAGTAGGACTTGCCCAAAAAGGATGACAGAGAACATAGTGGGGGTTGTATTGTTATGTGGAAAACTGAGAAATGTTATGCATGTACAAACTATTGTATTTACTGTTGAATATAAGACATTAATGCCCCAATAAAGAAAAAAAGTTGGACTTGCATGCCTGAGCCTCCCAGCTTAAGAGTTTCAGGCTATGCATGTATCAGCAGTGCTCTGGCTCTTCTCTTTATGTCTCAGAACTTCCACAAAGCATGTTGACATGGAAAATAAAATCATGATTACTGGCATTGCTGATAGCATTTCTCAAGTAAGAGCCCGCAGACAGAATGAAAATAACCATAATAATATAGCATGTGTGCCAGGCACTGACAACAATTTTCACACAGACTTCAGCTAATTGTGACAACTCTTTTTTTTTAAGATTTTATTTATATATTAATGAAAAATATAGGAGGAGAGAAAGAACCAGATACCACTCTGGTACATGTGCTGCTGGGATTGAATTTAAGACCTCATGCTTGAGAGTCTAGTGCCTTAGCCACTGTGCTACCTCCCAGACCACAATTGTGACAACTCTTTATATACTACTAGTAACATTCTCTTCTCTCCCCTTCCTTACTTCCTCAACCTCCCCCACAGGCAAGAAAACTAACAACAAAGAAGGTAAATGATGAATCTGTAGTCAACAGGGTAGCAAGACAGTCAAAATTTGAAACAACAGCTATCTTACTATTGTAATAATTCCTCCAAAGAAAAGGGTCTTTCAACTCTTTTAAAATATGCTTACTGTTTTAAAAATATGACCTATTTTTTATAAGACAGAAGGGGGAAGGCAGAGAGAGAGAACACTCAACATTTTTCCAGCATATGCGGTGCCAGAGATTAACTCAGGACCTCATGCTTGTTAATTGCTGTGCTCTACAGCTGTGCCACCTCTGGGTCACAAAGTTCTTTTTCTTAGATGAATGCCCTTCCCTCCCACATGTGGAAACATGGGTTCTCTGCAGAGGCTGAAGGGTGGCAGCAGAATGGAAGAAAACAGTCTAGAAGGTGACAGTGTGTGATGCCACCAGTATATCTATGCCAGTCCAGCTCCTGCCTCCCCTTGTGCCACATAGCACTCACACTGCTGTACTGCAACTGGGCCCCCCAAAGTCCCTTGCACACTAAATGTTCTGATTCCAACATGGTAATGCTTATAATTTCAATATCAGTGATTCTTGAAGGTTTGTGTTTCGACCCCATGTTTAGAATAAAAGGAGCTTCCTTTCCTTTTTCGAATTAGAAAAAGGTGTAAGTTTGCTCTCTTTATTCAAAGTCTAGTAGCTAGAGGTTCACCACTCTTGCCCCAGACCCGCCCATTTCAGATGCCACCATATCCTTCATATGTCAGAATGGTGTCTTCAGCTGGACATCTGGACTGGAGAAAGCTGAAGGAAGGAACAGAAGGAGGCCCCCATACTTGTTTAAGGGACGCCATGCACTGCCTCACCCTGCTCCTACACCACCTGAGCATGCGCTCTCCTCAGAGCTCCATCTACCTCTTTCATGCCCACAGTGAACTTCACAGTCCCCACAGCACCTCCCAGGACAAACTCAGTGCTCCCTTGAAATACAATCTCTCTATTTCTCCCAAAGAATAACCCAATCTGGTCTTGGCTCCTTGGCCTAAATTCAGGCTATATGTAACATGAGAAGGATTTTTCACTTCATACCTTCTCCCTACAGCCACTGCCATATTGAGCTATCAAACTATAAGAAAATATCACAGGAACTATAGTTGAATGCTTGTTATATGAAAAATGATGGAAAAGTTCTTGGAAGAAAGTAAGAAAGCATGGCTCCAGAGACCAGGAACTTTAGAAATCCTGGTGATCAGCAAAAGATAGTAGCAGAAGAAAGATAAAAATGCAAGAGGTAGAAAAGAGGGGAACAGAGCCAGGCGGTGATGCACCTAGGTTAAATGCACACATTACAGTGTGGAAGGACCCAGGTTCAAGTCCCTAGTCCCCACCTGTAGGGGGAAAGCTTCACAAGTGATGAAGCAGGGCTGCAGGTGTCTCTCTGTCTCTTTTCCTCTCTATCTCCCTCTGTCCTCTAAATTTCTGTCTCTATCCAATAATAAAATATTTTTAAAAAAGAAAGAAAGGAGTGGTGGTGGTACAGTAGATAAAGTGTGTTTTGTTGTTGTTGTTGTTTTTTGTCTCCAGGGTTATTGCTGGGGCTCGGTGCCTGCACTACGAATCCACTGCTCCTGGAGGCTTTGTTTTCCCTTTTGTTGCCCTTGTTGTTTTATTGTTGTTGTGGTTTTTACTATTGTTGTTATTGATGTCATTGTTATTGGATAGAACAGAGAGAAATCAAGAGAGGATGGGAAGACAGAGGGGGAGAGAAATATAGACACCTGCAGACCTGCTTCACCACTTGTGAAGTGACCCCTCTGTAGGTGGGGAGCCAGGGGCTCGAACCAGGATCCTTATGCTGGTCCTTGCACTTTGTGCCATGCACGCTTAACCCACTGCGCTACCGCCAGGCCCCCAGAGCACTGAACTCTTAAGCATGAGGCTCTGAGTTGGATTCCTGGCATTTCACATCCCAAAATGATGCTCTGGTTCTCTTTAATACATTTTTAAAAATTCTTTTTCTTAAAGAGAGAGACTAGCAAGTGGGTTCAGACACAAGCCTTAGCTAAAGAACATATTGTCCCATTCCAGTCTCTCTGGATCTATCCATGTTCCTAACACTCCGTCCCCAAAGCTGGCACAAAGAGTAAGCAGGGGAGAGGGCCTGAAGCCACTGTGAAGAGAGGTGCTCCTGGTCTTCCTAGCTGTGCTCCCAAAGGATCTGCCTTTAGAAACAAGGTCTCACATTTTATCTGCCTCTGCAGTACTTTCAGCTGTTTAAGAGGATCAGTGAGGTTGGTCTAGAGCTCTAGTCCACAGGAGACAACACAGTTCTATGTGTGGGCACACTTGGTGTCTTGCCCCAATGTCCTTCCTGGCCAGGTGCACCACAACCTGGCAGCTGGAAGTGCTAACTGCTAAGTGTCCTCTCAGAGACTTATCCTTGCCACAGCCAATGGGTAACTGACACTGGGCATGCAAATGCCAGCCCCTTTGTCCTAAGGAGAACTAGTTCCTGCTCTTAGGCTCTCTACAGGACAGGGTTGAAGCTGGTGCCCAGCCAGAATATGTCTGCTTAGTTCTCCCCTCTTCCCTCTGCCACTTGAGACAGGAACTCTTGAACAGCTACCCCTTCTGGGGGAAGGCCCACAATAAGTTCCTGTGTTAGTTTCTACTTCCAGGGAACCCAGCCTGAGACACATGCTTATTCCTAGTACTTATTAGAGATCCTTCTTTGTCACCAGAGTAACAATACATCTCTAGGGAAAGGTAAGATGAGATGAGGGGTTAACTCAACAGGACCCTAAACCAAATTTAGACAACCAAACAAATCAATTTATGATAGGCCTGGATCTATAGCTACAGCTGCTCAAAATTAATAGATAATATCCATCAAATTTAATATTTATTTATACTTACTACAGATTATGAATTACTATTATTTTTTAGTGCCTCCAGGATTATTGCCTGGGGCTCTGTGCCAGCACTACGAATCCACCACTCCCGGAGGCTTTTTCTTTCCTCCTTTCCAAAGAGAAATTGAGAGGGGGAAGGGGCAACATAGAGTGAGAGAGAGTGGTCTGGGCGGTGGTGCAGTGGATAAAGCTTTGGACTCTTAAGCATGAGATCCTGAGTTTGATCCCCAGTAGCACATGTACCAGAGTGATGGCTGGTTCTTTCTTTCTCTCCTCCTATCTTTCTCATTTATAAGTAAATAAAATCTTAAAATATATATATTTAAAAAGAGAGAGAGAGACTCACCATTCTTGAAGCATTTCTGCTGCGGGTAGGAAGCAGGCACTTGAACCCAGGCCCTGGTGCATAGTACTATGTGTGCTTAACCGGGTGTGCTACCCCTGGCCCCCAGAATATGAATTATTATATTTATGTAGATAATCAGCTAAGTAGGACCTATCATTAACTATATTTCTTATAAATCTTTAAAACATGGCTGGATGATCCCAAATTACTTCATAATTATTCCTGCTGTGATTGTATAAATATAATATTTTTCATCACATATTTTTCCTTTATAAACTACAAACTTGGCTACTGTGGACAGTTGAGTCCCTGATAAAAGAGGCTCTGGTAAAAAAAAAAAAAAAAAGAGGCTCTGGCTGATGTAGCAGTGGAATTCAATAGACCATGCATCCAGCTTACAATTAACAAGATATAATTAAATACATGAAGGCAAGCAGAGCACAATTCAATCATTCTGCTATGATCCAGTCACGTCAGAGTCATCATTATTAACTTTGCTCCTACAGATGTGTAGGGAGACTGGTGAGTAGTGTTCAAGTTGCATAAAAGCCAGATGGACCAGACTGTACTTTGTATATTCATAGATGTAATTCCAACAACCGCAGAAACCCTGTTTCTTATTTTCTCCCAATACAGTGATGCTAGTATTGGCTCAGTCAAGCTTCCCCTACTGAAATCTCAGCTGAGTACATCCATTATTCTAGACTGCAGTGAAAAAAGTTGAGTTGTTTTTTTTTTAAATGGCCTAGGCTACAATTAGAGAACTGAGACCCAGTAAGAACTCAATTATATTTTACCTTTATGAACACATTTGGATGTGACTCTTGTAGTATAGCCTACAGTAGACTTCACTTACTTGATGCTCTCTTTTCTGTCCATACTACCCACTACCCACTGCACTGGAGAAAGATTTGGTTCCTTTCCTTCTTTCCCTCTGTCTTTTTCTCACTTGAGTAATAAAGCCCTGGTGATGGAAACATAAATAAATAAAGGAAGAAGAAAATTCAAGAACTCTATTTATAAAAATCTGCTCTAATAATTAAACATTAGAATCAATATGATTATACAAGGAAAATGTATGCTGTTTTGCTGTTTTGTGTTCATAAAATGTTTATAAAAATATAAGTAATTTTATATAAACAAAGTCAATCATTATAATAATTCCTTTAATTGGCAGTTCTTCAAATTCTTCCTGTTATTGACCCTTAAGAGTTCCCCAATGGTGGGTCAGGTGGTGGCATACCCAGTAAAGCACATATATTCACAAGGACTAGGATTCAAGCACCTGCTCCCCAGCTGCAGGGGAAAGCTTCAGGAATGGTGGAATATTGCTGTAGGCATCTCTCCCTCTCTCCCCCTCTCTCTTTCTGTTTCTCAATCTATAAGGGTGTGGGAGAGCAAAGAGAAAAAAAGAACAAGGGGAAAATAGGCACTGGAAATGTTGATGGTGCAAGCCAAGAACTCACCTTGGTAGTATTCCTACTTTGCCATATACACATCACAACTTTAGGCCCAGCCTCAACATTGGCAGAAGCTTTGGAGCTGTGGTTTCTTTCCTTTCTGTCTCTTATCTTTCTGCCTGAAAAGCTGTCCCTCAGTGGTGAAACATCAGTGAAAAACAACAAAAATAATGATTCTAAGTGCTTAGTACTACATTATCCATCCCTAATAAAATGAAAAATTAGAATTACCTTCTATCTTTTAAGACTTATTGGCTAAACTACAAGTAAAAATGATCAGTGCTATATTATTCCTTTGTAAAAATTTTACAATTTATTTTAGTGAGAAAGAGAGAGAGAGAGAGATGGGAGGAAGAGAAATAAATAGAAATGGAAACCAGAGCACTCTCAGCTCTGATTTATGCTGGAGATTGAACCTGGGACCTCAGAGTCTCAGGCATGAAAGTCTTGCAGAACTATTATGCTGTTTCCCCAGCCCAGTGCTATACTATTTCAAGTAAAATGGTCTTCCTTCTCTATTGAGTAGTTACTCACTTTATAAGGTCCAGATCAAATATCACTTCCTCTGTGAAACCTTTACCAATTCATTTCTCCAAAACTTTTTTCTTTTTTAACAATTATTTTTATTAAAAATACTATATTTTCCAATTCAAAAAAAACTTATTTTCCTATTTAACTATCTTTTTTTTTTTTTTTTTTGCCTCCATGGTTACTGCTGGGGCTCAGTGCCTGCACTACAAATCCACTGCTCCTGGAGGCTACTTTTTCCCTTTTGTTGCTCTTTCTGTTTTACTGTTGTTATTGATGTCATTGTTAGATAGAACAGAGGGAAATGGAAGAAGAGGGGAAGACAGAGAGGGGGAGAGAAAGATAGACACCTGCAGACCTGCTTCACCACTTGTGAAATGACCCCCCTGCAGGTGGGGAGTCAGGGGCTCGAACCAGTCCTTATGCTGGTCGTTGCGCTTTGCGCCACGTGTGCTTAACCTGCTACCCAGCCCCCCCATTTAACTATCTTCAGCCTCCAAGACCTTCAGTGATTGTAGATCTATGCAGTCTGCTTGGCAGAGCAGTAGTGACACATACTTTTATAAACATATTTTTATAAAACAAAACATTTTTATATATTCTCATAAATTGTATTTTTTTTATTAAGCATAAGCAAATTTCCTTTTTTAGAGCTGTTAGGTCATTGTATTATAATCATTTATTGAATCAGATAGCAACTATATTTGACTAATTAAGAAACTTGACACACATATGTGTGCACACAAGTGTATATATGTATATGTGTGTGCACATGAACACACAAACTGGACTGCATGTGTGATGACCAATCCAGGCCACTTTTTAATTCACAGAGAGAGTAGGAAAAATCATCATGGCACTGAAGCTTTTTCCACTGCCATGGCACCACCCATGTGGTGCTGGGTATTAAACTTGGGTGGTGTGCACAGCAATTCAGTCACCCTACTTGATGAGTAATATCTCTCTCTCTCCCTCTCCCTCCTCTCCCTCTCCCTCCTCTCCCTCTCCCTCTCCCTCTCCCTCTCCCTCTCCCTCTCCCTCTCCCTCTCCCCCTGCCCTTTTATCATAAAGCTTTAGGCTTCTCAGAAGCCTTGTTACAAAATTATTGCCATAGTTCCAACTAGCATATCTTTGCTCTAGTCAGTCAGAAATAGGGGAGAAGCAGGGTGACAGGAGGAAAGGCAGGTGGGGCAATCTTCTAAGTTACAATTGGAAGTTCATAGTTTATTCCTGCCAGCACACACAACTACTTTATGTGACAAAATTTTCATTTCAATGTCCCCATTGGTCTTCCTTCTTATGGGATTTCCCAGCATTCTCCTTGAGGGAACTATCCCACTAGCCATCTTTTTTGAGTGTGAGCTTCTTGGCTGGCCTGGATTATAGCCAAATAAATCTATGTTCCATGGATCTTATCTCAACAGGGAGTAACCACCTTCTTGATATTCCATCATACAGAATGGTGTTCCCTGTTGGGCCAGTTTGGGGAATGCTGGTCTAAACACAATTTTCAAAACTGGCAATGTGCTTTCACTGGACAATGTAACAACAAGTTTTCAGTTATTTCCTTACCAAGAGATTGATTCCCAAAGAACTGAAGTGGTGAAACTGGTATTCTAAGTGTGCTGGCACTATAGGTCCCAGTTACACAGGCCACTGGATGGTTCTAGGTTTAACTGGGCTGACAAATCGTCACTTAAGCAAGCTCACAGACATCAAATTAGATATCCCAAAGATACTGTATCAATAACCCCTCAAATGACTGAGTTAATAATATAATATAAGTTAGAAATGTGGAGCTGGGGAGGTAGCACAGTGGTGATGTAAAAAGACTATCATGCCTGAGGCACCAAAGGTCCCAGGTTCAATCTCCAGCACTACCTGAAGCCAAGTAAGCAGTGTTCTGGTAACAAAAAGGAGGGAAGGAAGTGAGGAAGTGGGAGAGATGGAGGGAGGAAAGAAATGTACCTATATCAGATTTTTTTCCTTCTTAGAGAAAGATTTCCTTCTAATTGTGAACAGAGCTCATGAATAAAGAGATTTCAAGACACCATGTCATTGACTCTGAAAGGAGAAGAGACCACAAACCAAGACCTACAATTTGCATTTAGATGCTGGAAAAGGCAAGGAAACAGTTATCCCATTCCCTACAGCCTCCAGATGGAAAGGGGTTCACACCTTGATGTTATGATTATCTGACCTCCAGCTCTGTAAGATAACATGTTCTAGCTGTCTTAAGTCACTGTCTGTAGTGATTTATTTGCAGTAGCAAACTAGCACATACTTCTAACAGTTCTCAGTGCTGCCCCTTCCTGTCTACCCCCTCTTCCATCAATACTTCTCTTCCTTTGTATTCTCCTATTGTTCTAACTCCACTCTCTCAGACTGTTTTCTTGAAAATCAAATCTGACTATGTCATGGAGCATGAATACTTAATAATTCTAGTTAGGTTACTTTCTGGGAATATAATTAGAAACTACACATAAAGGTTGCTTACAAATACTGTCAAAGACTTTGGTGAGACCTCAGGAAAACGTAACAGGAATGTGATTACAACTAAAAACAACTAAAACAACTGTACTACACTCTGAGGAAAGAATGCATGAGCCACACAGGACTGAGGCAGGGAAGAGATTTTTTTCCCAGAGCTACACAGGACTGGAGGGAGGTAAATTCAATATTTGAGCAGCAACCAGTAGTGTATGTTCTGACCGGAGATGGGGAGATCTCACTAGGCTCCTGGTTTCAAGGAAGGGCTCCCTCTATAGTGAACATGGTGACTCAGCTACAGTAACTCAACCTGATTTAAATGCTGGTCACATGATGGTTGGTTGTCATGAACCATTCATTCATCAACTTCAGGATGAATGGTCAAGTGCAGGTCAAGACCTTCCTGCTAACCAGTGGAAAGAGACGAAGTTTCTGCTCTTCAGTTAGGTACTGGATCTTAGTTTATTAACAGCCATACTTCAGATACCCATTTCAAGATTTATGTGAGAGGGATGAGCATCTAAGTAAAGGAAGAGACATTCTGCCAAGGAAAGAGAGGTCAATACTGGCAATGCCACAAAGGGCATAACAAGATGGGGATCACATATCTTTTAATTAGAGCCAGTGAATAGATGACTGACTGATATTATTCAGTGGAATGACAAGCTGATGAGAGAATGAGTTTAGAAAACATTAACGTGATGACAAGAAAACTCTTTTGAGAAGACTAGTGAGGTGAGGGAAGGGACTCTCTCTGTTGTGTGGATTACGAAACCCTCCAGATCATTAGTCAAATCTGAGTCTGACAACCTCTCTCCTCAGTTCACCGACATAAAAAAAAGAGTCAAGCTATGTGACAACAAGAGGGACTGCCAAGCAAGATGGCCCAGTGGGTAGAATACATGTGTGACTCCATCAGGAACAACATAATGGACCCCTTTGTCAGCCCCTATAGGACCTTGCCCTTAATGTGGATCAACAATGGTAGGGACTGTTCCAATCTCCAAAGGGAGGTTGGATAACATTCTACCTACCACCCGAGGAAGATAGGCCCTGAAATTAGTGCAACCTGGAATGTTCCTAGCCATGATCACAGATACAAGCTCAGACCTATAGGGATGCAGAGGTTACATAGGATCCTGTGCTGAATATGGGCCCCAGATCAAATGTATGGGGTTTACAGTTAACAATATTTATATAATTTTCCCCATATTGGGGAGCTACTCTCTTTCCTGATGCAGCTTTCTAGTCCTTTTTCCAACTATGACACCATCTCCCCAGACAATAACTTGGGTCCACCTGCATATTAGATGTCAGGCTCAGGCAAAAGCTAGTAAAGTCATGGGCCCCTTGGAATATGCCTAAAATAGACCTACTAACTTTTTCCAAAATGGAGACCCCAAATATTCATCTGCAATATTCTTGCCTTTAGGGTCATGATTAGTCAATAATTTGTTCTGCTCTATATCTTAACTCTTTTTCAGCTACCAGGTTTCAGATGATACCATGATGCTAACCCTGGGCAGATGACCCCACCTATGTGTCCTGGAGCCCCACCTCCCCAGACCCTTTTCCCTAGCCCCACTAGAGAAAGAGAGAGACAGGCTGGAAGTATGGATCAACCTGCCAATGGCCATGGTCAGTGTGGGAGCAATTACAGAAGCCAGACCTTCTATCCTATAATGATCCTAGGTCCATACTCCCAGAGGATAAAGAATAGGAAAGCTATCAAGGGAGGGGATTGGATACAGAGTTCTGGTGGCTAGAATTGTATGGAATTACACTGCTCTCATCCTATGGTCTTGTCATTATTTCCAGTTTATAAATAAAAATTTTTTAAAAAAAGAATACATGTGTGAGGTCTTGAGTTTGGTCACTGGCTCCACACGAGGGACCATGATAAGTGGTGGTTGCAGGGTACTTTGTTTTTGCTTATAACAATATACAATAAAAAAAGCTGGGCCTAAGAGATGACTTAGCAACAGAGTGCATGCTGGATGCCCTAGGTTCATCCCCTGGATCCTGCAAGGAAAAAAACAGTTGAACCAGTAAAACTAAAAGATAGTGCATCTGCTTTTCCACATACTCTACCACTCCAGGTTTAAGGCTGACCCCGATGCAACAGAGGAAGCTTCAGAGCTGTGGTGCCTATCTCTCTTCCTCCCCTCTGTCCTTAACTCTCTCTTTCTATATGAAAATGTCAGCAAGGAACAGGGAAGCCCTGGCAATGAATAAAAATATATATAGATAAGAAAACAATAAAAATAACAACAGGGATACTTGGGAGGTAGCTCAGTGACAGAGTGCATGTCACAGGCCTTGGGTTCATCCTTCAGCATTTGAACTAAATATAACTGTAACAGAGTTATCAATTGTGATAAACTTCTAACCTGCTACAAGTTTTGTTTCATAGTAAGTAAATTGCAGATGTCACGTTCTCTACAGAAAAGCGGAATTCCAACAGCTGACCTTCCTCATACAGCGTTCCACCCCCTGGCATTCTTCCGTGGACATCTGCTTTGGACTCACATTTCTATCGGACTCACTGGTACACCTCTTGGACCCTTTGCACAAAACTAGCAGCTTCCCTTTATGCTGCTGGGTTTCTCAAAGAATGACTGCAGCCAGCTGCCTTGGGACTCTAGGCCATTCCCTGCTCCCATGCTAGAAAATGCCCGTCGAGGCAAGTAACGCCCCCCAGAAGCAAAAAAAAATGTCCCCCTCAGGCCTTCCCTTGGCAGCACACTGGTTCTTGTTGCTCGCTTACATGTTCCTCCATGTTTGTGCTAGTTTCTTTAAAAAAAAAAAATGCCTGTACAATATAGGTTTCTGTTAACCCCACACCCCTGATACTATGGTCATTTAGTTAAAAAGAAAAGGGGAAATTTTTGTATTCTTCACATTGGTTTTGGTCTCACCCCGCCGTCTCTGCCAAGCCGTGTGTCGCCGAGTCTCTGTCTACCGCCGCGAAGCTAGCCCAGCCTGTGGGAGCCCTGAACATTAACAACAAATGGCGCCCACATGGACCTGACCTGCGCATCTCCCAGATAAGTAAAGACAATTTGGCTACCTATGCACTATGGCCTTCTCTTCTACTTGTGAAGAGATCTCCAAAGGCCTCTGCCCTTTCTTCACGAGACTGTTTTGCTGTTTCTGGAACATTTATCTCTGGACCACTCTGTGGTTTCCACCCAACGCCAGCCCGCAAGAGCCCAACACCAGCCCACATGAGCCGGCTTTCTGCCGCATGGCACAGGGCATTGGGCGCGGGCTCCCCCCATGCTGCTCGGCCGCTGGGAACAGGGCAGCAGACATGGCGGGCAAGGCTACAGCCCATCATGGCTGCCACCCCGAGGCATCTCGGCCCGCGCCTTCTGCACGGCCGGCCCACCCACCATCCTGCTATGAAGTCTGGACAGATCCCAGACCACCCGGAGACTGCAGGCTCCCTGCCGAAACTGGGCCCCCTGGCCGAGATTCCCAGCTTGGGTCTGAAGGCAGAAAAGCTAGAATACGCAAAGATTCATCCAGAGATCGCAACCTACAATTCCTAGAGCTGAAGTTGCGCAAGAGGCCACCGCTAGACAACGCACTCCCCGAATGGCTAAGACAGTACAGATCTAAATTCGTGCTTAAAATGACATGTCTTCATAACAAAGGTTTCTCTCCCTGTATATTAAAGACCATGTTTACATGTGTGTTTAAAGTTTGGTAAACATTAACTTTAAGGTTAAAAATGTAACTTTAAGGCTATATTCTTACCAGAGTTAAATAAAAAAGGTTTTCAATGTAATTCTTATAAAGATAAAATTAACTTACATTTAAAGTCTGAGGTAAAAATTAGTTAAAAATCAATATATTTTAACTAAGTTGGTCTAAAAAAAAATCTGCGCACACCTAGGGTGTGTCTCCATCTTGAATGGGTGTAACAAAAGGTTAAATAGACTTATTGATATGTAAAACTCTCAAATTCCTTAAAGGTAAAATTAACTTACATTTAAAGTCTGAGTAAAAATTAGTTAAAAATCAATATATTTTAACTAAGTTAGTCTTAAAAAAAAAAAAAAAAAAAACTTGCACACAACTAGGGTGTGTCTCCATCTTCAATGGGTGTAACAAAAGGTTAAATAGACTTGTTGATATGTGAAACTCTCCATTACCTTCTCAATTAGAAATGTTAGATTGTACTATGGTTATGCTAATGATTCTCATGCATGAGGCTTTTTTCTTTCCATGGGTCTTATGTTTACCTTTCCACATTCTATTGTTTAAACTTTAAACAACCTTAAAATCATACAAAAAAAGACTTCCAATTGTAATAGAGTTATCAATTGTGATAAACTTCTAACCTGCTACAAGTTTTGTTTCATAGTAAGTAAATTGCAGATGTCACGTTCTCTACAGAAAAGCGGAATTCCAACAGCTGACCTTCCTCATACAACGTTCCACCCCCTGGCATTCTTCCGTGGACATCTGCTTTGGACTCACATTTCTATCGGACTCACTGGTACACGTCTTGGACACTTTGCACAAAACTAGCAGCTTCCCTTTATGCTGCTGGGTTTCTCAAAGAATGACTGCATCCAGCTGCCTTGGGACTCTAGGCCGTTCCCTACCCCCATGCTAGAAAATGCCCGTCGAGGCAAGTAACGCCCCCCAGAGGCAAAAAAATGTCCCCCTCAGGCCTTCCCTTGGCAGCACACTGGTTCTTGTTGCTCGCTTACATGTTCCTCCATGTTTATGCCAGTTTCTGTTTTTTTAAAAAAATGCCTGTATGATATAGGTTTCTGTTCACCCCACACCCCTGATACTATGGTCATTTAGTTAAAAAGAAAAGGGGGAATTGTTGTTATGCTTCACATTGGTTTGGTCTCGCTCTCCTCCCGCCAGGAGATTTGGTTTGGCCCTTGCTAGTTTTCGCGCTACTCACTTCTCTCTGCCCCCTACCCGACAGACTTCCAGGGTTCTTGCCGCAGCCGTCGGAGAAGGATGCAGGACAGATCTGTGTGGTGATTGGTTTGGGCTAGTTTTTGAATCGTTGTTTGTGAATAAAGAAATACAGCTTCTCTGCCCAGCCGTGTGTCCTCGAGTCTCTGTCTACCGCTGCGAAGCTAGCCCGGCCTGCTGGAGCCCTGAACTTTAACGACATATAACAACAGAGCAGCCTGGGAGGTAGCACAGCGGATAGTGCTGAGCTCTCAAACATGAGATCTAGGTTTGTTTCTCTCCCTCCCTTGCTTTAAATGAGAAAAACAAGAAATGTCAGCCTAGGAGGTGGTACTTTAGTGAGAGGTCTGGACTTGAAAACATGAAGTCCTGAGTTCAAACCTGGCACTATGCCAGGTTCTGCTCTGGTCTCTCTTATTTAGACAAACAAACAAACTTTAATAGGACTGGGAAACAGCTCATCCCATAGAGCACACAGCTCACCATTCTCAAAGCCCTGAGTTCCAGCAGGCTTTGCATGGGAGCCCCATGGAGGGTACCAAGAAATATTGTGTTATCTCTTATAAAAATTAAGCAAAGATGGCTTACCAGGTAGAGTGTGTGCTTTACCATGCACAAGGGCCCAGGTTCGAGCCCCTGGCCATCATCTGGAACATTTGCATGGGGGAAGATTGGAGGGTGGTAGAGCCCAACTGCACATGTGTCTCTTGTCCTTCTCTGATTTTCACCTAGCTGAAAAACAAACAAGTAAATAATAAATACAAAAACAAATAATCCAAAAGGAACAGTGGAATTGTGCAGGCACAAAATCCCACTGCAGTCCTGGAGGCAAAACAAATAGATTAGCACTTTATGGAATCATTCACATCTAAGTTTACATTTTAGTCCCTAAAAACCTGATTCAGCTCCCTTACTGCAGGCCAACATCCTATCAGCCTACATGACATGGAAGCATTATTGAGGGCCTGGGAGGTGGCTCACCCTGTAGAGTGTACTACCTGCCATACCACAGGACCCATGTGCAAGCCCCTGTACCCCAACCTGGGAGCACTATGCAAAAGGGGGTGCTCCCTCAGCAATGGAGAGGGGCTATGACATCTCTCTCTCACCCACGACCTAAAAAATAAAATAAAATCCCACAGGTGTGGGTGGTGGGATTTGAAGCCCCCCTCCTGAAATGTCTAGAAAATGGGGCAGGTTATTTATTTATTTATTTATTTATTTTCCAAAGAATTGTTCAGCTCTGGCTTATGGTAGTGTGGGGGGTTGAACCTGGGATTCTTTGCAGAACCATTATGCTATCTACCCCGCCCCCTCTTTAAAATTTGTATAAAGAATATTTTACTTATTTATGAACACAAGATAGGGTGAGAAGGAGAAGCAGAACATCACTCTGGACCATGGCCTGCTGCACCTTGTTCACTGCACCACCTCTTGAGACTTTTGTAATCCAGAGTACATTCTTCCTGTAACAGAGCAAGTCAGCCTGAAAACTTGTGGCTTCGTTTCTAGAGAAATCCTGGTTGTATTTTGTGGGTTTTCAGGTGATTTTTCTTTTCTTTTCTTTTCTTTTCTTTTCTTTTTTCCTAGTTTATCAGGAGCACCATCTGAAATGGCTCCTAGTCCCTATCAGGTACTTCATAATGCCTTTCCTCTCAATCCCTTGCCCTGGTATACTGCCTCTGTTGACCTCAACTAAATCATTGCAGCCAGGGACACCATACCATGCCATTGCCCTTTTGCTTCAGATTGTATCCAGAGATGCCAAGCCTGAAATGTCAACTTTACAACTCTAATAATCTGACACCAAGTTTTGTGTGCTACTACGATTTCATCTTCACTTCTCTAGGCACACAACCTCACCAATGTGTTCTGGAGCCTCCTCTCTCCAGAGCCCTGCCCCACTAGGGAAAGATAGAAACAGGCTGGTGGTATGAACCCACCTGCCAACACCCATGTTCAGCAGAGAAGCAATTACAGAAGGCAGAACTTCCACCTTCTGCACCCCAAAAATAATTCTGGTCCATACTCCCAGAGAGGGAGAAATGTTAGGAGGAAGCTGACCAGAGGGCTCTGAACTCCAATTTCACCAGGACCTGGAGTGAGGAGAGGAAAAAAGGAAGGACATTCAGAAGTAGTGGTAGGTGACTAAGAAAGGAAGACAGGACCGTCGAAAAAAATCCAAAAATATATAAGTACAGATATAGACAGATGGGGGAGTAGATAGCATAATGGTTAGACAAGCAAGACTCTCATGCCTGAGGCTCCAAAGCCCCAGGTTCAATCCCCTACACCACCATAAGCCAGAGCTGAACAGTGCTCTGGTATAAAAATAAATTAATAAATAAATATAAATCAATAAAAACAAAAACAAAGAGACTCTCATGCCTTAGGCTCCAAGGTCCCAGGTTCAGTCCCCCACACCACCATAAGCCAGAGCCAAGCAGTGCTCTGGAAAAAAAGAAAGAAGAAAAGAAAAAGAAAGTTCTGGGGAAAAAAAGAAGAAAGAAAAGAAAAAGAAAGTTCTAAAAATATTGGTAGTTACAGAAATAACAGTCCACTTGTACCTGTGACCCTGGAAGAACCACTGCAGTTTCCAATGGAGGGAATGGGGACACAGAACTCTGGGGGTGGGAACGGTGTGGAATTGTACCCCTGTTATCTCGTAATTGTGTGAATCAATATTAAATCACTTTTAAAAATGGAGAAAAAATAAATCAGTAAAGTTAAATGAAAAACAAAAAGGAAAAGAAAATGGAGCCAGGGAGCCCAGGCCACGGTGTCACGCTCGGAGCAGCCACCTACCAAAAAACTAATAAGGAGGCTGCCAGAGGGGGCGACCCGCACGCTGAGCCCGCCCTCACCTCAGGCCCCAGCGCCCCATTTCTGACGGACAACCGGGCTTCCCGCTCAAAATGCAAACGCAGCACCTGCGTTTGTTCTGGAAGGTTCTTCGCACCTCAGGCAGCGAGCGCCCGGCTCTCAGCCTGCCGTGGTGGGGGCGCCCCTCCTTGCGTTTTTTGTGTTTTTTGAGGGGACCCCATGGGGGTTTCCTGGCTGCCTGGCTACTCACGGGGTGCGTGTCCAGCCCGGACGCGAAGCCCCTCAGGGTGACCCGCCTTGTAGGGGGCGACTGTGCTGCTTTTGCTGTCTTTTCTGAGGGAAAAACCGCGCGCCTGCTTCCGGGGTGTCTGAGGGGGCTTCCGGGGGTGTCTGAGGGGAGCCTCCCCGTGACGGCGGCGTCCCACGTCCCGGGGGTCGCGGGGCCCCCGCCCCAGAATGCCGCGCGCGGGCGGCCCAGTTCCGTTACCAAGGCGCCGCGGCGCTGCAGTCCCGCCGCCGGCCGCAAGGGGCGCGCGCGTGCGCTCCCGGGTTCGCTTCTCAGCTCGAGGCCAGCGAATGGGGCGGGGCCGCCCGGCCCGGCCCGGCCCGCCCGGCCCCCAGCCCTGAGCCCGGGCCCCGGGAGCGAGCGGCCGCCCGGTCCGCCGCCTCAGTCCGCCGACCCGCGCACGCACGGCCGCGCCTCGCCCGCCTCCTCGTCCGCGCCACCCGGGGCCCTAGCAGCCGCGGCTCTCGAGCCCGCCGGGGGCGTCAGCGCGGCCCCTCAGCGGCGCCCCTGCCCATTGGCCTCCGCCAGGGCCTCCCTGCGAGCGGCGGGCGCGGCCCGGGCTCCCGGCTCCCGGCACCTCACACACGGCAGCCGCCGCCGGCCTGCGGGGGCGCGCACTTGCGAAACTCTGTGAGTATCAACTTTGCTGCTCCGCGGCCGCGGGCCTCCTCCGCACCCGGCGCCCCGCACCCCTCTCCTGAGCGCCCTGCCCACCCGGGGTTCCCGCACCCCTGTCCGGAGCTCTCTCTGACCTGGGGTCCCGGCACCCCTCTCCTCTGCGCCCTCCGCACCCGGGGTACCCCGGAGGCCCCGCGCCAGGCTGGCTCTGCGCCTGGGAGTCAGTCCCCAGTGGTCCTGCCCGCACCCCATTTTCTGTGCCGCCCGTCTTTGAGTCTGGGGGTCCTGTGCACCCCGCCCCGCACCCCTTCTTCCGTGCCCCGAGAGAGCTTGAGTCTCCGCCTGGGGTCCTGGGGGTCCTGCTTGCGCCCTGCTCCGTGCCCTGCACCTGGGCGTCCTCGCACCTCCTCTCCTGTGCATCACCACCCCCCATCCTCGGGACCCCCGGGCGCCCAGCTCCCCCTGCAGGGAAGTCCCAGCCGGTCGTCCTCGGCCCGGGACCTGGGCAGACCCTTGGCCGCAGGGGATGTCGCCTCCTTCCTGCTCCCGATGAAAATCCAGGGTTCGCACCTTCCGGAGGACGCAGCTCCAGTGTCCAGGGGCTTCAAGTCTGTGGGGACGAGGACTCTGCCCCCTTTCTGCAGCCCCCACCCCCGCCCCAGGAGGAGACTCCAAAGTGGAGCCCTGGTGCCCTCTGCGAAGTGTGGAGGGTTAGTGGGTAATACTGGGCGGCCTCTGGGGCCTGAGAGGGCTCACGGCTGCCCTGGGCTGGCTTCCCAGCTGGGCCGTGTGGTGTCCTTTGAGCATCTCCAGCCGCCTGGGGCTGCCGGTCACTACTTTCTCAGCATCAGATGGCAGGGGGGACGAGTGTCACTTGGAATGGGGGGTTCCTGGTGCCCTCCGAGCTTTGGGGGTGCACAGTGACTGCTGAGGATGGACCTGCCACCACACCAGAGCTTTGCATTAAGGGGAAGAAAATCCTTTCAACCTGCTGACAGCAGGAACCACTGAGCTTCCCGAAGAATGGGGCTCAGAGGCACTTCCTGCCTGTTTCCTGCCCGACCCCCAGGCATCTTTAAATATGTATACCCCTCCTAGGCCTGAGGTTGGGTTAAGTCTCCCCTCCTGGGAACCTCCAAGTTGGTGCCCCCCCCCCCCCAGTCTTTCTTACCTTGGTTGAGAAATAGGTGAGGTTGTTTTGGACAGCAAATGGGTAGGTTTTCACTGCCTTTCCAGCATCCTAGGGGAGCCCTCTGCAGGAATAGGCTCTGGGTGCACTGAAAATCTGTGGGCAGAACATAGCAGCAGGTCCTGGAGCATGGTTGATGTGAGTTTCCCTCTCTTGGCGGGTATGTACATGGTATTGAATTTGAGCATCTCTGCATGGAGATGTCCCAGGACCTTAAAAATTGCACATACTCATACAGCACTTTAAGAAAACTGAACATTATTTGAAGATGATTCTTTGGAAGGCTCAGCCCAAAGAAGATGTAGCTTGTGAGGCAGATGACTGAAACCTTTGAAAATCTCCCACTTTCCACATTTTCTTTCCTCTTAATGTCTCAAGCTGGTACTTTCATCACAGGTGCTCTTGGCAATAATGCCTGGGATTCTTTGTAGGTTCAGTGATCACTCAGCTGGGGGCTGGGGAGTGTCAGAGCCAGCAGGGAGGGACCCTGGAGATGTTCAGAGGGAAGGTGAAGGGCAGCATGCTGGGGGAAAGCAGGGACCAAGAAGAGGTGATGTTCGGTTTGCTTCCAGGGTGCAAGTGAACTGGACTTGGCATTGGGTTGAGACTCTTGGATGCTGCAGACTTTAACTTCTGTGTAGTGATGGTATTATTTCTCTTTGCCTGAGTTCATTTTTGTGTTGATTGTTTTAAAATCTGAATCTCAGTGCTTGGCTGTTGTAACCTTTTGAACAGGGTGACTCGCTTTGATTTTTGACCTAAATTAATGCCTTGTCACTGTAAGAAGTTTTTCAGGCAGTCCTGGTTGTTCATTGGTCTCAATGTTGAATTATTATGTTGGGGGTCAGAATAGTATTTGTTCTTGGGCATGCTCTTTTCATCGTGGTTAATTTCTGATATGACAGTGTTGCCCTGTTATTGTTCCTATCTTGCAAGTGTACAACACATTGCAGAATTCTTTGCAAGTGAAGTGAGGTGGCACTGGGAATGGGGTAGGAGACTCTGTTATCAGTCTGAGGGTTTGGCTCTTGAGGGTAAGTGCCTGTCCCCTGTTTGCCCTCCCTGTGTTCCCTCCTTGATTAGATATCAATAGAATCTGGAATTTAGAGTGCAGAGCTGGTGCTCGAGTGGGAAAATGCTTGCTCACAGCCAGCCTTGGTGCAGGTGTGACTTTGTCACTCAGGAAAGAGTGAGCAAGGCTGTACAATTTCTGCCTCTGCAATCTAGTTTGTTTTCTGTGAAAGTGGGATACTGACAGCACCTCTACATCTCCAGAACCAATCTATTGACTATTCCTTCTCTGCTCTTGGACAGATATTCTACTTTCTCTGTATGATTCCTGCCTGAGACCCTGGCCACATGATTATTTTATTAATGCCACACTGAGGAATGAACTTAGAGCTTTGCTAGTAACACTACTGAGCAGCCTCCTGGCCTGTTTATTTATTTAAATTTAGAGAGAGAGAAAAGAAAGGGAATGAGAGACCAAGAGGGGAGAGACACTTCATCACCATTCCACCACCCATGGAGCTCTCTCCCATGTCCTCCACAGTGCTCCCACATGGTGCTGGGCCTTGGGCCTGTGGCTTCATGGGTGATAAGGAGGATGTTCTACTGGGTGAGCCATCGCTGGCTCCCAGCCCTGTCCACTTCTCTGGCACGTTCTGCCACACCTGTCTGGTTCTCAGTCTCCACTGTGCTGCCACCCCAGCTCATCCATCCTTATCTGTCCCCAGTGTAAGTGGTGTCATGCACACTGCTTCCCGTTCAGTGTGCGCCTACCAGCAGCCTCATGAAGAAAACAAAAATCAGTCTCTCACTTATTTTTATTTTTTGTCACCAAGCTTGTTGATGGCAAAAAAATTTTTTTTCCTTCTCTTTTCTGATGGCAGCAGAGGAGGGAGAGAGACAGTGAGACATCTGTAGCACTGCTCCACTGCTTTAGAGAAGCTCCTCCTGCAGGTGAGGACTGGGGGCTTGAACTTGAATCCTCACACATGATGGCATGTGCGCTCTACCAAGTGCACCAACACCCAGCCCCATCCCTTGCTATTTCAAGCCTTCATAGTTCAGAGGGAACACAGCTCTTGTTAGGGGATAAATACAGAACTCTGTACATGGCTTCATGTTCTCTGTGAATTAGCCCCATCCTATTGGTGCAGGCACAGACCTCAGTTGTTGTCCAGGCTATTTATTGGTCTCTGTATTCTGGAACCATCTCCGTGGGTCACTCTTCCCCTCCAGGTACTAATCAGGCCTGACCCTACTTAGCTTCCAACATCAGAGGAGATCAGGCATGTTGAGTGAGGGTGGTATGGCTATAGACACCTTGGATCATTTCTCATCCCTGGAAGCGGGTTCAGATATATATCTTCCTCGTCAAGGTCTTCTCTGAGGTCACCCCAAGCATCATGTAACAGAACCCCTTTATTTTTTCTGTAGGAACATAGCCATTATCGTCTTGTTAGTAATTACCTAACTCGTAAGAGTGTATACTTTTAGTCTTTGTATGAGAGAGAGATAAAGTACATTTCTTCATGTGCCTCCCTGGACCTCAAGTGTGTAAAGCCTACACTCTGCCTGCTGAGTCATCTCCCTGGCCACAATTATTTATCTCTTAGTTGTCTGATATTTCTCTTTTGCCCTTGAGGGTAGGAATACTACCAGGTTTATTCACTGGTTAATTATATGTTTGTACCCAGCACTTAGTATGTATATTAAGTATTCAGTAAATACTATTGTCGTGGTTCAGGTAGTATTATTAGTTTATTGGTTTTGTATTTATAGCTCAAGTGCCTTCTTTATCACCATTAAATCTACATTTTCTAACAGAGCAAGCAGGCCAGCACTTTACTGTGTCCCTTAGCTGGTTGTTATGTCTCCTATGGCACAATCTTTACAGACCTTGGGTACAATTAACGTATCTGGGCCCTGAAAAATTTGTAGCAATAAATTGAAACATATTTGAATTAGTGTTACCCTCATGCTTCTCTGTTGTCCCAAATCATTTTTCTAAGTTCATCATTAAAGCAATTACTTTTTTTTTGCTTGTTTGTTTTTGTCAGCACAGGATTCCTGAGAGAAAGACCCCTGATACCCGTTTGACATACATCACATGATAATGTCACCAGCAGCCACGTCAGAAACGGGTGAAGAGAGCCGAAGCAGAAAACCGAGCACTGGGCTCTGAGGGTGCTCAGCTGTGAACACGGCTCAGCCGATGAGGCTTTCTCCCACCATGTAGCTCAGGTAGGAGAGGCGCCGTTTAAACATGGGGGCCACCTCAGGGTCAGGCACCCCTCTTCCCTTCCTACCGCTGAAGCCTGCCTCCTTCCAGCCAAGAAAGTCTCATGACTTAGAGCTTTGAGTATTTTTGGTCACAAGGCCGCTCATTATAAAATATTAGTGTGATGCTCTGTGCATGGAACCAGTTCTTGATTCCTGCATCTGGCCCCAGCTTCTTCCAGAATCACCCACCCCACCTCCCTTTCAGAAATTCCCTTGCACAGCCCTAGACTTTTCCTAGGACCTACTAGGCACTCAGGGGCCTGGGAGTGGACCCTGGCCCTTTGGGAATGTGTGGAATGCACCCTCCTCACTCAGCATTCAGGCCCCTTCAGGCAGTCAGACCTGAGTGGGCTGGGCCCCTAAATGTGTCCCCTGGAAGCTCAAGGAGAACAGAGGACAACAGGGAGCAGGGAAGCAGATTTTCAGTTCCTAGGATGTGCCAAGCTCTCACAGAAGAAGGGTTCATCTGATCCAGCTTCAGAAAGGAATGTGAACCATTTATATATATGCTTAAGGAATTGTCCCCTCATGCCTTTTGTTTTCCACCCAGGTAGAAGGGGAGAGGGCCCTTGCCCTCAGCCTTCCCTTGCTCCTTCAGACCCAGTTAGCCTGCATAAAGCAACCTATGTCGTTGCTATAAGACCCCACCTGGAATTTGACTTTGGGGTTGGCCTAGTGCCTTATCAGAACACAATATTTGTAGCCCACACTGAGAGGGAAATGTAGGGCTGCTTTCTGCCTCTTGTATTCAGCCCACTGGCTGCTGGTTTGACCTTGAACATGTTGCCTGGGGCCTTTTAGCACAGGTGATTTTTAGCACCTTTATCTCACAGCCTTCCTATAGTCTTATGAAGGACTTATTTTTGGCTTTTTTGTTTTCTTAGCATATCCAGATGCATCACGGTTAACTCCAGTGCATTAAGGAACAGTATTTCTTTATTCAGCACCATAATTTTACTCTTTTGTTTTGATAAGAAATCAGACAAAGATGCAAGTTGTAACCAGAGGAGGGTTGTGGTCTTTTACTCCCAACTCTTAAGTCCTTTGAGTGATTCACTTTGTCCCCCTTGCAGACTGGTGTTGGCTTTTGAATGGTAAAGCATGTGCCAGCAGTCTGTGGTGTTCCCATGTGGCACCAGAGCTTGAACCCAGGGACCCACACCCAGCAGTATCTGTGCTCTGCCTGCTGAGCCATCTCTCCATGCTAGAGGTGCTCTTTGCTCTTGTCTGGCCAGGGTCTTCTTACTCAAAGCATATCTACTTTTGGCCAAGGGCAGGACCATCTGTGTGGCTGCAGGGAGGGGTGGAGGGACAGGAGGGTGGTGCGAGTCAGGGACAGGGGCACAGCTGTGCCCCAACCTGCACTACCAGGGACCACGGGGCAAGCAACCCTGTGGCTCTCCATGCATGCCACCTCATTGCCAGGGGAAGGAGGACACCCCTTGACAGAGAACTTGGTGATGTGAGGGTTCCGTTTACTGATGTATATGAAGCAGGGAGCATACAGGGTGCACTCTACCTTCTCTATCCTCCTCTCAATTTGTGCTTGCTTTTTTTTTTTTTTAAGATTTTATTTATTTATTCATGAGAAATGATAGGAGAAAAAGAACCAGACATCACTCTGGTACATGTGCTGCCGGGAATTGAACTCAGGACCTTATCCACTGCACCACCTCCCAGACCACCTATCCTTCAATTTCTTCCTGTCCTATCAAAATAAAATATAAAGACAATAAAAAAGGAAGAGAAAAGAAGGAAGGAATGGCCTCTGGAAGTAGTTGATTCCTTGTGCAGGCACTGAACCCCAGTGATAAATGTAGTGGCAATCAATCAATAAATTAATAAATAAGCAACTGAGGAACAGGATAATCATGTGTGCTTGAGACCTGGGCTCCACAAACTATGAAGACAGACCTGTCTAGAGTATTAAACCCACTTTTGGCTGCTCCAGTTCCATCCTGTGTGATGGCCAAGCTATGCTTGCCATGTCTTGGGCTCTGGTGTGGCCTCTGAATGGTCTGAATACAGCCAAGCAGCCTGTCCCCCACTTTCCTCTCCTCCTGCTAGGCTCACAGGCTCCCTTCTCCCCCCACCATCCCCCCTGGCACAGATGGGGGCAACCGCCTCATTCCCATCACTTACGGCCCTTGGGTCAACCCCACTCATACTGTCTCTTTTAACCACCCCCATCTTCCCCCTCTACCCCTCTCTTCCATGCACACACCGGGGAACAGCTTCCACCAGCCCTCACTGAGCTTGGGAACCATGCAATATCACCTGCCCAGCCTGGCCTATCCTCACAGGGAAGAGATCGATCCTTGGGAACCCTCCTTCTTCTCATCCTCCACATGCTTCTTTGTCTCTTCCTTTGTGCTGCCTTTTGAGGCCTCTACTTCACGGAGCACTTCAGAGAGGCTTGGCAGCACCCAGACCCCAGGTTCAGAGCCCTTGTGGCCTGGTCCCCTGATGCAGTTCAGAAGTGGAAGTTGTCTCTTTGAAGCTCCACTGCTGTTTATGCCCTTGCAGTTGGGGGTGCAGAGGGCATCTCTTTTAACACAGCAGCCTCTGTGTGAAAACCTCTGAGGCAGGAAAGAAATTCCTTCACAGAGGCCCCACATGGATCCAGCTGTCCAGATTCATGGTCTGCCTCCTAAGACTCACTCAGAAGCCTCAGCTAGCTCAGCCTACAGATCTAGAGCAGTCTCCAGGCCTCCTGAATCAACATGAAGCTGAGCCTCCTCTTTGGCTCTGGGATTCAGAATAGAGCTGTCCCTCCTCCATTCTCCCAAATAGTGACTGCAGGTGTGAGAGATCTGGGGGGACCCTTTTCATGAGAACTGCTCATCCCCCCTCACCCCCCAAAAAAAACAGTCATTCTGTGTGTGGAAGGTTGAAAGAGAAAAGGGTGTTTTCAAGTACTCTCAGCTATTCTAACTAGCTCGGTGAAAGCACATGTTTATTCATTAGCACTTAGTGTGCACAGTGCCATCAACTCCAGTGGGTTGAGGATTCATCTTAAAAAATCTCATCATAGGGAGTCGGGCGGTAGCATAGCAAGTTAAGTGCATGTGGCGCAAAGTGCAAGGACCGGTGTAAGGATCCCGGTTCGAGCCCCCGGGTCCCCACCTGCAGGGGAGTCGTTTCACAGGCGGTGAAGCAAGTCTGCAGGTGTCTTTCTCTCCCCCTCTCTGTCTTCCCTTCCTCTCTCCATTTCTCTCTGTCCTATCCAATAAAAACTACATCAATAACAACAACAATAAAAAGACAACAGGGGCAACAAAAGGAAAATAAATAAAATTTAAAAAGAAAAATCTCATCATAAATAGTTAGGACCATAGTTTCATTTTCTTTTCTTCCTTCCTTCCTTTTCTTTTCCTTCTTTTTTCCCCATTATTCTTCTTTTCTTTCTGCCAGAGCTTTACTTAGCTCTGTCTGATGGTAGTACTGGGAATTGAACCTGGAACCTCAAGCCTTAGGCAGGAGAGTCTTTTGCAGAACCCATATGCCATTTCCCCCACCCCAAGATCTATAGTTTCACTTCTACTCCTATGTGTGAGAGACTCATCTCACCTACCACTGAAGACTGTCTTGTCCTCATTCCTCTTCTTTCCATAATCATATAGTTTTCACAGAACCCAGGAGTCAGTTTTGTTATTATTTTGTGCAGGTCCATTTATTCTAGTTACTGACATCCCACATTTGAGTGGGTCCATCTGGCAGACATCTTTTTCTTCCTAACTTTTTTCACTCAGCAGAATCACCTCCAATTTCATCCATTTTGTCCTAAACACATATGACTTTAAAAAAAAAAAAAAGAAATGGAATTCTGTTCAGTTCTGTTTGGAGGTGGTGCAGGAGGTTGGACCTCAGGCCTCACACATGCTAATCCTCTGCACAACTACTGGACTCTGTCCCTGGCCCTATGTCAGTGCTTTAAATGGCAAAGTAGTGTTCCTTTGAATGTCCACTGCAGCTGCTTCCTCCAGTCATGTGCAGCTGGATGTGCAAGCTGATTTCACAGGCAGGTTATTGTGAGTAGCCAGGTAAGTATAGAGTGGGTGAGAGAGAGCAGCTGGGTAAGGAGAGGGTAAAAGCACACAGCCCAGCAGCATTTATATGATCAACATGAAAACACCTAAATACTTGACCTCAGGTCACAGGTTAAGTAAATGAAAGTGCAGATAAACTGTTACACAGCCATGAAAGCACTGGTAGGCCAGAGAGATGGTTCACTGGGAGAGCATCTGCCTTGCCATGTTTATGGCACAGTATTGAACCTCAGCATCACAGTGAGGCACTGTAGCACCAGAGGAAATTCTGGTGCTATGGTCTCTCTCTGGCTCAGTGATCTTTCTCTCTCTTTAAAATAGTTTTATTTGTTTATTGGATAGAGACAGAAATAGAGAGGGAGAGAGACACCTGCAACTCTGCTTCACCTCTCGTGAAGCTTCCCCCCTGCAGGTGGGAATTGGGGGCTTGAACCCAGGTCCTTGCACATAATAATGTGCACTAAGAGCACTGCCACCCGGCCCCTCATCCTTACTTTTTAGTAATATGTGTGCTTAACCAGGTGTGCCACAAGGTCCCCTTGTCCTTACTCTTTGGTATGGGTAACTTGACGTGCCTTTGCATCTTTTTAAAAACTTTCTACCGTTACCTTGTACTTTTATAGTCAGAAAAGAGCAGCACTTGCTTTCTTGAGGAAGCCAAAGGAGGCTTCCCTGTGAGGAGCATGGCCAGTTGCCTTCTCGTGGCCTATGGTGGGGTCGGCCAGTGGCCCCCTTCTGTCTGCCTGGCCACTCAGGGACTGGGGCTGTGGGTGCATCCTTTAGCCCCTGCTACCCTTGCTGTGCTCACAGCCCTCACCTGGGCATATCAGCTTCTCAGTACACTGGCCTCGGGGGGTCCTTGGGGAGGCTGGGTCTGTGAGATGGTCTCCCTGGGTGTAGCCCCTCTGGGGCAGCTGGAGAGGGAGCAAGTGGTGGGTGTGTGGGGAAGTGTCACCAGCACTGACTTCCCTGTGAACCTGCCTGCAGCTCACACTTGATTGGAAGCAGGTGGCTTTGAAGGAGGCATGAGCAGAAAAGCTCTGTGGCAGCTTGGTAACAGAGGAGGAGAGAGAAAAGGGGAAGAGGGATGCCCTGTTTCAAGGATGCCACCCTCTAAAGACATCCTCTGGATTTTATCTATTTATTTATTGCCACCAGGGAGGGAGGGAGAGAGAGAGGAGAAGAGAGCAAGAGAGAGGGAGGAGAAGAGAGCAAGAGAGAGAGGGAGGGAGAGAAACATATCTGCAGTCCTGTTTACTGCTTGTGGAGCTTTTTCCCTTCAGGTTCTTCTTCTAGCGTTTGCCCTTCTTCCGTAGCCAGTCAACAGCATCAGGTTGAGCCTGATGTAAAGTTTTGAGACCTCCTTTGAATTTGGAGAGGTGGCAGTCGTTGACTATGTGGGTCATAGTCTGTCTGTAGCCACAGGGGCAGTTCGAGTTGTCTCTGGCTCCCCAGTGATGGAACATAGCGGCGCACTGGCCATGGCCTGTTCCCTTCAGGTGGGTAACAGGAACTCAAACCCAGCTCCTAGTGCATGGTAATGTGTGCTCATCCTGGTGTGCTACCACTGGCCCCCTAGAGTAGTAAAGAAGCACTCTGTAGCTGGGGAATTTGGCTGTCCCTTTCGAAGGGAGAAAGAAAAGTGGAACATCATTCCAGCATGCGTGATGTCAGGGATTGAACTCCGGGCCACACTGAGGCACTGTCCTCCTCTTGTCCCCTCTCCCCAGTGAGTCAGTGGGCAGCCCCTCAGCCCTGAGCCATAAAGAAGGTAGTGGGCATGGCTGGATGGGCAGGCCCCGTTCTGGATCCCCTCTGGTGGGATCCTCCCATAGCCTGATCCTGTTATCTAGGGAGTCCCTGTGGACGAGATATGCAGAACAGGCCTTATCTATCTCTGGGCCTGGCATTTCAGGAAATTAGCTCTGGAATGTGCTCAGTGAGACCAGGGTCCCTTGGGTGGGCTTGGGGGGAGAGTTTCTAGAACATTGCTCCTGAGTCTGTTGCGGAGGTTGAAGAGGGAGCTAGCTCTTCTAGGATGGAGGCAAAGAAGGCCTTGCCTGAGAGGAGACTGCATACAAGTCAGTGGAATCCACAACAGGTGATTCAGGGAGCTTGGAGGTAGAAAAACTCAGTAGTCTAGGTGTCCCTGAGGCTAAAGGCAAGGGGACCTGGGGCTGGGAGTGGCAGGAGCCTCTCTTAGCAGCCACCTGGAGGGAGAAATTCATCTCAAGGTGCCCTCAACTTTCTGAGCAAACTTGGCAACAGGCATACAGCTTTTCCTGTGTCTAGCCTGAATTTGAATTTATTTTTCATTTTTTTTATTTGTGGCTAATAGTAGGTTATAATTACAGTGTAGAGTTCCACGCCACCAGAGTTCTGTGTCCCCACCCTCCTATCTTGTAAAGATAACTACCAGAGTTCTCAGGTCTTAAAAAACAATTTATTTGCTTCTGGGTATATACATATATATTTTCAAGCTCATATCTTATCACTTCTTTAGATTCCACATGAGTGAAATCAACTGGTAGTTCTCTTTCATCTCTTTACTTATTTCGCTAAGCATAATCACCTCCAGTTTCATCCATTTTTGTCCCAAAGGACACAATATCATCTTTTTTGATTGCAGAGTAGTATTCCATGGAGTGTATATATCCCATAACTTCTTTAGCTGTCAGTGTGCATGTAGACTGCTTCCACTCTTTGGCTGTTGTGAATATATGAACACAGGGTGAATATGTTCCTTTGACATAGTGTTTGTGAAATGCCTAAGTGTAAAATTGCTGAATCATACTGAATGTGGATTTTAGTGGCTGTGAGGTTGAGAGTGCTGTGGGGTCTGCTCTGTTTCCAATGTTCCTCACACATTTTCCCAACAAAGAATTGATGGAAGAGCATGATTATTCAGGTAACTTAAACTTTTACTGAAAACAAAACATGTTAGGGAAAGATAGGGAGAGGGAGAGAGAAAGGGAAGAGAGACTTACATGGTTGAAGTCAGGGCCCAAAAAAGATGGAACATATTCAGGCTCCCACTTTTTTTTTTTATTTATAAAAAGGAAACACTGACAAAAACCATAGGATAAGGGGCCGGGTGGTAGCACAGTGGGTTAAGTGCACATGGTGCAAAGCGCAAGGACCTGCACAAAGATCCTGGTTCAATCTTCCAGCTCCCCACCTGCAGGTAGTTCGCTTCACAATCGGTGAAGCAGGTCTGCAGGTGTCTATCTTTCCTCCTCTCTGTCTTCCCCTCTTCTCTTGATTTCTCTCTGTCCTATCCAACAACAATAAAAATGACGACGACAACAACAACAACTAGGGTGACAACAAAGGGCAACAAAATGGGAAAGTGGCCTTCAGGAGCAGTGAATTTGAGGTGCAGGCACTGGGCCCCAGCAATAACCCTGGAGGGAAAAAAAAAGTAAAAAAAAAATTAAAACAAAAAAACAGGATAAGAGGGGTGCAACTCCCCACAATTCCCACTACCGGATCTCCATATCCCATTCCCTCCCCTGATAGCTTTCCTATTCTTTATCCCTCTGGGACTATGGACCCAGGGTCATTGTGGGGTGCAGAATGTGGAAGGTCTGGCTTCTGTAATTGCTTCCCCATTAATCATGAGCATTGATAGGTCGATCCATACTCCCAGCCTATCTCTCTCCCTAGTGGGGCAGGGTTCTAGGGAAGAGGGGTTCCAGGACACATTGGTGGGGTTCCAGATGCTAACATGATGCCAACAGGCTCCTGCCTTTAAACCCCAAACCCCGCCTATGGCTTCTAAGTCCCACCTGTAACCACTCCCATTTCTGGGTGGCACCTCCTCTCGCAGCATTGCAGCCACACCTGTAACCACTTACAATTCTGGGCGGTAACATCTGTAACTTCAACACTATGTTGATACACCTCCCTTGCTTCTGGCCACCCTGGCCCCTTCCCCCAAAAGTGGGGTACAGAGAGCAGGTGTGGAAGGAGGCAGGCTTGCCGTGGGTAACATTCAGAAGGATGAAGCCTCTGTTTTTCAGCAAGCTCTAAGTCCAGTGTGCAAAGCCGAACTTGCTCTTGCAAAAGACCCCCGTGGGCAGAAAAGTAATTGCAGCCAGCAGAAGGGTGGATGTGCTACTTACAACTGTAGGGAGCCGAGAAATCTGTTTCCACAGGGCCTCTGATGAAGAAGGAGAGGAGCAAAAGAGAAAGGGCTTGTGGGGAGGGTAGGTGGGCAGTGAGCTGAGGTGAGACCAGGAGCATCCTGCATTGGAGCCCCACTGGTGGGTGGGGAACAGACTGTAGCCAGGAGCACAGGCCAGACCAGGCCAGTCCAGTAGGGACAGCTTGCTTCATACACTGGATGCCAAGGCAGCATACTCTTATGAGCATCTCTTTTGTTTTTATTTTTCTTTTTTTATTTATTTATTAATGAGAAACATAGGAGGGGAAAGAAAGAGCCAGACATCACTCTGGTATATGTGCTGCTAGGGATTGAACTCAGGACCTCATGCTTAAGAGTCCCATGCTTTATCCACTGTGCCACCTCCCAGACCACTCTTGTTTCTCTAATTAGCCCTTTTTAAAAGATTTATTGGGACAGGGCAGTGGTATACCAGTTTGAGCACACATGTCCCTACATGCAATGATTCAGGTTCAAGCCCCTGGTCCCCACCTGCAGGGGGGGGAAGCTTTATGATCATTGAAAAAATGCTGCAGAAGTCTCCTTCTCTCTCCCTACATATCCACCCCTCTCCTCAGTTTCTTTCTGTCATATCAAATAGAAGAAACAATTAAAAAAATATAAAGGCAGATTTATACTTCATACAATGCTGGGAATTGAACCATTGGCTTCACACATGCAAGTCCTGTGATCTACCCACTGAGATGCCTCTCCAGCTGCAGGAGGACTTCTGCCTCTTCTCCACCCAGGCTGGCCCTGTCTCCTGTCTCCCGCCTACCTGCTCTGCTGAGAACAAGTCTGATTTTTCAGAGTACCAAAAAAAGCCAAGGTTTTGTTCTAAAGCCTTTGCATGTTTCCCTGGTCCCTGGTCAATAGCTCAAGCCATCCCAACCCCCCCCCCCCAAAAAAAAGGCTCGAACCCCCAGTGCTGGTTTTCCTCATCCAAGAGCTCTGATGTGCTTTTGAATCTCTACCTCTTTTGTGTCCTTTACATAATTAGGTTCTTCACTATTACTGGAAATAATCAGATTACTGGAAATAATCAGCAAGTAGTTGGGCTCAGCAAACCAGAGTGACTAGAGATGGTCCAGCTGTGCAAGTCCAAGGTGAGGTTGCAGGCAGCACTTCTGTGACCTTTGGCCCAGGATCCTGTCCTTGAAGTCACAGGACTGCAACCTTGACTGATTCTGACCCCAGTGAATGTTGGGCAGGAATGTTGCCATGGCTCAGGACATGTGTTCCTGTATTCAGCACCATTAGTATTTTGAAATGGCTGGGATTATGGTTCATCTGTAATTTTAAACAGACATGAACTTGCTGACTTCTGAAGTTTGCCCACAATTGTGTTATTTATTTTCTTCTATTTAAGGAGCAGCCTAACTTCTTAGCATCTTTCACTCAGCTGATCATTTGGCATTTGTTTGTTTGTTTGTTTTTTCCTGGGAAATTATCCACCCAGGTCAACACACTTTTTCTCTTGACTACATTTATTTATCAGGAAAATTGTTTTCTGCCTCTCAGATTCCACAAGCTGACCAATTTAAGTGTGTACTAATTTAGTGAATCATTTATAGGTAGGATGACTTGCCAAGTTAAGTGCACAACTGAAATTATTTGCCAGACAGAGAGAGACAAAGAAAACACACAAAAAACCCTGAGAATCTTGCTTTATAAATAGGATCTTTGATTTGGCCAAAAGCAGTAAAGTTGGATTTTCAAAAGTTGTGCTTGAGAACAGCCAGGTTGTGTAGCAGACAGGCCCAGATACTGACTGGTATGTAAACATCTTGTCCTGTGGATCTTCAAGTTATAGTAGGAGGAAGAATCAGTGGATGGATTTTCATTATGGACAGAGCTGACATTTACTTAGTATTGTTAAAAGGGAAGGGGAGGATAGCATGGGATGTGATATAGTGGATAAGGAAAAGGATGCTCAATCATGAGGTCCTGAGTTCAAGTCCCAGTATCACGTGACAGAAAGATGCTCTGGTTCTCAATCAGTTTCTCTCTCTCTTCCTATGTCTCCATCTTTCCTCCTCTCTCCCTCTCTCCCTGTCTTTCTTTTCCTATCATTAATAAATAAATGCATTCCAAAATATTTAAGAAAAGGAAAGAAAGGAAAGGGGGGCGGGCAGTGATGTACCTGGTTAAGACCATGCAAAAGAACCAGCTCAAGGACCTGGGTTCAAGCCCCCACTCCTCACCTGCAGCTTCACAAGCAGTGAAGGGGGTCTTCAGGTATCTGTCTTTCTTTCTCCCTCTCTGTTTCCCTCTCCCTTCTCAAATTTTCTTAGTCTTACCAAGTAAAATAAAAAGGAAAAAAATGGCCACCAGGAGCAATGGATTTGTAGTGTGGGCACTAAGCCCCAACAATAAGCTTGTAGGCAAAAAAATAATAAAATAATAAAAAGGAAAGGAAGTGCTGGGAAGTGCCTTTATGGGGAGAGTTCAGAGAGAGAGAGAGAGAGAGCGAGAGAAAGGTAGAAAACCACAGCACTATTCTGTCACATAAGTAAAGCTGGGCTGGGGCAGCTGTCCAGTGGTACTATGCACATGAGGATCTGGGTTCATTCCCTCACACAGCAAACAGATGATAAAATCAAAGCAGGAAGGAGGGTGTCGTCAAGGTCCAGCTGTCAGCACCCTGCCTTTCGGTGTAGTGCTGTCTCGCTCCTGCTTTCTGAAGTAGCAGCAGGACCTTTTGTCCCCTGGGGTCAGCTACACAGTTGCCTCTGCAAGTGAATGTGTGTTCTATCCATCCCTTTCTCACAGAGGTAGATGTGGCTGGCAGGGCCTAGTGCTGCTTATAAATCAATCACTGGATTGACCTTCAATGCTGATTAGGAAGTGATGGACCCTTTCTGTGTCACAGTGTCCTGGGCCATCCTCCCTGCTCAAGCCTTCTCTTTCCCACTTCTAGCATGGACGAGATATCATAGGGCCCCTTGAAGGGAGACCTATGCTAACAGTGTTTCACAATCATCCTGAAGAGACACTTTGGTGAAGGTAATAAACACTGATCTTATTCAAGGACCTGCCCAGGCAAACATCACTCACTATAGGAAACAGAACACTCCTGGCATTCCTTTACAGATTTGTCTTTTTAATTTTTCCTGACATATTTTAAGATGACTTGCATGAGAGTTGCAGGTCTTTGTCAACTTGTAGTAAATAGATTAAAGGCATGTTAATCAAGTTGTAGATAAAATCCAAGATAGATGTATTAAGAACAGATGATGTCAGTGGCATAAAGCAATAGCCAAAACTTAAAGACTAGCTTGATTGGGCTGAGTGTGAGTCTCTGCATTTAGATTAAACTTAATTGTAGTTATTCTAGCACAGGAATGAGGAAACTTATCTCAGCATGGCTCTTAGGAAAAAGGTTTCCTGGCAACTAAGCAATGGTGCACCTGGTAAGAGCATACACAGTTCCATGTGCTAGGACCTAGATTCTGCGAGCCAGGCATTAAGCACAAGTGCAAAGCACAAGGACCCACACGGACCCACACGAGAATCCCAGTTCAAGCCCCTGGCTTCCTACCTGCAGGGGATAGCTTCGCAAGCGGTGAAGCAGGTCTACAGGTATCTGTCTTTCTCTCACCCTCGTCTCCCCCTCCTCTCTCAATTTCTCTCTGTTCTATCCAACAATAGCAGCAACAACAATGGAAAAAAAGATGGCTTCCAGGAGCAGGCACCAAGCCCCAGCAATAACCCTGGAGGCAAAAAATAAAAAAGTATCCTCACCTATAGGAGGGAAGCTTCACTAGCAGTGGAGCAGTGCTACAGGTGTCTTTCTCCTCCTTTCTCCCCCTTCTCTATTTCACTCTGTAAGAAAAAAAAGAAAAAGGGGGCTATGGGGCAGCCACAGCTATGCTTCTCTCCTCTCCTCTCCCGGATCAACTAGGAATACCAAAGGAGATCATCTGGGACTGCAACAAGGCAGGACTAGAACGACTTTAGGAACTCACCAAATCACCGGTGAGTGCAAATACGTGTGGCTCGTGGATAGAGAGGAGCCTACGGAGGGATTAAGTGGCTGGTAACAGTCCGGCAGTTTACAGGTTGAGGCACCACCTCCAATCTGTTTTACCAACAAAAAGATGGCTGAAGGGAGGAAACGACTCCCCTAAGACTCACCAAATGCAACTCTGAGTCTCCATTGCTACTGCCCTCAGAGACTGGAGCACCAGGGGGAGGCCCTGTGCTGACACTGGGGGACAGAGAACTCACCAGGAAACTCAGGAGAAAATCTACACCTTGGGGTCTAGCAGTGGGGCTGTGTGGTGGGAGCCTTTACATGTTGTTCTCCAGATGACAACATAAGTGAATAGTTGCCTCAGAACCTACAGACTATAAACGGGACTTGTTTAGAAATACACAGGGCCCAGCAGTGCTGCCTGGTTTGACAGAGAAGCTTAATTGAGCCTGGAGCTTTGGATCCTTGGGGTGTGAGAGTCTCTTTGCATAACCACTGTATTATCTCTACCCCACCTTGCTTTATCTCTTGCTTAGGAGTGAGGGATTAAGCTAAGAAGCCTACATATAGTTTAAAAGCCCTCAGGCTCTCATAGCCTACAGGGAAGAAAAAGAACAAAAGAGACTTTTAAGCCACTGTACTCCAACTCAGGGATTAAAATAATATTGAAACAACTGTTAATTTCCACAACTGTGAACCCGTTAAGTACCTTACTTAGACACAAGTCGATCCAGGCAAGAGTGATCAGTAATTTGAAAAGTACTGACAGAGAGACCTCATAACATACTATATGGAATGGTTAAACCAGCAAGAAGAAATACTGGAGAAATGACTCAGGACAAGAGTCCAGTTAAAAGCCCCCCAAAGGTTGAAGCACAAAATAATGGGGTCAACAACCAAACACTAGTTAAGGAAATAATCACAGGAGTGAGTAAAGAGTTTGAAAGAACTGGCCATCAGAAACGCAGAAACAACAAATGAGACTCTGGAAGAAAATACTAATTGTCTCAAGGTTATTAGAGAGATGAAAGCTGAAATAGCTGAGCTATGAACACAACCAGCTGGACAAGCTAAAACAGTATCAGAACAGGGTAACAAAATAGATGAACTCCAGAAAACAGTAGAGGGGAGAGAGAATAGAATAAATGAGGCTGAAGACAGAATTAGCAAGATCTAGAACGAATTAAAGACAACTAAAAAAGGAGTAAGAGATCTCAAAAAGAGATTAAGAGATACTGAAAACAACAACAGAGGCCTATGGAATGACTTAAGAAGAAATAATTTATGCATTATTGACTTACCAGAGGAGGAAAGAGAGGGAGGGGAAGAAAGCATTCTTCAGGACCTAATAGGTGAAAACTTCTCTAGTCTAGACAACATTAAAGACATAAAGGTTCAAGAAGCCCAGAGGGTCCCAAACAGAATTAACCCAGACTTAAAAGACAAAAAGAAAAAGAAATTAAAAAGAAAAAAAATACTGGGATTGGTGGAGCCTTGGTACAAGCCCCAATGATAACCCCAGTGGCAGCTCCTCACTTTGGCCAGACTTAAGCTTAGTGTTAGCTAGTGGAGTATTGTGGCTGTCTAAAAGACTGACACAGTGGCCAAGTGGTGGCACATCTGGTAAAGCACACATTACCATATACATGGACCTGGGTTCAAGTCCCTGGTCCCTACCTTCAGGGAGGAAGCTTCACAAGTGAAGCAGGGCTGCAAGTGTCTCTCTGTCTTCTCCCTTCTCATTTTCTGTCTCTGTCATCAAATACAGAAAATTAAATAAAGATTTTTTTTTTAAGTTTTAGATATTTTTCAGGTTTTTGGGACACAGGTTACTCTAAACTGCTGTTTTATCACAGACTAAAATTAAGATTGCTAGATAAATCAAATAAGCCTTTAAGGCAAGAAAGAAGCACTGGGCTGAGACTAGAAGAACTCAGAGTTACATAGAAACACCCAGGACCAGGACACTTGCTAAATCCAGCACATATGAGCTTTGCTCCTTGAGCCCCTGCTTTGTTTTCAGCCAAGAAAGGAAGCCAGAGCCTGGGGCTGGGAACAGCAGGGGACTTCCCAACATGCACTGGAGCCCCTAAAGGCTCCTTCTGTCTGGTGGTGATGGACCAGAAGTGCAGCTTTTCCTAGGATCATTCCCAACCCCAGGGCTGTTCACTGAGGGACCCATAGCCCACACTCAGGCAGTCCCACAGCCCTAACTCAGACCTGCAGGGTGAGGGCAGGGCCCAGGCAGCTGAGCCAGGGCCTGGTTGGACTGGGGCTCCCTCCAGATAACAGTGCAAGGCAGGAAAATGTGCAAATCCTGTAGGCATCTCACCTGGGAGGTGGTGCAGCGGATATAAGTTCAAATCCCCCACATTGCATGTGCCAGGGTGATGCTGTGGTTCTCTCACTGAAAAATAAATATATTTAAAAGTAAAATTTTGACCTTCCACTTTCTGCACCCCATAATGATCCTGGGTCCATACTGCCAGAGGGTTAAATAGGAAAACAAACGGGAGGGCGTGGGATATAGAGCTCTGGTGGTAGGAATTGTACTCCTCTTAGCCTATGGTCTTGTCAGTGTTTCCATTTTATTAATAAATTAATTTTTAAAAAGGTAAAATTTCATGAAATTATTGCTCACAATTAAAAAACTATGAAAGAGGCTGCGATCGGAGCCAGGGGTGGGGGGTGTAGTGGATAAAGTGTTGGATTCTCAGGTGCTGCTATGTATATAGGTATACATACATCTCTTCGGATGGGTGTGTTCATTTCATTGGGATATATCCCCAGGGGAGGAATTGCTGCCTCACCCCATTTTTAGTGGGATTTGTTGTTGCTGCTGAAATGAGTGAGCTCTTTCTGTATTTTGGTTATTAGTTCTTGATGTATGGTGTGTAAAGATCTCCCATTCTGTAAGGTGTCTTTCTGTTTTGCTTATGGTTGCCTGTACTGTACAGAAGCTTTTCAATTTGATGTTGTCACATTGGTTTCCTTTAGTTCTTATTTTCCTTGCTTATGCCCTGCCCTTCCCTGTTGCCCATCTAATAAAACAGATGAATGCACATTTGAACCCAGCTTCATCAGAAATGATTGTACACCATAGAGAGCGATGGCTCACACCCCCTGTTCCTATCCTCAGTCTCCTGATAACAAATCATGAACTAATTACAGTCTCTGTGTTTCATGGGTCCCTTTCCAAGGATGGAAAAGGGAATTTATTGAGAGGATGAGCACTCACCCAGAGCCACATAGAGTTTGTGCACTAAGCTGGGGCTGGAGCCTGGGGCAAGAAGAAACCCAGTGCATCCAAGTGCAGTCTTCCTTCCCTCCTCTGCTGTGTCCTGACAGTATCTGCATTACGCTTAGCAACTGCATGGCACAGATATACTTTGCTGGGTCCCAGGGGACAGGCTCTTTTCCTGGAGGGATCCACCTGGAATCGGGTCTGTCTGCTCCTTCTACAGGAAGTAGTCAGTCTTTTTAAAGCCAGGAGCCTGTAGCCCATCTGATGTGTGAGGAGGAAATAGGTAATCTGTGATGTCTAGCCGACTTAAAGCCTGTTTATTTTCACTAGGAAAATAAGTAAGGTGGCTGCTGGCGCTGTGTTTCTTTTAAAACTTGGGCACATGCACAAATGTACCTTTGCCCCACAGCTGTGGCCCCCTGGAAAACAAACCCCCTGGAGGTGAATGCCATTTTATGGCATCTGCTGGGTTTACATGAGGTGTTAGTCTGGTAACCAGATTTGGGGACAATGCCTCCTTTCAGAGTTCTGGTGGCCAGGTGGGGAGGGGAAGCTCTGGACCGACCACCCCATTCCCCAGCTGGGTTTGAGCTTCCTGTGTGTGCTCACTGATCTCCTCTCCCACAGATTCTCTTCTCTCATGCAGTGTTTCATGTTATCTCACACCTAAGAATTTAAAGATTATAACCCTTGGGGGTGGAGTTGTGTGTAATAAAAGTACTTCTGTGTCTTAGTGAAAAAAAAAAATGTAATTGGGAAGTTAATGGTTTACAGTGCAGTTGTTGGCACATGGATACAATTTCTCATCTCTTCATGGTAGGTCTCTGCAAAACACTCTCACCCCCCTCCCCGCTTAGGACCTTTTCCACTGTCATGCACCAGGACCCCAAAACCTCCCCCTCTTCCCCCACCCACGTCCCTGTCCTCCCTCCTCAGAGTCCTTTGCTTTGGTGGAGGACGGCCTTGCCGCTGAATTCAGCCTTTGAATGAATGCAGATGTGTCTCGTGAGGGCCTCATCCATGTGTGGTAGGCACAGTGAATGCGTCACCCCTCTCCCACCCCCCACCACCATCTTTTCCCCCTCAGTTTCTAGACTGAGCCAGGCAGCAGCTCCACATTCCCCAGGCATGAGGCAATGGCTTGTTCAGAGCCCAGCGCTAGGTTATCCCTTCTCCATGCTGGCCAGCAAGAGGGCTCTGGACTGGCCAAGGAGAAGTGCCATGTGACTTTGTCTTTATTCTCTTGGCCTGAGAACCAAGACGAGAAGCTCCTTCCTTTTGAGGGTCCAGCTGTGTCCAGCTTTGCAGACCTCTCCCTGTTAATCTGCTTTGGCCAGAGAAGAAGCAGCTACCAGGGTTATTCTAGAACTCAAGGGTCCATGGCACAGCCTCTGACACAGGCACAGAGATTCCTGTTGAGAGCACACAGGAGGCTCACACACTCCACCGTCCTCCCATTGAGAGGGGCAGGGGCAGGAGCAGGGGCAAAACTGGACAGAACTTTTGGGAGCTGGATGCCTATGAATCTTGCTCCTTGCTGACTTGCGAGCTAAAATGGTACAGCCTGGCCTTTCTAAGATGGAAGGCAGCCACACCTGAGAGCCCTGTGTACCTTTGCAGGTGCCAGGGCAGTCCCTCCTGGGGATGGGGACTTGAGGGTCTGACCTCTGGTTTCCCCACAAACCTCCCAGATCACCATCACTCAGGGATTTTTAGAAAATAGTTTTCCAAATGTTGAGAAACCTTGAGAGGGTATGTTCACTGGTGAATTCTTTTAATTCTTCTTCTCCTTCCCCCCCTTCCCCTTTCCCTCTCCCTCCCCTTCCCCTTCCTTTTTCCCTTCCCCTCCCCCTTCTCCCTCTGGTTCACTGGGTCCTCATGCATGCAGGATTTCACTGCTTTAGGTCAGTTTCTTCAAACAGGAGAATAGAGGTGGGTACATGGACACCACAGCCCTACAGCTTCCCCTAGTGCTGTAGCACTCCCATGCAGTGCCAGGGGCTTGAACCTGGCCTAGCACATGTTAAAGCAGGCTCCCTACCAGATCCCACTATCCCACTGGGGAATTCTTAAGACTCATCATTTGAGAGTCTGATTTCAGTTCTACTGGTAAACTCTTAAGACTTATCCTTTGAAAATTTTGAACTGGGAAGGTGGCTTAGCATAGTGTGAAGGCAAGAGGCCCTGGGTTCAATCCCCAGCTCTACATATGTCAAAGTAGAACTCTCATTTCTCTCATTAAAATGTTAAAGGGACCTGGAGAAAGGTTACCTGGCAGAGCATATGCCTTCACCTTTGATGTACAAGGCCCTGAGTTCCAGCCCCAACATGATGTTGGGAGCTTCATGAATGGTAGAGTGGTACTGTGGTGTCTCTCCTCTTTTCCCTTTCAAAAAAATAAGTTAAAAAAAGGAAAAATTTTCAAGTAGGGAGCAACTTAGTGATGTATACATGTGCAAGACACTGGATTCATTTTCTGACACTGGATTAAATAAAATGAATTTTTGTTAAGAATCATTTACAAGCCCTTTCCTTAGATAACTACCAATTGCAGTTGTTGATAGTTTATTCTGCTATAATATATATTCTAGGATCAAGTTTTGGTGATAGTAATAGCATCATGAAAGATACTTTAGGTTTCAAATTTGGAATCTTAAACTAAGTTTTGCAAATTCCCTTGGCAGCCTTTGAAGTGTATCCAGCAGTAAAAGTTAGTCTTGATGAGTCTGAAATAGACTATGAAAAAATCCTGCAGGGGCCAAGAGATGGCTTTCTCATACAGGGTCTGGATTCAAGCCCTCAGCCATCACAAGAGAGGACCATGTAAAAGGAGAGCTCCACGGGCAATGAAGCAGTGCTGTGGTATCTCTACTTCTCTTTCTTTGTTATCTCTCTCCTGTTGTCTGTGATTGAAAGAAAAAAGTTTTCTGGGAACTGTGAGATCTTCTGCTTATAATAAAAGCAAACCTGGAAGTTTGAGCTTCCATCTTTCTGACTGTGTCAATAATTGGCTTCTGGGACCAGGTGGTGGCCCCACATAGTGGCGCAAGGACCCAGGTTCAAGTCCCGGTCCCCACCTGAAAAGGGAAAGCCTTGAGAGTGGTAATGCTGTCTACAGGTGTCTCTCTGTCTCTCCCTCTCTATGACCTCCTTCCCCTCTTGATTTCTGGCTCTTTCTATCCAATTAATAAAGACAATAAAAAATTAAAAATAATAATAATTGGCTTCTGTCAGCAAAGACACATGCAGCCCTCTTGAAGTGAGGAAACCCAATGACATTATTTGCCACTTGTATTTAGAAAACTTAATACACATCAACTTGTGACACTAGAGCACTGAAGTGACTTGTTGGTCCCAGGGGAAAGTCACATGACCTCGTATGTAGTAAAAAGATGGCTTACAAAGGAAACATTTATGCCTCACAGGTAAATGCACCCTCTGAAGGCACCAGCAACGTGTTGTCTCAAATTCCCAGGCCTCGTTGGCAAAAGTTAAGTATTTACATTCTTGCCTAAATGGTGGATTTCAAAGGTCTCACATAAATGAATTTCCTCCCCCAAATAAAAATAGTACAACTTTAGGGCCTTCTAGTAATTGACTCTGCAGAAAGAATGGATTTCTAAAGCCACAAGTATGAATCCTCACTGTTTCCTGTCTTTCCTGTGACTTCTACAGCCAAAGCAGCCAAAACCTTAGCAGGGAGGCCACCAGTGTCGAGAAATGACTGTCTGATCCCAATAAGGAAGCTTTCTGATATCCCTGCAGGGCCTGGAAAATCCTATGTGAGCCCTGTTAGTTCTAATTAGAGTCCCTCTGTGTGGAGTAGGATGTAAAAAAGACAAGCAAACGAAGAGATATGTGTCTTGTGTCACTGTGCTGAAGGCATTCCTCTCCATGATTACAGTCATTTCAGTGTAGCTTCCCACTGGCATTGCTAAGAAAGTTGTTCTATAAGTCTCCTATACATTGATGATTGTCTGCTTGGGAGGATTTAGGTGTGTGAGTAATACTTGGGGGGGATTTGACTCAGGCTTACTGTCTGGAAGTTGTGTGCATGTGGGTTTGAGTATTTCCTTTATCCTGCTTTTTTTGGAACTCAGCCACTGAAATAGGTAAATATGGGAACTGCTTGGAGCTTGCTGATGGAGTTGTGGGGTTGTGTGTGTGTGTGTGTGTGTGTGTGTGTGTGTTTTTGTTTTTTCTGTTTCTTCTTAAAGGTTGAAAATGAGCACCGTTTGATTGCTGAAGTACAGAAAGGTTCCCTGAGCACACTGCTTTGCTTTCCTGTTGAGTGATGGGAGAGGCCCCTGGACTCAGGTATCCTGGTACAGGAAACAAAATTTTGCCTCTCCATCCTCTGAAGTACTCCATCTTCTCATGGGAGAGTATGAAATCCCAAAGCCTTTCTCTATGCAGCACCTCTTCCCCACCCCACCCCACCCCCTGTATATCTCCTGGGTTATCACTAGGGCTTAGTGCCTGCACTACAAATCCACTGCTCAGCAATACTGAGAATTGAAAGCCAGTTCTGCTGCTCATCAAGGTTCATATGAATAGAAAAATGAGATGCTGGGGGCCAGGCAGTAGCGCAGCGGAGGGCATTTTCTCCATTTTATTGCTCTTGTCGTTGTTATTGCTGTTGTTAGATAGGACAGAGAGAAGTTGAGAGAGATGGGGAGACAGAGGGGGAAGAGAAAGATAAACACCTGCAGACCTGCTTCACCACTTGTGACGTGACCTCCCCCTGCCCCCCCACTGCAGGTAGGTAGCTGGGGCCTCGAACCGGGATCCTTACTCAGGTCCTTGTGCTTTACACCATGTACACTTAACCTGCTGCACTACTGCCTGGCCCCGAGCATCTCATTTTTTATTCATATTAACCTTGATGAGCAGCAGAACCAGCTTTCAATTCTTAGTATTGCTGCATTGTAAAAAAAAAAAACAAAAAAACTTCCTTGCTTTTTCTTTTCTATCTTTCTTTTTTCCCCAGGAAGCTACTTTGAACTGTTAATGCTTTGCAAGCAGAATATCCCCACTAGATATTTTCTCATAATGATGCTCTTGCTCCCAAAGAATAGTGATAGGGAAGAAGCCAGACTTTATCTATCACAGGCATCTTTGTTAGCCTTATCCACTCAAAGTGAATAAGAACAATCTCAAAAGCCCATATTTTGTGTTTAAAAAAAAAAAAAAAGACAGATTGACAAAACAAAATCAGACTTTGCAAGTTATTCATTTGCTTCTCTTTCTGTCCTAAATAGGATTGTAGTCTGCCCAGCCCCCTTTCTGGTTTGATTTAGTAAAGAGGCATTAGTGAAGGGGAAATAATGATCAACAAGATTTAGCTCTCTAATCATCCTTCAAAACTGCCTTACAAGTCATCCCCCCCACCCCCCGTTTCCACATGGCAATTTGTCGCGGTTCTGCACTGCTGTTTGGTTCATGAGTGTAGACTCAAAGTACTCCCAGCCTTTCATCCCTCTCCCTCTCCCTCCCACTCCCCCTCCCCCCACCCCCGTGTGTGTGTGTGTGTGTGTGTGTGTGTGTGTGTGTGTGTGTGTGTGTGTGTGTGTGTGTGTCTGTGTGTGTGTGTGTGTGTGTGTGTGTGTGTTGTCTGTGTGTGTGTGTGTCTGTGTCTCCAGGTTAGGTTTGCTACCTCATGCAGATTTAACAGAATTTTTTATATGCTTCCACTCAGTTTCTAGGGTTTAGATAGGAGCACTTCAGGACAAAACCTATAAAGTGATGTTTATTGCTGTAGCAAGTAATTCAGGCCCACAATGATTTTAGGAGACTGGAAATGATCTCGTGGAGACTACTTGGCAGAGGGGGGTGTTGGGGGGGGGGAATGGACATTTTCTGTGATTCTAGTTGTCATAGTAACCTGCACCCAGACTCAGGCTTGGAATTCAGGCAAGGAGAATTTCACTGACAATAAACATTCCTGCTGCATTCATCATCTTTCTGCCCCTCCAAGAGAGAGGTACCATCTATTGTGACCCAGTTATTTCAATTCTATTTTTGAAAGATGAGTATCCATATTTATTTTTCCAGTCCTTTAAAACTTTCCTGGTAGAGTGAAAATGAGAAATTTAGCTGTTTATATTTGAGACAATTTCTGCTCATGTGACTCAGACTAATTATTTCAGGTAGCAAGGCAGAGCACAAGTTCACTGTAGCGGTTACTAAACTCTGAAAGAAATGAGATTTAATATGGCAGTTGCAAATAATGTCCACACTTCTGTTTGTCCTCATGCAAATCCAGAGTCACAACATGTCGGAATCCAGTTTTTGTGGAGTTCTTATTTGGGAATGCTGTCCTAATTCTCCTAGTAGCGGATTGTTAATACCTGTTTGGATTTCTGCACCCTGTAGTGCTACCTAGTGTGAGCCTGTTTATCTGTTCATTTTAAAAAAGCAATGCTATAGATCTGAGCCGTATGGGAAGGTATAGAAAGGGAGATGAGATGATCTGTTTTTGTTTAAATTCTTCTCCCCAGAGGTAACTGTTGGTAACAGTTTCCTTGGTATCTTTACAGAAAATGTGTGCATACAGCAAGTCTCCATTCTTTCTACAATAGTAGTGTATGCCAGTGCACTCGAATGTGTGTATGTTACATGATGTTCTTGACAGGTTGACTTATTTGCCAGAATAAATTTAGAGATTGTCAGTTTGCACATGAACTGGTGAGAGTTCGGTGACCTGTTGTTGGTTTGCTGTTTTGGGTTTTTTTTTTTTTTTTTTTTTTTTGGTTACTGGGACTCAAAAGCCTGCGAGACTCCACTACTCCCTATTTTTGGTTTTGGTAGAGGGTAAGAGATAGGGAGCAAGGAGAGACACCTTCACACTGTTCTGCCACTCTACAGGTGCTCAAATGTGGTATCCATGTGCTCAAACCCAAGTGCACACACACAGTAATATGTGCCCTCTACCGGGTGAGCCACCTCTTGTCCCCATTCTTACATTTGACTCTGTTGGTAGAAAGGAGGTTGGCTGGTAATTCTTGCCAGGTGAAGCTGTGAACCCAGAGCCCTTTGTCTCAGCAGTCCCTCCCCTGACCTGATTCTGTCTCTGCCACACGGCCAGAGTTCATTAAGGTAGACAGCAGAGACGTGAGGCTAGTGAGGTCTCATCCTCCTTTCAGAACTGCAGTTCCCTCCTCATTAAATTGAGGTTTGCAATAACCACTTCACAGTGGCTATGGAGAGTTCATGAACTGTTCTCTCATCAAGCACAGGGTGCATATGTATCTGAGAATTAGATGTCTGTTCACCCCCCTTCCATCCCTGCAGATTGCCTTATATGCACCAGTGAGTATGCTTTGCATCCATGTTGCCTTTGTGTTGCATCATCTCCCTTCCTGTTCCATTAATGTATTTTTATGGTCCAGTTGACTGGACTTTGTAGGCAGTAACCACAGCTACCTATGCAGGTGCTTCTCATGTACTGGGGGGGGGGGGTGCTGGGGGGAGATATTTCAGTAGCCTATGTCTTCACTCCCTATAAGCCCTCCTACCTAGTGTACACTTCTGTCTTTTGTGTTTTATTTTATTTTTGGATAAATCTTTTCTTGGAGGGATTTTATCTAGAAATTCTTTTCTTTTATTAGTGATTTAATATTGATTTACAAAATCATAAGATAACGGGTATAATTCCATACTATTCCCACCACCAGATTTTTATGTCCCCATCCCTTCCATTGAAAACTGAAGTAGTTCTCCCAAGATCACAGATATGGGTAGATTATTTTTTCTATGATTGTCAACCTACATTTATATATATTTGCCCCCCTTTTTTTTCTATGGTTCTGCCTTCTCTTCCCCTTCTAAGTCACACATACACCAGTTACCACTTCCAAATGTCCTTCCTTTGTTCCTCTTCTCTCTCTGGGTCCTGATGGAGTTGGATTTCAGAGCCCTCTTGTCATCTTCCCCTAACATTTCTCCTCCTCTGGGAGATTGGATTAAAATTCCTGATGGGGTGCAGAGGTGGGATTTCTGGCTTTTGTAATTGCTTCTTTGCTGGACATGGGCATTTGCAGGTTGATCCATACCCCCAGTCTGTTTCTGTCTTTTCTAGTGGCGTAGATTTCTGGAGAGGTAAGATTCCAGGGCACTTTGGTGAGGTTGTCTCCCCAGGCAGTTCAGGATGAAATCATAGTAGCATCTGCAATTTGGTGGCTTAAATGTGGTAAGATGTAAAGCAGGACAAAATGTTTAATAAACAGGAACCAAAAAGAGCAGATGAGAATAGGGACTTTAAGATGCAAAGAAACTAGCAAGTCTATTTTAGTTATGTTCCTAGGGACCCATGGCTTTAGTAATTTTTGCTTGAGCTTGATAGCAAACATGGAGGTAGACTAAAAATATTGTCTGGAAAGATGGTGTCAGAGTTGAGAATAGGACTAGAAAGCTGCATTAGGGCAGAGAATAGCTCCCAAACTTGAAGAAAGTATACAAATAAAATTAACTGTTTACCCCCTCAATCTGACCCAGGGCTTATTTATATTCGTATTAGGTCTAATCACTGTGGACTATTAAGCACTTTTACTTTAAGGTATATAGTTGCCCCTAACTGATGGATATGTGTATACATGCACCGACTACCCTAGGCCCTAGCCTATATCTAGGTTCTGTAACTTTGTTAGAGTGCGCACATTGATTGTGTTGGTTTAGTTGAAGTCACCAGAGTCAATATCACAAGTTAAGGGATTGAGAAGAGAGGCATCAAGAAATACAAGTGGGGAGTCAGCGGTAGCGCAGCAGGTTAAACACATGTGGTGGGAAGCCCAAGGACTGACGTAAAGATCCTGGTTCCAGCCCTGGGCTCCCCACCTGCAGGGGAGTCATTTTACAGGCAGTGAAGCAGGTCTGCAAGTGTCTTTCTCTCCCTCTCTGTCTTCTCCTCTGCTCTCCATTTCTCTCTGTCCTATCTAACAGTGACGACATCAGTAACAACAATAATAACTACAGCAACAATAAAAAAACAACAAGGGCAACAAAAGGAAAAGTAAATATAATTTTTTTTAAATAAAAAAAAATACAAGCAAAGCCCCAGATTCCAGGACTGGGAGAAATAGGAGTTTTAAAGAGAAGGGGAAAGTTTCCTTGCAGTCTTAGAGTTTAAGAAGGCAGTGGATAACTCAAGTTCCTTGGGAGGGAGCTTGGTTTTCTTTGAAAATCCCAAGGTATTTACCATACTATAGTATTTACTATACTATATTTGAACTCACCATGCCTTATTGTTATGGAAAAATATCCACAGAACACCTCTGAGTGTTAACAGCTCTTGAGTGTTACAGCTCCAAGTGTTTCAGCTCCAGGGTGCATATAGGCAGAACAGCTCCAAGTGTTACAGCTCTTGAGTGTTACAGTTCCAAGTGTTTCAGCTCCAGGGTGCAGCAGATCCAAAGGACAAGTCTGAGGCCATGATCACGTGGAGGACAGGGAGATACTTTATTATGCTGGCAAGGTAGACCACTGACCTGATTTGGAAAGCCGTTTATATACCCTTCAAGCCAGAAGCAGTGCATTTGATTTATTGCAAGGTGATACACCTGATTGGTTACAAGGTGCACCAATCAGGTGTGTTCAAGGGTAATGTGGGAACAAATTGGTCACATTGTGAGTCATCAAGGTCCATACCAGAGAAAGGATGAGGTGGATTGGTTACATTCCAAACCCAATCTGGGCTGTCAAGATGCAAGTGAATACAAAATGATACATACAGTTTGATTGGCTACATTCTGCTAAACAAAATGATTTAACCTGATTAGTTACATTTTTAGTCCCCTAGGTTTGCTGAAATGCAGCAACAGCAGGCATACCTGTCTGTCTATTGTGGAAGTGGGGAACATTTTATTTCATTGTCATTTAATGCTGTCTACTAAAAACTATTTCTTGGGGGCTGGGTGGTAACAAAGTGGGTTAAACGCACGTGGTGCAAAGCACAAGGACCGAACGCAAGGATCTCAGTTCCAACCCCTGGCTCCCCACCTGTAGAGGGGTCACTTCACAAGTGGTGAAGCAGGTCTGCAGGTGTCTATCTTTCTCTTCCCCTTTCTGTCTTCCCCTCCTTTCTTGATTTCTCTCTGTCCTATCCAACAACAATGACAACAGTAATAGCAGCAAGAATGATAAACAAAAAGGAAAAAAATAGCCTCTGGGAGCAATGGATTCATAGTGCAGGCACCAAGCCCCAGCAATAACCCTGAAGGCAAAAAAAAGAAAAAATATTTCTTAGATACTGACAAGATCAGATGATTCTGATCCATCTAATCTAAGGTTGCAGGTAATTTAATAAATTACTTTTAGAAGTGCTTTAAAAATTTAAGCCCTATGTCAGAGTTTAATCAGTATACAAATTTGATACATTAAATGCTTAGACTAAAGGATTATATACTCAAAACTGGAGGCTAATTCATATTGGTGAGTTGGAATGACCCAGACCTCCCATCAATAGCTGTTAAAAATCTATAAATAGGGGGACGGGCGGTGGTTTGAGCCCCCACCTGCAGGGGGAATGCTTTGCGAGTGGTGAAGCAGGGCTGAAGGTGTCTTTCTGTCTGTCTATCTCCTTCTTGATTTCTGGCTGTTTCTATCCAATAAATAAAGATAATTTTTTAAAAAATTTTTAAAAAAGAAACAGTTTGCTTGCATGTGTGTATGTTAATGTATATCCATGTGTATCAGATCTCTGGATTACATATTAGTAAAACCATCTGCTAATTGTCTTTCATCTTTTTACTTATCCTGCTAAGTATAATTACCTCTAGTTCCATTTTGTCCCAAAGGGCACACTATCATCTTCTTTTTTATTGCAGAGTAATATTCCATAGAGTATATATCCTATAACTTCTTTAGCCTGTCTTCTGTGAGTGGGTATTTAGGCCCTTCCACTCTTTAGCTATTGTGAGTAATGCAGCTATGAATATAGGACTGTATTTTTATATTTAATTTATTTTCCCTGGTTTTTTATTGTTGTAGTTATTATTGTTGTTGTTGATGTCATTGTTGTTGGATAGGACAAAGAGAAATGGAGAGAGGAGGGGAAGACAGAGGGGGGAGAGAAAGACACCTGCAGACCTGCTTCACCGCCTGTGAAGCGACGACTCTCCTGCAGGTGGGGAGCCAAGGGCTTGAACCAGCATCCTTATGCTGGTCCTTGCGCTTCACGCCAACTACACTTAACCTGCTGTGCTACCACCCGAATCCCCATAGGACTATATATGTCCCTTTGAATTAGTGTTTGAGTGTCCTCTGGATAAGTGTATAAAAGTAGTATTGCTGGATAATTTAATTCCATTTGTATTTATTTGGACTGCCCATACAACTGAACACACTTCCTTTAACCCAGTCACAGAATCATTTGACAGGAAATGCTATGAGCCCCAGAGTCTTTTTCTAGAGAAATATTTTTAGACAGGAGTCATCATCAGGCCCCTGACTCTGTCACAGCTTCTTCTGGGGGATAGGCAAGACAGCAGGTAATATTTTGGACACAACGCCCTGGGGGTGCTCTGGCCTCTAAGAATGCTGCTGTATATCCCCCATTCTTCTGTGTTTTCCATGGAGATTCCTGAGATCTGTGCTGGACAGAGGGAGAGATGCAGTCAGCTCTTAGCACACAGGAACCAGAAGGGGTGATGGAAGAACCACAGGTCTTCCTTCTCCAAGTACTGTTTGAGTGGACACACTGTGGCAGGAAGAATGTTTGGGACCAGATGCAGTAACTCTGCTTTAGTCATGTGAGGTGTCCAGGGTGGGAGGGGGCAGATGGCCGAGCTCCTATGAGAAGAAGGTGGGGGAGCAACACAGCTCTACTGCTTGTGAAGTTTCCCCCCTGGCAGGGGTTTAAATTTTCAAGTGGTTCCTAGTCAAAGCTAGAATGGTAAGAGGCCCATGATTAATTATGAAAGAAAAAAGATAGCTGGAGATTTGTTTTGTTTATTTCATATGAGAGGAAGAGAGAAAACACACACACACACACACACACACACACACGGCAACACTCTGGTAAACACAGTGCTTGAGGTTGAACTGGACACCTCATGTTTGCAAGTCTGGAGCTCTGTCACTGTGCCACCTCCCAGTGTCACTCCCACTTCTTTAGGAGTAAGTCCTGCTGTCCTCTTGGTGTTTGGAGCCCAGTCGTCAGGGCTGACTGAGTGGAGAGAGAAAGTGTGGAAAGAAACATTATTGCTGAGCATCTCCATGGACTTCTATCTTACATAATCAGGGGCCCCTTGGAAATTTGTTTAGAACCTATTTTCCAGGGGCTGTCTCTTCCTATGTACAGCATTATTTTTTTATGCTGACTGTGACTCTCCTAAACCTCCACTTCCTCTTCACTCCAGGCCCACAGACACCTATCCATTACCCCAGGGGCCTAGCTGGGTGTCTCATAAGTGTGGTGGCCCCACCTTCATTTTAGATCCAGTATCTTCAAAGCTTTGGTTATCATGCAAGAGGCATGTAGTAGTCTCCTAGTAAGTGTTTTGTGAAACTGCTGGGTGTGGTAAACATTCTGCTTATGTTGTTGTTAGAAGTTACAGAACATTATTCAAAGCTGGAGTCAAAGACATCTGGCACTCAGCTCTTACCTTGCTCCTAATAGTGTGTGTGACCTCTGGCATGAGTTTTGTAGCTCCTGTACTCTGGTTTCTCCTCCTATATAAAAGGTAGAATTAGAGATCTGGATACAGTTCACCTCCCAGTATGCACTTTACTGTATGTCAGGCAGGCCTGAGTTTGAGTTTCACTTGAGGGCACAATGGACAGTTCCCAGGAGCTGGAGGGGCTCTGGGGATGGTGGCTTTGTGGTGTTTCACTGAAAAGCAGTATATGCATGTGAGATTAGCCTCCTCAGGCTGCTCCGCAGTGTCACATGTGTGCAGTGCCCTGGCTCCATTCATCGTTTTAGATATAAATAAAATTAAAAACAGAGATAGTGATAGCATCTTGAGAATTAAGTAGGTTGATGCATTCAAAGCTCTTAGAACATCTGTTAAGTACTTAGCAAGTACTACAAATGGCTTTAACAGTTCTTCTTGGGCACGTGATACTTTGTTTCTTTGTATTGCCACCAAGGTTATCGATGGGGGTTAGTGCCAGCACTACAAATCCACCCCTCCTGGCAGCAATTTTTTCCTCTCCCCCCACCCACTTTATATTTTGGTGCATGGGACAAAGATAAATTGAGTTGGGAGGGGAGATAGAGAGGGAGAAAGAGAGGCACTTAACTGATCTACTTCACCACTCATGAAGCATCCCCCCCTACAGGTAGGGAGTGGGGGCTTGAACCCAGTTCCTTACTCATGGTGTGGGCTCAACTGGGTGCACCACCACTCTGCCCCTTAGCTCTGGGTTCATTTTTCCTTGGGCCTCTCTATGTGTGTTTCTTGTCACATGAGGACCAAGGACTATTCCATTTGCTCCATTTCCTGCCCTGTGCCTCCACTCAGATGCACAGACTGGGAATGATGGGGAGGGCAGCCCCCATGATCAGCAGACAACACAGGGTCCCCACAGGGTGCAGCACCTGGGCTGCAGGATTCTTGGTCAGTAGGAGCTGCCTAAGAACAGGTCTCCCCTTCACTCGCCCCTGTGGTGTACCCACAGCATGTCCCTTCCTTGTCTCTCCCTGCTTTCTAGAAGCCCAGCTCTATTTTATAAACCAGTGGGAAATGCTGCTTTTCCACTGATGGCTGCATAGAGGGGAGGCAGCTTCTGTCTACAGCACACTAGAAGGTTGATGAGCTGCTTAAGGCTCACAGCTAAGGAAGGGGGAAAACTGCTCTTGTCAACATCCCACAGGCATCGGCCCTGGTCTCCTGGATGTCACTCCTGTGTCTTGCCATGGCCCTGCAGTGTGAGGGGCCTGGCTCAGGAAGATCAAACCCCAGGACCTAGGGTAGCAGCCATACCTGTTAATTAGAAATCACAGCCTGCAGAGCTAGAATTTAAATAATAATATAAGATTGGTATTGTTTGAACTATTGAATCACTTTACTCTTTTTTTTTTAATCAAAAGGATCCAGTTTCCTTACAGCTGTTTTCTCCATGCTAATTGGTTATATTTCATAAGAGTTTTCTACATTAAATTAGTCCCCCCCCCTCCGCATTATATGTATCCTTTGTCAGGAAAGTAGCTTTCATGGTGAAAGCTTCCCTTTGAGCGTGGCTGCTATAGAGGAGGTCTAGATTAAGTCCTGGAGTTCTTAGCAGAGTGTAATGACCAGCTCTTACCTGGCATTCAGCTGGTAGGAGAGTGGTCCCAGGAAGGAGGGAATGGTTCTATTTTTGCAACCGTTATTTTTCCAAGCCTCTCTCAGAGTAAAGGGCCCATTTTTGTGTTGCAGTGACAAACCTCATGTCTGCAGTGCTGGTTTGTAGACCTGGGGGCATGGCCTCTGTTATCACACAGTTGACTTTGTGTGTCCTGCTTGGTGGATGTAATTTATACCACCACCAGCTGGGACATAGGTCCCACCACTTGCCTGGGTGGCAGTCATGGCTTACAGTAGCAAAATTTGCCTGGACCCTGCCTATGTCAAGATCAAGTTCAGTGCCCTACCAGCAGTGAGCTCTGGAAATCTTCACCTCCTGTCCTGACAGCAGCAGCAGCTATTCTTTATGAAGTCGCCACTGAGGCCAGGGTGCCTTACATCTGTACCTCTCATGCTTCTTTAGCTTTGACAGACTTAATGATGGTGATGCCCATTTTAAACCAAGGCACTAGTAAGTGAGGTCATGGTGGGATCAGGATTTGAACCTAGGACTTGAGCCCAGATCCTTGCGCTTTATTTTATAGGAAGAGTAGACCTATATGCAATATATATTTTTTTAGTTTGTTTTTTTTTTAAGAAAGGATTAATTAACAAAAAACCATAAGGTAGGAGGGGTACATCTCCACACAATTCCCACCACCCAATCTCCATAACCCACCCCCTCCCCTGATAGCTTTCCCATTCTCTATCCCTCTGGGAGCATGGACCCAGGGTCATTGAGGGTTGCAGAAGGTAGAAGGTCTGGCTTCTGTAATTGCTTCCCCTCTACATGGGCGTTGACTGGTCGGTCCGTCCATACTCCCAGTCTGCCTCTCTCTTTCCCTAGTAGGGTGTGTCTCTGGGGAAGCTGAGCTCCAGGACACATTGGTGGGGTCTTCAATCCAGGGAAGCCTGGCCAGCATCCTGGTGGCATCTGGAACCTGGTGATTGAAAAGAGAGTTAACATACGAGGCCAAACAAATTGTTGAGCAATCATGGGCCCAAAGCTTGGAATAGTGGAGAGGAAGTGTTAGGGAGGTACTCACTGCAAACTCTAGTGTACTTCTGCTTTCAGGTATATATTTTGCAGTAGTTTATGGATACATGTGAACATAAGCTCTCTCTCACAGAAACTGGTGTATATCTAGGTTATGGGACTTTGTTAGAAAGTGAACCACCTGAGATGAAATTAGAGTGTACTATAAAAGGAAAGTTCTCACCCTAGTAATGAAGCTGAAGGGTTGTCATTCCACTCGTGAAGTCTCTGGACACAGTCTGAGGTGAAGCATGTTGAGGTGGCGTTGGTTAGGTTGTGATCGGCGGATGCAATATTATTTGGTATGGATTGGGAGACGCATATGGGAAAGTGGGCCCTATCCAAGGGTTCCAGGACTGGGGGAAGTAGGGGCTCTATAGTGGAGATGTGAGGTTCCTGCTGTCTTAGGGTTCAAAAAGACAATGGATAGTTAATGTTATCATCACATTATTTGGTAATTGGGTTAACTTTGAAAAGTCCTTTTGTTATGGTTTGCTGTACAGTATCCAGTATCTCGTATATAGCTGTGCTATTGGATGCTTCTAATCTACTTGGTCTAGGCTTTTGAGAGAGTCCGCATATCAAATACACAGCCTATATATTAAAAAGATTCAGTTTGTGTTTTGAAAAACTTTGAGACATACAATTGATTTTCCCCTCTCATATTAATTAACTACTGATTTATATGTCTACATTTTGCTAGGAGTGTGCATAAACACCATTCCCACCACCAAAAGACTGTGACCCATCCCTCCCACTCACTCCCACCCCACACTGGCCCAGGAAGCTGCATGTCTACCCCTCACCACAGGGTTTTTACTTTGGTGCCCTACTTACAATTTGATCAGGTCCTGCTTTTAGTTTCCCTTTCAGATCTTCTTACTCAACTTCTGTTGATGAGTGGGATCATCCCATACTCATCTTTATCTTTCTGACTTAGTTCACTTAACATAATTCCTTCTAGCTCTGTCTAAGATGGGTCAGAGAAGGTGGGTTCATTGTTCTTGATAGCTGCATAGTATTCCATTGTGTATATATACCACAGCTTTCTCATCTGTTGTTGGCCACCTGGGTTGCTTCCAGGTTTTAGCTATTATGAATTGTGCTGCTATGAACATAGGAGTACACACCTCTTTTTGGTTGGGTGTTATGGAGGCCTTGGGGTATAACCCCAGGAGAGGAACTACTGGATCATATGGAAGGTCCATGTCTAGCCTTCTGAGAGTTTTCCAGACTGCTCTCCAGAGAGGCTGTACCAATTTACATTCCCACCAGCAGTGTAAAAGGGTTCCTCTGTCCCCACATCCTCTCCAGCATTTGTTGCTGCTGTCCTTTTTGATGTATGCCATTCTTACAGGAGTGAGGTGGTATCTTAGTGTTGTCTTAATTTGCATTTCTCTGACAATCAGTGACCTAGAGCAGTTTTTCATATGTTTGTTAGCCTTTTGGATCTCCTCTGAGGTGAATGTTTTGTTCATATCCTCTGCCCATTTTTGGATGGGGTCATTTGCTTTTTTGGTGCTAAGTTTGCTGAGCTCTTTATATATTTTGGTGATTAGTTTCTTGTCTGATGTATGGCATGTGAAGATCTTCTCCCATTCTGTGAGGGGTCTCTCTGTTTGTTTAATAGTTTCTTTGGTTGTGCAGAAGCTTTTCAATTTGATGTAGTCCCATTGGTTTGTTTCTGCTTTAGTCTTCCTTGCAATTGGGTTTGATTCATCTATGCAGTATTTTTCTACAGACATTTTCATTGGTATAATCCAGGTTAAATTCCATTTTATTTATTTGTTAATGCTTTGATCAGAGTACCTTTCAGTTCTGGGTATTGATGGTGCAGGGGATCAAACCTGGGACCTCTTGTAAGCAAGTCTTGTGTACATCCATTGTGATTTCCCCAGACATATTTGTTTTACATTTTTAAAGATTTACTTACTTTATGAGAGAGACCACTTGGTCAAATGTGGAGAGAAATTGAACTCAAGACCTCATGCATACAGAGAATGGTATGACTATCTGGGAGCTAGGAGATAGTGCACCCAGTTAAGTGCACACATAACTAGATGCAAAGACTGGGTTTGAACCTTCACCCCTGCGGGAAATGGAGTGCTTCACAAGTTTTGAAGCAGGGCTGAAGGTGTCTCTTTCTCCCTCTCTTTCCTCACCTCACTTCTCAATTTCTTCCTGCCCTATCCAGTAAAAAAGAAAGAAAGAATGAAAGAAAGAAAGAAAGAAAGAAAGAAAGAAAGAAAGGAAGAAAGAAAGAAAGAAAGAAAGATGACTAGCAGTGGTGAATTTGTAGTGCCAACACTGAACCCCAGTGGCAGAGAGAGGAAAGGGAAGGGAGACAAAAGAGGAAGGGGAGAAGAGGGGGAAGGGTTGGGGATGGGGAAGGAAAAGGAATCTCTATGTTAAAAATAATTCAGAGCAAATTGATTACTGACATGGTTTTTGCTAAGTGACGTTCTCAAGTTGATGATTGAAATAGAAGACAGGTTTGATACCGCTCAAGAAGTTCATGATGCTGAAATCAGACCTTTATACAGTCAGATTTTGATGTCTTCATTAAACTTTAATCATAAACCAAACCACTAATCCTTCAAGAATTGAGTCCAAGCTGTGATGACTGCAGTAGTGGAAATAAAAGTATGTTAGGATTACAGCTTTGCTGTTTTCAACTGCTTGAACCCTTTGTCCTTTCAGACTTTACTGCTACTTCACCCGAAAATGGTGGCGATTGTTTATGTCCCATGTGTGCTCAAATAGACACCCCCATGCTTTTCTTGCCTCAACCTTGACATAAGGGGCTGGCTTTAGGGCTGGAAGATGGCACACTGGCTAGATCACAAGCCTTACCAGGAGGCCCTGTGTGTGAGCCCTGACACCTTATGGGGAGCACCTTGGACAGCACTAGGGGAACTTCCTGGGTGGTAGAGCAGTGCTGAGATGTCTTTCCTGTCTGTTAGTCTCTTAAAAATAATGAGCAGTTTGGCTTGGGAAGCTTGCCTGGGGTGGGTGATCTTGTTCATGTTCCAAGCCCCCAAGTTGCATTTTCAAAGGGGTGGCAGGGGCAGCAAGGTAGCTCACCTGGGAAGGGAAGTTTCTGCTTTGCCACACATGCAGCCCTGAGCCTGTACCCCATGCCCTGGGTAAAGCTTGAATGCTGTGGTATCTTTCCCTCCAGCTTTCTGTCTCTCTCTCCTTACCTAAAAAAAGTCAGCCTAGAGCCCCAGCAAAGACAAAATAAAACCAATGCAAAGGAGAGGACTCCTGTTCTCCAGGACCATATCAGAGTACCTTGCATAGGGTCAGGGGTGGAGCATGTGAGGCCCCAGCCCCTCAACCCTCCCAGTGCGGCTTTTTCTTCCTGTCTGCTCGATGCCCAGTGCTCATGTCCCTGGAAAATGTTTGTTGTCTCCTCTGCAATCCAAAACAAACCCAGAACAGAAAAGGAGCTACTATCAAAATACATTTCCAGTGGCCTGAGGGATGAAGCACAGAATTCACAGAAGTGGGGGTCTTAATTCAGTCCCCAACACCGGGTGGGCTGGAGAGAGGCTCTGGCGCTGGTTCTCTCACTCTTCCTCTCGCTCAGCAGTAAGTGTCTGAACCGCATAGACGTAGGTACAGAGAGACCCCTGCCAGGCAGAGAAAGTGAAGTGAGACTTATCCAAGTGGATGTGTGAGACCACAGAAAGCTGCTTCTGTTTTGTGGGAATCCTTTAAGTTAAGCGACACCACACTTGATAAGCTATCTTCAGTTTGCAAAGAAACAAAGACTTTATTTCTGCAGCAGTTGTACCCAGCTGGGAAAATATATAATCCCTGAAGTTAGATGATCTGTTACTGTCAGACGTGCTGGTGTTAAAGGCTTTGGAAAAAATAAATGGAATTGAGGAGAGCAGGTCTTTAGTAGTGTTTCCACAGCCATTCTATGTGTTCTCAATAAACCCACTATTCTTACCTGACAACAAAAGATGGGCCCGCAGGAGACACTCAAGCCTGTGGAAGTACAGAACTGGCATGCCTCAGAGGCCCCAGGTTTAATCCTTGGCACCACCTTATGCCAGAGCTAGGAGTGCTCTGATAACTTGCTCTCCAGCCTCTCTCAATCTCTCACAATAAATGAAGCTTTTTAAAAATAAAAACAGGAGACGAGACTTCTGTAGCTCTGTGACCACAGCCCTTCCAGCTCCTACAACAGGCACTTAGCAGTGCTAGTGGCTGGTCAATTTGCTACCAAATGACTGTTATCTTTGTGTTCACCCTGTACTTTGCCAGTCAAGCAGCCATATTCTCCAAAACTGGAGGGTCAGACTTCGCAACTAGAGTTTAACTAGAGGCAGGGAGAGCCCTATTTTGCCTTGAGACACATGGGAAATGGTCCTCATTTTCATTTGGTCTAAACTTTTAGAAGTCTGGAAGTTATTATGGACTGTGTGGGGGGGGGGGATGTTATTTGGTGGTTTTACTTTGTCTCACTTGTGTACAGCCTGAAGAATCACTCTGGCGCCCAGGTCCCAGCAGTGCTGTATCCTCATTCATACGAGCAGTGTGCTTCCTTTGGACATGGATTCAGTGCTTTTCCCCACCCCCACCCCCATCTAAGCCTGCAGCTCACTAGGCCAGGATTTTTTTCTTGGGATGTCACCTTAATAGACATGTTCTTGCCGACTGTTCTAAAAAGTCACAGTTTAGTGGGTGTGTGGTGGGTAGAATTGGAGGGAACTCTTTTCTTTTTTTTACTAGTGTTTTGAAGTTTTATCCCACTAGTTTTCTTTCTTTCTTCCTTCCTTCCTTCCTTTCTTTCTTTCTTTCTTTCTTTCTTCCTTTCTTTCTTGCATTTTATTTTGTTTTATTGCCATCAGGGTTATTGCTACTCAGTGCTAGCACTGTGAATCCACTGTTCCCAAAGGTCACTTTTGTTTTGTTTTCTATTTTATTGGATAGGACAGAGAGAATTTAAGAGGGAGAGATGAGGAGAGAGAGATGTGCAGTGTAGAGACGGCATTGTAATATGTGCGCTCAACCAGGTGCGCCAACCCTAACCCCTTCCTAAAGTAAAAAGACCAAGAATGTGAGCCTGGGATTGGTGAAATTGTGTACATACAAGGTTCTACTGCTTCAGTACATCAAAAAATAAATAGATAAATAAAGAATGAGGTTAGCTTTGGTTTGTGCAGTGGGCAGAACGTAGGGCTTGCAAGCATGAGGTCCTGAGTTCAATCCTCTGCACTTATGCCAGAATGCTGTGTGCATAAGCTTACTCTCTCTTCCTCTAGAGGAGGGAAGGGACAGAAAGAGAGAGCATAAGAGGCGAGAGGGGGTTGGGCAGTGGTACACTTGGTTGAGTGCATGAAGATACCTTGCATAAAGATCCAGGTTTGAATCTCTGCTTCCCACATTCAGGAGGAAAGCTTTGTGATTAATGGAGAGCTGGGCTGAAGATGTCTTTCTTTCTCTCTCCCTCCCTGTGTCCCTTTTCCTCTCAATTTCTGGCAGTCTCTATCCAATAAATAAATAAAGATAATCATAAAAAAAGTTTTTTTTAAAAAAGAAAGAGAGGTTGAGAGACACCACTGCACCAAGCCACCATCCATGGCGCTCACCTTGCTCCCATCTGTGGTGCTCCCATGTGTTGTGCTGGGGCTTGAACCCAGGGCCTTGTGCCTGGTAAAACACATTCTGGGTAAGCCTTCTCCTTGCTCCCTAAACGTATACTTTTTATAGAAAGTGGGGCTATTAAAAATGTTCTTTTTTTATGTACAGTAACCCAATATAGAAATTTCTAAAAGAAGGTTTTCAAATATAGTTAAAGAAGTGATAAAAGATAATTAAGTATGCATTTCCCAAATTGCTTACCATAATGAGAACTGCATCAGCCTGTGAAGTATGAAATAATGTACTAAAGGAAAGTCTGGTCTCCCTCCTTCAGATGTGCAGCTCCTAGAGAAGGTGTTGGCACAGCAAAGCCCAGCAATGCTCCTCAGGCTGGAGAAATTGCTTACTTGGACAGTGCGCTGCTTTGCAATGTGTGCTTCCCAGGTTCAAGCCCAGCTTCCCAATGCATTGAAGGGGGGTTTAGTGCTGTTATCTCTTTCAGGTTCTCTCTGCCTCTCTGTCTCTCTTTCTCTCTAAAAGAAAAAAGAAAAAGTTCCTGCCAGCACAGACTCAGACATATAACTGTTCTTCATGCATGCATAGGCTTGTACAGAATAAAGAGGGGTGTGTGTGTGTGTGTGTGTGTGTGTTGGTATGGATGGGTGTGGGGTTGTGTCAGAAAGGGAGTCTAGGGCCAAAGGAAAGCTTAGCTCTAGAATCTGCACCTTGCATCCCTGATGCCCCAGGTTCAATCCCCAGCATCACCATAAGGCAGATCTGAGCAGTGCTCTGGTATCACCCTTTATCATTATTTTTTATCTTTAAAAATTAGCACATTTTAAAATATATTTTATTTGTTCTGTTTTAAAGACCAAGAGAGATTAGAGCTTTGCTCAGCTTTGGTTTATGGTGGTTCAGGGGATTGAACTGATGACTTTGGGGCCTCAGGCATGAAACCATTATACTATCTCTCCCACCCACACCATTTTTTTAAATAGTGAAATGAACCCAGTGTCCACTACCTGATGAATGTATGGAAAAATGTGGTAAATTCTTCCAATGCAATGTTATTTATTGATAAAAAGGAGCAAAGTAGTGATATGTGCTATAATACACATGACCCTTGACACTGTTATTCTCAGGGCCCCAGGCGGTGGCACACCCATTAGAGCACACATGTGTCACCATGCTCAAAGACCTATGTTCAAGCCCCTGGACCCCACCTGCAGGGGGAAAGCTTCATGAGCAGTGAAGCAGGTCTGCCAGTGCCTCTCTTTATTATTATCTCCCCCTTACCTTTTTATTTCTGTCTCTATACAATAAATAAAATATTTTTTTAAATAAAAGAATGTTACTCTCAATGAGAGACCCTGATCACAGAGGCCACATACTGTCTGATTCTATGATGTAAGAGGCTCAAGGAAGCAGATCCCAGAGAAGGGGAGAGGAGTGGCTGCTGGGGTGGGGGTGGCAGTGGGCTGGGGCACAGATTTAGGCCAGAAGGACTCTGACAGGTTGCAGCCAGTCAGCCTCAACCCCTAATGCCTTAGGGCCTCCACTCTGAGAGTCTTGGCAGGCAACTGGTTGTTATTTGGACAAAGGTGAGGCCGTGGAGTTTGTATTGTGTCTTTATGATCCAACTGTGAGCCCACCCTGAAGATTCCCCAGCCCATCACCTTCTTTGCTGCCCTGCATACAAACTTCAGCTGGGCAGCTCTGTCTTGTGACCAGAAAGGTTCCAGAGCAGATTTGTAGTCACGGTTGGTCACTCATGCAGTTCAACAGGCACTCAGCACCTCTCCACAGTTAGCCTGGGGAGAACACCCTGAGTGTGACTGGTTCCAGGGGTGCAGTGCAGAGTGAGATGCTCTGGGAGGAGAGGGAGTAGACCAGAGATGACATCAGAGACAGCAGGTGGGAAGCCGGATTGGAGGTGAGAGGAAGAGCCAGAGCATCACAGGAGCTCACCCTGGCCACATTAGCAACTCTAGCATTGTCGCTGAGCCACCTCCCTCACTGCATAGGTGAAATTTCATGCATATTTTAAAAAATATTTATTATTTTTAATTTGGTAGGGCAGCAAGAAATTGAGAGGGACAGAGAGACAGAGAAGGAGAGAGAAAACCTGTAGCACTGCTCTACCACTCATGAAGCTCCCCCCCTACATGTGGAGACCAGGGGCTTGAACCTAGGTCCTTGTACACTATAATGTGTGTACTCAACCAGGTATGCCATGGGTCCCTAATTTCACACGTTTTTTAAAAGTGTTTTAGAATTTTATCCTCTCCCATATTCTGTGTGACTATAGGTAACATTTTAAAAAATCTTATTACGAGAGTCGGGTGGTAGCATGGCAAGTTAAGTGCATGTGGCTCGAAGCGCAAGGACTGACTTAAGGATGCCTGTTTGAGTCCCTGGCTCCCCACCTGCAGAGGAGTTGCTTCACAGGCAGTGAAGCAGGTCTGCAGGTGTCTCTCTCCCTCCCTCTCTCCTTTCTGTCTTCCCCTCCTCTCTCCATTTCTCTCTGCCCTATCTAACCATATCATCAGTAACAACAATAATAACTACAACAACAATAAAAAAGAAGGGCAACAAAAGAGGAAATAAATAGATAAATAAATAAATAAATAATTTTTTTAAAAAATCTTATTGCCACCATGGTTATCAATGAGAGTCAGTGCTGGCACTACAGATCCACTGCTCCTGGTGAACATTTTTTCCTTTTCTTTCTATTTTGTTTGACAAGGCCACCAGAAATTGAGAGGGGAGGGGAAGATAAATAAGGAGAGAAAGAGATACCTGCAGACCAGCTTCACCATTCATGAAATTTCCCCTTTGTAGGTGGGGAGCCGGGGCACATGGTAATGTGTGTGCTCAGTGGGTACACCACTGCCCTGTCCCCTGATTATATGTTATTTTACGAGAGCTGTTTCCACTTTCTAATGATTCTACCATGAACATGTTCTGCCTTTGCAGTTGGGAGAGAAGGCAGCTAGCTGTGTGTCCAGTTGCCGGCTGGTGTGTGGCAGCCTGCTTTGGCAGTTTTACAGAAGGAGGTGTGTGCTGAACTATTTCCACACACTCCAGGGACTTCTGCTGTACCTAAGCTTCTTTTTGTTTTCTTTTTTCCACCAGGTGCTGGGGATGGAACCTGGGACCTCTTACATACAAGTCCTATGGGTTACTGCTGTTCTGTCTCCTAGTTCTAAATATTGTTTTCTTTGTTCTTTCCTTTGGTGCCACATGGAGTAGGTAAGAACTAAGAGCTCTTGTGTTGGCCTAGTGATAGGGCATCATGGTTCTGCAAAAAAAAAAAAAACTTCTCATACCTGAGTCTCTGAACTCCCAGGTTCAGTTCCCTACACCACCATAAACCAGAGCTGAGCAGTGTTTTGGTTGAAAATACCAGCCAGCTTTCCATCTCTGGGGAAGGGTGACCTCTACTGGCCACAAAAAGTAAGAGTCCAGAGGAAAAAAAAAATCACCTCTCTTGGGCTCAGCTCACCTTCTTGTCTTTTGGGATTTGTCACTTTTCATAGCCTATCAGGTATACTCAATGACTTCCAAGGAAGTCATTGTCTGTCTGCTACTCTGCATAAGTACCTACATCTTTTCATACTTAAAGAAATACTTTTAACACATATGTACATCTTAAATACTTTTCAGCCATGCTTTGTATTCCTCATCAACCTTAATTTAATATCCAGACTTGCCTTAGCAATATATATATGTATATATATTTGCCTCCAGGATTATTGCTGGGGCTCGTTGCCTACACCATGAGTCCACTGCTCCTGGAAGCTACTTTTTTCCTTTTGTTGCCCTTGATGTTTTATCATTGTTGTGGTTATTATTGTTATTGATGTTATTATTGTTATTATTATTATTATTGATGCTGTTGTTGTTGGATAGGACAGAGAGAAATGGAGAGAAGATGGGAAGACAGAGAGGGGGAGAGAAAGATAGACACCTGCAGATCTGCTTCATTGTTTGTGAAGCGACTCCCCTGCAGGAGGGAAGCTGGGGGCTCGAACCAGGATCCTTACGCCGATCTGTGCACTTTGTGCCATGTGCACTTAATCCACTGCACTATTGCCCGACCCCCAGCAGAATATTTCTTAGTGAGACTATATCATTGGCATTCTCTTATACTTTTAGAATCTGTCAAAACTTGTCTTCACTTATATCACTGTAATTCTGACTAGGAAAACGGTTTTTACCCACTGTGAAAGAACTCAAAGAAATGATCACTCTCAAAATGCTGATTTTTCTCCTGTCTTGTTTATCTATGGACCAGCACTCAAATATGTATTCAATTGGCCTGTTTCCTCAGAGATCCCACAGATGTGAAGGGCTGGGCAGGAAAGATCCTTCTGATTCTCTTATTTAGAACACACTCTTAACTAACCACATAACAGCCGAAGTCAGTATAAAAGCAAACAAGTGCGACATGTTCTAATAAAGCTTCATTTACAAAGACAGGCAGCAAGGGCCAAGGAGGTAATACTGCTGCAACAACTAGTCCTAGTGCAACTGATACATATCAAGTGGTTACAGTCAGCAGTGGAGCTGTAGTTTCTAATGCACCGAAAGATACACTTAATAGGAAGTCGGGCAGTAGCTCAGTGGGTTGAGCGCACATGGCGCAAAGCGCAAAGACCATTGTAAGGATTCTGGTTAGAGCCCCCAGCTCCCCACCTGCAGGGGAGTTGCTTCACAGGCTGTGAAGCAGGTCTGCAGGTGTCTATCCTTCTCTCTGTCTTCCCCTCCTCTCTCCATTTCTCTCTGTCCTATCCAACGATAATAAAACTACAACAACAAGAGCAACAAAAGGGAATAGATAGATAGATAGATAGATAAATAGATACACTTAATAGAGGGGAGTGAGTTGAAAGATAACAGCCTGCCAGAGCACCAGCTTACATGTTTGAAGCCCCAGGAACCCCAAACCCAACCCCTAGCACCACTTTATTCCAGAGTCAAATAGTGTTCTGATCTCTCTTGTGAACATAAATAAACTGGGCCAGGGAGGGACCTAGAGCACAGCAAAAACAGGCAGCAGAATGGAATTTGCCAGCACCACCTATACAGGGTTATGGGCCCAGCAAGAAGGGGCCACTGTGCCCCCCCTTAGACCAGCACATACCCCTGTGACAGCCACTTATAGCCCAAGTGAAGACTCCATGTAGAGCCAGGCAGTGGTGCACCTGGTTGAGCACACACATTACCATGCACAAGAATCCAGATTCCAGCCCCTGGTCCCTACCTGCAGAGGGGAAGCTACATAAGTGGTAAGCCACTTCTGCAGGTGTCTTTCTGTCTTTCTATCTCCCCCTCTCCTTTCAAATTTTTTTCTTAACAAGTAAAATACAAAGGAAAAAAATGGCCTCCAGGAGTGGTGGAGATGTAATATCAGCACTGAGTCCCAGTGATAACCCTGTAGCAATGAATAAAAATTTTAAAACTCACTGGTAGCTGGCATAGTCATGCACTAAGCTTCCTTGGATAGGTGGTGGTATGGGGCTCAGTTCAACTGCTTGCCTGCAGATACTTTTTTTTCCTGATTTTTTTCAAGACAGCTGAGAGCTGATGAAATTCTGCCATCTCAACAGTGGAGAAGCAGCTCACACCACTAGACACTGCTCTCCATGTTGCTTTGACCTTGCTGCCTCCGACTCTCTACCCCATGTGAACTGGGCCATTGCATCATGGTGGGTTTCTGGATTACTTTGCCACCTTTTTTCCCCCCCTTGGGGATTAATGTTTTACAGTCAACAGTAAATACAATACTTTGTACATGCATAATATTGCAGTTTTCCACATAACAATACAACCCCCACTAGGTCTTTTGTCATCGTATTTCAGGACCTGAACTCTCTCCCCCACCCCAGAGTCTTTGGTGCAATATACCATTTGCTGCCAACACTCCAAGATGCTTGATTCTTTAATTTTTGTTGTTGCTTTTTGTCTTTTGGTTTTTAAATACAGTGCCAGCCCTTTGTATGTGTGTGACACTAATGTTCATCAGCCTCCCTGGTCCAGTTTCCTAGCTATGTTCTTTTCTCTTTATTTTTTATTATTATATTTTATATATGTATTTATTTTCCCTTTTTGTTTATTTTGTTGTTTTTCATTGTTGTAGTTATTGTTGTTGATGATGTCATCATTGTTAGATAGGACAGAAAGAAAAGGAGAGAGAAAGGGAAGACAGAGAGGGGGAGAGAAAGATAGACACCTACAGACCTGCTTCACAGCCTGTGAATTGACTCCCCTGCAGGTGGGAGCTCGAACCGGGGTCCTTACACAGGTCTTTGCACTTTGCGCCACCTGCGATTAACCCACTGTGCTACTGCCCCATCCCCCTATTATATTTTTTAACCAGAGCACTTGCTCAGATCTGATTTATGGTGGTGCAGGGGATCGAACCTGGGACTTTGGAGCCTCAGGTATGACAGTCTCTTGCATAACCATTATGCTATCTACCCCTGGCCCCTCACTGTGTTCTCTTTTCAGAGAAGAGAGAGGGAGATACACAGAGAGGAAAGACACCAAAGCAAGGCTCCACCATCCACGGAGCTTCCTTTGGTGCAGTCTGCAGTACTGGAGATTGGTTGACCTGAGGGTCCAGCACTTGGTAATTACGCACTCTGCTAGGTGAGCACTCTCCCAGCCCTTAGCTTTTAGTTATTTTTTTCTTAATTAGAGATAGGAAGAAATCAAGAGCAAAGGGGATATAGAAGAAAGAGAGAGATACCGTCAGTGCTGCTTCACTGCTCATGAAACTTCCACTCTGTAGGTGGGGGCTGGGGAGTTGAATCGGGTCCTGGTGCCTAGTGAAAGTGCACCCATCCAAATATACCACCACCAGGCCCCATAATTGCATCACGATCAGTATATTTTGCCTGTGTCTCTGTGTCACACTTAAGACCTGTCTTCCTGAGTTATGCTCTTGAGGTCGGTGTGTGCTGGCCTCCCAAGTTGGACTGCACACCCTGACCTCACACTCACCACTGTCATGCGTTGAAGGTGACAGCTGGACTCCTGAAGGGCAGGGGTTGGTGGCAGTGTGCCAGGTGATCTGCAGGGAGCATCTGGAAACACAGGTCTGGAGTGGACTGAGAGGCCTTTTTGCCCCTCAGTGAGCTTGTGCAAAGTCTGGGTGCTGGTGGAGCCAGGGGATGGTGGTTTGGGGATCTGCTTCAGCATCAGCCCACACGTGGAACTGCAGGCAGCCCCTCCCACCCCCTACTGAAAGCACATCTCATCAGAAAGCCTGATAGAATCTGAAAAGATGCTGCAGGGCTCCCATCTGACCTCTGCATTTTGCTTATCTGTGTGGCCCCAATCTACAAAAAGAAGCTCTCACACTGCTGCTTTAGTGGGAAGTTTATCATTTCTGTGTGTTTGGTCTCAGTGTCAGTATGATGTCAGCAGCCTACAGCACATGAGCAGATCCCTGTTATCTCACAGGAAATGCTGACTCACTTGCAGTCTTGGGAAGTTTGGTGGTTTTATGTCTGGAATCCTTCTAGATTAAGAATATATTCCACTGAGTGCTCTCCACTGAAGTGACCCACCCTTGAAGATAACCTGTGATGCTTTACCAGAGCAGCTCAGTCTTTCTATGATGGCTTATTTATTAATTTTCACTTATGAAAACTATAAATACAGCCTGGGGAGATAACATAATGATAATGCAAACAGCTTTCCTGCCTGAGTCTCCATGGTCCCAGGTTCAATCCCCAGCACCACCATCAGCCAGAGCTGAGCAGTCTCTCTCCCTCTCTCTCTCTCTCCCTCTCTCTCTCTCTCTCTCTCTCTCTCTCTCTTTTTCTCTCTCTCCATTGCTGGGAAATTGTGCAGATGCAGTCACATCTGCCATGTTGTCCCCTCAGGCTATTGCTAGTTCCTGCGAGAGTTGGGACATTCTCGGAGTGCCCGTTCCACCATGTTGTACCCTCAGGGCATTGTCGATTCCTGGAGATAGTTGAAGTGCTTTGGTTACTCCTCCCCCTGCCCATTCTTGCGAGAGCTACTCCCATAAAAGCCCTTCTTCTTCTGCACCTCTCTCTCTTGCCAGCTCTTCACTTCGGTGTTTAGACGCAGGAAAGGTTACTGCGTGAGGCGACCATTTTTGCTACCTCTACATGGCCCAAACTGCTTCTCTCTCACCCAACTCTGAGGTGCCAGCGCAAATAAAGATTTGGGTTCCCTCTTCGTTCCCTCTCTTCTCTGCAGCACAGCTCAACACTCTATCTCTCTCATTACATAAATAAAAAGAAAAAAATTTTTAAATCCCTATATATTATACCTAATTTTTTTTTTTTTTTTTTTTTTGCTCCAGGGTTATCGATGGGGCTTGGTGCCGGCACTGCAAATCCACTGCTCCTGGAAGCCATTTTTTTCCATTATATTTGATAGGACAGAGAGTAATTGATAGAGGAGAGGAAGATAGAGAGGGATAGAGAAAGATAGATACCTGCAGACCTTCTTCTCTGCTTTTGAAGTGTACCCCTGCAGTGGGGAGCGGGGACTCAAACCTGGATCCTTGTAAGGGTTCTTGCACTTCAGACTATGTGCACTTAAGCTAGTGTGCCACCACCTGGCACCCAGCCTCTTATAAATTACAATCTGGGGGTAGGGGTAGATAGCATAGTGGTCATGCCTAAGGCTCTGAAGTCCCAGGTTCAATCCTCAGCACTACCATAAACCAGAGCTGAGCAGTGCTCTGGTAAAAAGTAAATAAATACATAAATATTAAAAAATATAAATACTACAGCCTGTGGGGTAGCTTATCGGATAAATAATTAGACTCTTGGGGTCTGGGTGGTAGCGCAGAGGGTTAAGCACACATGGCGTGAAGCACAAAGACCGGTATAAGGATCCCAGTCCAAGCCTCCAGCTCCCTACCTGTAGAGGGGTCGCTTCACAGGCGGTGAAGCAGGTCTGCAGGTGTCTTTCTCTCCCCCCTCTGTCTTCCCCTCCTCTCTCCATTTCTCTCTGTCCTATCCAGCAATGACATCAATAACAACTATAATAACCATAACAATGATAAACAACAAGGGCAACAAAAGGGGAAGAAGCCTCCAGGAGCAGTGGATGCAGGCACCAAGTCCCAGCAATAACCCTGGAGGCAAAAAAAAAAAAAGAAAGAAAGAAAAAACAAAGAATTAGACTCTCAAACATGAAACTCTGAGTTCAGTCCTTGGCATCACATATGTCAGAGTGGTATTCTGGCGCTCAGGCTCGCTCTCTTTCTCCCTGCCTTTCTTTCTTTCCCTTTCAATAAATAACTGTATACATAATTTTAAAATTGTATGTGTTTTGGAAGATTTGTTATTTGGAGGAAATATTCTGTATGCCTCTCCTTTATTGAAAGGAGAAATATGCATAATATATGATAGGTGACAAGAACATGATTAATACCAGACATATTCTCAGTCTGTGCACTCCAGAAACCACAGCAGGCTGTTCAGAACCCTCAAGGTGAGGCAGTTTAGAAAGCTTAACAAAACAAAACTCCCTGTGCCCTTTGTGGAGGGAACTCCACACCTAAGTCCAGGACGAGGACTCAGGAAATGTCATGACCACCAAAAACTCCCTTGGGACAGGTATGAGCTTTCAGAAAGGAGAACAAGAGCAGCAGAGAGATCAGAAACTGCCATTCACCGGTGTCAAAATTCCCAAGGAAATACTTCCAGGCAGCTTCTGGTTGGTATTTACCTGCTATTTCTGGGCCCCAGCTCTGTAGTCCCTGCCCACCAGCTGTGTCACAGAGCCTGAGGAGCTGGGTGGTTAGAGCCAACATAAGGAATGTTTGCCTCCTCATACACAAGTGTCTACACAGTCAGTTAAGAGAGCTCCTTATGCTCTGGTGGTTAACAGGGAATCAGCCCTGTGCATAAATAAATAAATATTAAAAGCTGTAAATACTATAGCCTGGGAAGTTGTTCTGGAGCCAATGGGTGTTGGGGACTAAGTAGAACAGAGGTGTGTGTGTGTGTGTGTGTGTGTGTGTGTGTGTGTGTGTATGTGTATTTTGCTAGTGTCTCAAGTGCATTCAACTTCACTGTGCCCATTGGCCAACTTCCACTTTATTTTTATATTTATTTATTTACTTTTATTGCCACTAGGGCTATCTCTGGGGTTCGGTGCCAGCATGAGGAATCCACCATGCCCAGAAGCAATTTTTTCCTTTTTTCTTTTTTTTTCTACTTTATTTGATAGGACAGAGAAAGATTGAGAGGGAAGGATGAGATACCGAAGGAGAGAAAAAGACACCTACAAACCTGCTTCACCATTCATGAAGCCTAAGTTGTCCTTGAGCATGGTAATGTGTGTGCTCACCAAGGCTGCTACCACCCAGCCCCTCTTCATTATTTTTTCTTTCAAGCACAGAGAGCAGAAGAGAGACCTCAGCCACCAGAACGCCCCCAGTTCCATGACACTCAAAAGTAGTTCCCAGGCTCAAACCTGAGCTGCACTTATAAGAAGGTATGTGTCCAACCTGGTGAACTGTCTCCCAGCCTGGAGATTGAATTTTTATTTTATTAGTTATTTAATATAAATCTATAAAAATATAAGATAACAGGGTTATGATTTCATATCTTTCCCACCAACAGAGTTCTGTGTACCCATTCCCTCCACTGGAAACTGCAGTAGTTTCCCTAAGGTCACAGATATGGGTTAACTATTATTTCTATAACTATGAGTCTCTCCCTATCTCCCTCTTCCTCTCCCTCTCCATCCCCCCTCTCTCTGTCTCTCTCCATCTCTCTCTGTGTGTGTCTCTCTCTCTCTCTCTCTCTCTCTATATATATATATATATATCCCTTTTTTTCTATGGTCCTGCCTTCTCTTCCTTTCTAAGTCATGCCTACATCTATTTTTTAAATTTATTAATGAGAAGGATAGGAGAGAGAGAGAGAGAGGTAGAGAGAGAGAGAGACAGAGAGAACACCAGGTATTATTACTTCTGAATGTCCTTCCTTTTTTTTCTTTTCTCTCTCAGTCCTGATGGAGTTGGAATTCAGAGTCCTTTGGTCATCTTCCCCCGACTGGGAGTATGGATCAAAATTCTTTTGGGTGCAGAAAGTGGAAGTTTTGGCTTTTGTCATTGCTTCTTCACTGGACAAATGGATCTATACTCTTAGCCTATTTCTATCTTTTCCTAGTGGGGTAGGGCTCTGGAGAGGTGAGATTCAGGGACACATTGGTGAGGTCATCTAAAGTTCAGGATAGTTCAGGATAAAATTGTAATAGCATCTGCAACTTGGTGGCTATGGCTTAGTGATTTTCTAGAGAGATTCTGATTATATTTTGTTGAGTTTTCAGGTGATTTTTCCATATATATTATTTATCAGGAGAATGATCTGAAATGGCTCGTACTCCACAACCACACCTCAGGAAGTCCATTAGAGATTGAATTTTTTAAATGTTTTTCTTTATTTTTCCCCTTTTATTGCCCTTGTTGTTTATCGTTGTCGTTGTTGTTGTTATTGCTGTCATTGTTGTTGGATAGGACAGAGAGAAATGGAAAGAGGAGGGGAAGACAGAGGGGGACAGAAAGATAGACACCTGCAGACCTGTTTCACCGCCTGTGAAGCAACTCCCCTGCAGGTAGGGAACTGAGGGCTTGAACCGGGATCCTTCCACTGGTCCTTGCGCTCTGCGCCACGAGCACTTAACCCGCTGCGCTACCGCCTGGCTCCCTAGAGATTGAATTTTTAACCCAAACTGTGAATCAGCCCTCAGTCCCTCACAGAATGTGTCAGAGCTCCCTTGATCCAAGAAACTAGTCTTTGCTCATGTGTCTGTTGGAGCATCAAGGAAGACATGTGGTCTTTCCAGCCATAACAGGAAAATCACTGATTGTTATAGCACACTTCGTTTCCACAACATCTGATGATAATGAGGTTTCCTATTTCCCATGTCCCTCTCTCTGTCTCTGTCTCTGTCTCTTTGGCAACCTTAAAAGACCATTACCTCACTCCTCATCCTAAAACACATTGAATTTTCCAGAATATAAATAAATGGTTTCTCTAGAAAAAAATGTCATCACCGGAGTTATCCCAGCTTTCATTTTACAGGGAAGATGATTAACATTTTGGGATGTTGGGGTTTTTAATAATAGACAAGAGATGAAGTGAATGCAACCTGTCTTTATAGAAACAAACCTCTAGGGCCATACTTTGTGTTGTTTATGTTGATATGGTTTTTAACAAAAGCAAGGGCCTTGTTCCTGGGCCACACTTTCATTCACATAGAGAGGCCAGAACATCTTCTGGTGTCATGACACTCCCTGGTGGTGCCAGCATTCAGAACACATGGCAGGACATGTGCCCTCCTCCACCTCGCAAGGGAGCTGCTGCTCAGGCCCAGTGTTTTGGTCTTCAGCAAGTTTCTTTGCAGAGGTGAAAGCTGTTTCTTTGCATTTGATGGGCAAACTTGTCCTTCCCACCAGGCAGGCCTGCAGAGCTGGAGGCCACAGGAAGAGAGGCCCCTGGAGTCAGGCCCAGGCCAGATCCCAGCCCCAGCTGGGTAGCTGTGTGGTCTCTACTGTTTAATCACAGAGCTCAGCATGTGGCCCAGTTGTGGTTCAGAGCAGCCTGGATCTCGCACACCACAGAGCAATGCATTGTTCAAGTGAACTGTTCCACCAGTCCTAGACATTTGGAGTTTATATATATATATATGCAAGATAACCCTTTCATCACTGCCACCCAGTGCACATTGAAAGGAATAAGTCACTTGCATGGTGACTTTTTAATTTTCAGTAATAATTAGGGAAAATCAGTCAGAACACTTGGTCCTTTACAGTCTTGTTTCAAAAATATTAACAAGAAAAAATTGCATTTGCTTCACTTCCATACAGATGTTATTAGTGCTCAGTGGAGCCTCAGCTCCCAGTGCACAGAACTAGAACTTGCTTTGTCTCTAATTGGTTTTGTTTAATTTAACGTTCATGTCTTCACAATGCATCTGTTGGCCTGGTTAATGACTCCTTTGTTTTCTGAGACAGGCCCTTCCTATCACCCAGGTCTGTGTCGGTCTTTTCTACTCAGAGCTGTGTGTGGCATTCAATTCACAGATGTTTGTTTTTCCTTTGTAACTGCGGGTCCTTTATTATCTCCTTCTCCTTCTTCTCCTCCTTCTCCTCCTTCTCTTCCTTCTCCTCCTTCTCCTTTTCCTCCTTCTCCTCCTTCTCCTCCTTCTCCTTCTTCTCCTTCCTTCTCCTTCCTTCTCCTTCCTTTTCCTCCTTCCTTCTCCTTCCTTCTCCTTCCTTCTTCTCCTTCCTTCTCCTTCCTTCTCCTTCCTTCTTCTCCTTCCTTCTCCTTCCTTCTCCTTCCTTCTCCTTCCTTCTCCTTCCTTCTCCCTCCTTCTCCTCCTTCTCCTCCTTCCCCTCCTCCTCCCCACCTCCCCTCCCCCTCCACCTCCCTCTCCTCCTCCTCCTTTTCCTAGAAAATGATATGTGCTTAAAGATTCTGAATTCTCTTCATGTATTTTAAGTCTTGTGGTGATGGCAGTGGTGCTGCGGTCATTTCTGGACATTGCTGTCTCAAGTCAGCTGAGAGAGAGAGAGGGGTAGGGGCAAGGGGATGGGGAATAATACAACAGCACCAAAACGTCATCCAGTACAGTGGGGATTGGGCTTTAACCTGGGTCGTGTGCATGACCAAGCAAGCACACTATCCACCTCAGCCATTTGGCCAGCCATTGTTTCTGTTTTTATGAGTGAGAGAGAGAGAGACCAGACCAGACCAGAACTCCACCACTCAGCTCTGGCATATGGCAGTGCCAGGAACTGAGCCTGGGGCCTCAGGCATGCAAATCCTGTCCTCACACTAAGCTACCCCTCTCCCCAGCCCTTGAGTTGTTTTCCATTGCATGTTAGTCACATATGAGGTATAGGAGTAGGGTATGGAGGAGTCAGGTTGCCATTCCTGGCGATTGGATGGATCCATGGCTGTAGGTTTCTGTGAGCCACTTCCTCTTGTGAAACCTCATCTTCTGCCCAGACACCAACTCAGAGAGGGAATTCTCTCTCTCAGTCTCAATAGCATTGTGTACAGAGCTGTATGTATAGGGATACAGCTTCATACCTCTTCAGAGTACTTGTAGCCACAGTTTTCCCATTGCCAATCTGCCAGCATCCCTCTCTTCAGCCCCCTCCCCTCCTCCTTTGTGGGAACCTCAGTTGTGCATCAGGGTTCTAGGATTTGTTCCAGCAATTCTATGTCTGGCTACCAACTCAAAGAACACAAAAACTGGGAGCTGGGTGGTAGCGGAACAGGTTAAGCACAGGTGGCACAAAGTGCAAGGGCCAGCGTAAGGAGCCCAGTTTGAGCCCCCAGCTCCCCACCTGCAGGGGGCTGTTTCGCAAGCAGTGAAGCAGGTCTGCAGGTGTCTATCTTTCTCAGGTGTCTATCTTTCTGCAGGTGTCTATCTTTTACAACATGATAGAACTGTTTCACCCAACTTAGAATCTAACACTTGTCAATGATGAATTTTTCCATAGGATTAAAATAGGAAGGGCTGTCTCTGGTGTTGGAGTGGTTCCCATACTTGGACCCATAGCCCATTATGTCAAACCTTATGGCTGCTTTATCCTCACCTGTGGCTTTTCTGGTGGTGTGAATTTTTCATCATTGTTCCTACTCAAGGAATCATCCTGGGACCTGGCTGTGAAGAGGATGATTTCTGCTTTCACTTGTTATTTAGTTCCTGAGGGGATTTATTAAAAATCAAAGTATAACTGAAGGATTGATTCAGAGAAATTCACTGTTTTGCCTAGATCTTATGAAGCATAGAAAGGAAAAGGAATACCTGGTGTCTAGTTTCTTCTGCATTGTCCTATACTGCTGAGTGTGTGGCCCACAGGAGGGCACATATTAAGTAGTGCTCCATACCTGGGGTCCTGACTCTCAGACCCAGTGGCATAGTCAAGAACCATACTCTGGTTCTCGCCTTCTCTCTTGAATACATCTACTTTGGAAAGTACTTGAGAGCTCACTTGTGTTTGAAAACCAGTCACTATGTTTTCTTGGTCTTGGTCATCCACTTCAGCATTTATTTGAGCACTAGGTTCTCTTTAACAGTGTTTTATTTCTGGTAACATTTACATTGACTTTGATGTGATAGTCATTGCTTAGTCATAATGTTAAAAAAAAAGATTTGCTTTCTTGGCTTTGAGAAAGGAATTTAAGTCATTGTTAGACATCTGGGCAAATAGCTCAACTAGTATAACATTGAGTTTTCATGTCTGAGGTCCCAGGTTCAATCCTTAGCACTCCCTATGCAGAGGTGCTACTCTGGGTCAGATCTCTCTCTTTCCCTCCCTTCCTCCCCTCTCTGTCTTGTGGGAAATCTCACTCCTGTAATAAAAAAAAAATTAAAGAAAAACTATTATTTCTTTATTTATTTTCCCTTTTGTTGCCCTTGCTGTTTTTTATTGTTGTTGTAGTTATTATTGATATCATCGTTGTTAAGACAGAGAGAAATGGAGAGAGGAGGGGAATACAGAGAGGGGGAGAGAAAAATAGACACCTGCAGACCTGCTTCACTGTCTGTGAAGCGACTGCCCTGAAGGTGGGGAGCCAGGGGCTCGAACTGGGATCCTTATGCCAGTCCTTGCACTTTGTGCCACTTGCACTTAACCTGCTACACTACCGCCTGACTCTCAGCTATAATTTCTTTAACATAGATTTTTGTTGTTGTTGTTGTTGTTCAAATATTGGGCTTCTTTATAGCCAGCCTCTCTCTTTTAAGACTTTGGGAGAACAGTGGTGGTTATCATTGGGGTGTGGGGGAACAGAACTTTGGTGATGGGAGTGGTGGGGAATTATACCCTTGTTATCTTATAATCTTAAAAATCACTAATAAAAATAATGGGCTTCAATCCCCCCCATCTGCAAGCTTCACAAGTGGTGACATAGGTCTACAGGTGTCTGTTTGTTTCTCTCCCTCTCTATCTCCCCTCTCCTCTCAATTTATCTCTCTCTATTCAATAAATAAAATTAATAAATAGATAAAAATTGTTGACTTCTGGAATTTGACTTACACATTAACAATTTTAAGACCTGGGAGGTGATGCAGTAACTAGAACACTGGACGTAAAGCACAAGGTCCTGTGTTCACTCTTAAGCATCTCATGTGCCAGAGTGATGCTCTAGTTTATAGTTTAGTGATGCTTTCATATTTATAAATGTGTAAATCTTTCTTTTCACTAGCAAATTAGAGGTCTTCTGTGCTCCCTGGGATCTCAGCTGGGCTGATGATGTTATGGGTGTGTGGAAATGCAGGCAATCAGAAATGCATTGATTGCTTGGCTCTGATTCTGGGTAGCTGTCAAACTAGAACAGTTCTCAGCTGGGTGATTCATTAATTTAATAAGCCTGCACTATATCCTCACAATGAACAGCTGAGGGGGAGAGAGTATCCTCCACCCTCTCTTATTAAAACATTCAATCTCAAGGCCTGAGAGGTGCATGCGTGTAATACCAAGTTTAGTCCCTGTCATTGCATATGCCAAAATGGTGCTCTCCTCCTCATCGTCTTGGTCATCCTCCTCCTCCTTCTCCCCTCCCCCCATTCTCTTTAATAAATACATCTTAGAAGTCAGGCGGTGGCACATCTAGTTAAGTGCACACATTACAGTGTGCAAGGACCCAGGTTCAAGCCCCTAGTTCTCACCTGCAGGGGGAAAGCTTCACGAGTAGTGAAGTGGGGCTGCAGGTGTCTGTCTCATTCCCTCTCTCTATCTTCCCCTCCCCTTTCAATTTCTTTCTCTATATATCAATAATAAATTAAAATATTAAAAATATATCCTGAAAAAATAGGAGCAAGGAAAGAAAAAAGAAAATTGCCTTAGAAATGATGAATCTCAAAAAAAAAAAAAAAGATGAATCTCAAGTCTAGATCAGCCTTCAAATAAAAGCATTTGACAATCTGGTATAAATTTGGACAATAGTGCTAAAGAGATACTATTTAAGAATGGAGCACAAATCCTCCTCCCCACCCAATGGGGCTGAACCTTGATACATCCCCTAGGAAATCTCCAAGGGGCTAGGGCATTTAGTGTGCATAGCCTATGGGATGTCGGGCCAGCCTTAAAAGTCTCAGAACACTTAAGTCCAACTGAGTGCCACACAGGCTCACTGCTGGCTGGGAGCCTTTCAAGTTCCAGCATCAGGAGACAAAGGGCTGGGAACACAAGAAAGCTAAGGAGTTGGTGTTATGTACCTTATCAATTCCTCTGTTTGATTTCATCACATTCCTTGCTAGGAGCCTCAGCATCTGCAGGGTGCGCTGTGTCTTGACTAAGGAAACTTGGCCTGTTTTGATAACTGTGTTTCTGGGGAAGGCAGCCTTTGCTTAAGAGATTGGAGGGGTACACTGTGTTCTGGCAATCTGATGGCATGTTGTTTGCGCTGCTCTCTCCCATTTTGAACAGCATCAGACATAAATTTTTTGCCCTTATTTTTCTTCTTCCTTTTTCATAAGGGTGATTTTATGTCCCCTTTCATTGAAAGAAAAAAAATTATTTGTTTTTTTTTGGCCTCCAGGGTTATTGCTGGGGTTCAGTGCCTGCACTATGAATCCACTGTTCCTGAAGGCCATTTTTCCCATTTTGTTGCCCTTGTTGTCATTATTATTGTTGTCATTGCTGCAGTTGTTGGGTAGGACAGAGAAAAATCAAGAGAGGAGAGGAGACAGAGGGGGGAGAAAGATAGACACCTGCAGACCTGCTTCACTACCCATGAAGCGACCCCCTGCAGGTGGGGTGCCTGGAGTGATTACCATAATCACAGTGTCCTGGACAAGGAAACCTCATAATGGAGTCAGGAAGTCAAGGGCAGCAGAACCTCACCTCCACCAACATCACTGTTTCCGTGGAGGGTTTTATTCCAAATTCCAACAGTCAGAGCCCTTTTGCTTCCCACAGCCTGGGTTCCAATGGTGACCAGCTCAGCACAGGCACCTACAGCGTAGGATTCCTACCCCCACTCCACCCCCTAATCTGGTTCTGGGGCTGAGCACAGCTGTGGCGAGTCGGGAGGGGCTGAGAGGGCTTGCTGGGAAGGGAGGATCTTACAGTGACCCTGTTCACACCAGGCCTCTCTGAAGCTGAAGAAAGTTGTGGGGCAGAGCCAACTGGCCAGAAGCACATCCTGCAGACGTGAAGTCCAGAAGCATGAAGGCCACTGATCTGGGGGTTCATGGGGCAGTTCCTGTCTTCCTTAGGGACCAAAGTTGGAAAGATGCCACTAGAAGGGTTCAAACAGAAACACAGAGGTGATCCCTTTCTGATGAATGTCAGTGGAAAGTTCAGAGTATTACTACGCTTCAAGTGTTTGCAACTAGGCCTCGCTCTTTATGTTCAGTGTTTCCTGACTGATTGTCAGACCAATGTGTGTGAACATTATGTTCATCTGTACTTAGTGATGGGACGACAGGGATGAGGAACTGGGGACCAGGGGGTGTTCTGAAAAAGTTTTATAGAACTGAAAAATGTGCCTCATGTTTCCCTTAAATGACTGAAAAGCAATGTCAGTAGAGGGCTTATAAAAATTTTAGTAAACTTACCATAATCTTTTATTTAGCATAGTATATTAACATTGAGCCATTTTTCAATCTTAATTTTGCCTTCCCCCCCCAGTCAAAAAAGAAAAGGATAATGCTGAAAGGGCTTCAAAATAGCTCATTTGGGCAGTGCAGTGCTTTGCCATGTGCTCAGCTCAGCTTCAAGCCAGCCCCCCACCACACTGAAAGAAGCTTGGGTACTATGGTCTCTCATTCTCTATCTCTACCTCTTTGTCTCTGTCTCTTTCTCTCTAAAAATAATCACCCCAGAGTAATGAGGCCTCCGTGATGGCTAAAAATGAAAAAGGGAAAGTATAATGCATAAATGCATAGTCTATTTAGTAAATAGACTAATAAAATAGAGTGTCTAGCAGAGAAGGAATAAAACTGTTTTAAGTCAAAACTCTACTGTCTCCCTTAAGTGTTTTCTCAGAATTGGGGGCAGGAGTGTGTAACCAGTTAAAATTTAGAGAGCATCCCAGCCTGCTGAAGGCTTGGAGAAAACTAGCCCTATAAGAGCTTGGTTACCTTTGTCACCAAGATCTCCCCCATTTCTTTGGCTGTACAGGGTGCCCTTCCTTCCCCTGGACACTGCCAGGGCCCCCCGGCTTTGGTGTGGTGGAATCACATGAGCCAGCAGCACGGGCAGAAATGCTCTTTCAGTTGTCCTCTCCCTTGTCTGCAGAGAGCAGAGGCTGAGCTGGCATCTTGCACTGGGTCTTTGCCCTTCGCTCACTGTGCTCTGACTCACTCCCCACCCCCCATACACATGTGGCTGAGAGTCTAGGGCAACCCGAGGTCCTTTAAGAGCCAGTTTATTCATAGTAAACACTATCATACAAGAAAATTTTACTCTGTTTTTAAAATAAGCTTTTTACTAAACCTGAAATAACAATTCCATTGCAAACTCCAAATATTCTTTTTAGTCAAATCAATATTTGTCATATTCCATCAACTTTAGCATTCTTTTTTTAAAAAAGCAGTTAATGAACAAATTAATAATTTGGTTAAGGATTTAATGGAGGAAGGCTGGAGAGGCGGAGCCCACAGGAAACAGAACTGTGCAATCGTTTCTAACAAAAGAAAGCAAAGCGTTTGGTGTAACTGCGTGAGAACGTGAATGGTTCAGCTGAGCACATAATGCAGCTACTACTCAAAAGAAGGGGGGAAAAAAGCAAAGACTAGGGAAGCAGCAATGGCAACAAGAATGCTTACTGCTGGAATAGCATGTTGTGAAGCAGTCAGTAAAACCCGGTTGCATGAATGAGACAGAGACAAGCAGGCCATACAAGGGGCAGCTCTCAGCACCACAGGGATGTCTTTCCTCCCCTCCCTCACTGCACCTCAGGCAGCTGCCACATCATCTAATGGGGGCCCAGGGTGCCGGAGACAGGCCTGACCTGGGGAGGAGAGTCAGGCTAGGGCCATGAGACAAGGGCCAGTGGCCTTTCCCAGTGCTGCCCAGGCTCCAGGTCCCTAAAATGACAGGAGCTGCTGCTTTTCAACCTCTGAAGTTACCTAAAAAGAATAATTTTTATTTATTTTTATGTAGCACCAGGGAGTAGACTAGGGCTCTTGTGCATGTGTAATACCATACTAGACAGCCTACTGGGCCCAATTTTTTATTTGGCAATTGAGAAGAGACATAGCAGCATGACCTCAGCCTTCCATGAACTGTCTTCCTGGTGCTGTCCATGGCACTCGCACATGGGGCCAGGGCTCAAACCCAGGGTCCTGTGTACAGCAGGGCATATTCTCTGTTACTTGGGCCACTGTGTTGTTGTTCTTCTTTAATAAAAAGAAACCAAGCATATGTGTTAGCATAGGACTTGGTCAAGAAAATGAAATTTCTTTATGCAAGGTTTATGATTCAAATTGTAATTGAGAAAATGACCATTTGAAAACCATGCCAGAATAAGGTGTCTGTTATCACATTCCTGCTCCTGGATTTAGCATGGGGTATGAATGGCAGTGGGATGATGGGATTGTTTTTTGTTTGGTGGTAGTGGTTGTTTTTATGCCACCAGAATTATTTCTTGGGCTTTGTGCCAGCCCTACAAATTCAACACTCCTAGTGGCCATTTTTCCTCCCTCCCCCTTTCTATTTTATTTGATAAGGCAGAGAGAAATTGAGGGGAGAAGGGGAGATAGGGAGAGAGAAAAAGACAACTATAGTACCTATTTTTCTGTTTGTGAAGTATCCTCCTGCAGGTGGGGAACAGGTGCTTAAACCCAGGGTTTTGTGTGCTAAATTGGGTATACCACTTCTTGGCCCCTGAGATCACTTTTTAAAAATTATTTGTTTATTCTTGAGAGAGAGGAAGGGAGAGAACCAAAGCACCACACTTAACTCCCTGAATGCCAGGGATTGAACTGGGACCTCACACTTGAGAGTCCAACTCTATACCCACTGCACCACCCCCTGGGCTGTGAGGTCAGACCCTGTTGAATGACAGCACTGTTTTCCCATTTCAGCTGACTGCGCAGATCCCGCCTTCTCCGTGCCCCCATGGCCACAGACATGACCTGAGCCTAATGCGTGGTCCTAGGGCTCAAGGGTGACAGGCCAGGGCACCATGGAACTGAAAGTCTGGGTGGATGGAGTTCAGAGGATCGTCTGCGGGGTCACAGAAGTCACCACATGCCAGGAGGTGGTCATTGCCTTGGCTCAGGCGATAGGTGAGTGAGCCCCCGGTGTCCTGACTGGCTCCACAATAGGTCCTGTCCAGCTTTCATTCCTGGGATTCCTGCATCTGCCTCACAGGCACGAGGTCACCAAGAGCCCTTTCCTGTGCTCTGGAAACCTGCAGCAGCTTGCTCTAGCCCCTGCCAAGCCCTCCTCCTTCTGGATGGTCCTCAGCCTGAATCTGGAGTCCCTGTTCCTACTTTTTATCCTGAGCAGTGATTTTTGGAGCAACATTTTGTTGGCCCAGGGCATATTTTTCTTGTTCCCAAACCTTCTAATTAGGAAAGTCCAATTCACTATTCATTTTAATTAGAGAGAATGAGAACACCAGCACATATACTCTGTATATGCTGTATTGGGGAGCGGACCTGGGACCTCACAGGTACAACTCTGGCATGAGCTATTGCCATGCCATCCCCTAGGTCTCCAGCTTACTGTTTGAGAAGCAGACCTGCTGGGGCAGGAGGGCAAGGGGGGCACACACTCTTGCCCATTATTACTGTAAAAATCAGAATGGTTGGGGTACAATAGATTTCCTCTATCTACATGGTGACACACTTTTTGCACAGAAGTTTCAGAGGAGAACATGCGGATGCCCTTGGCGTGTCTTTATCTTTATACATTCGAGGGTCCTTGTGAACAGGCTACCAAGAAGTTCTCACAGAGTTCACCTCCCATTCTCACATCCTCAGTCACTCAGTCCAGACCTATTTAGAAAAGCTGACAAGTTGAATATGGATATTGTATGACATCCCAGCAAACTTGGATAAGCAGCTCTTACTCTGCATCATGAATGTTTCACTGGGTTTGGAATGCATCTTGGAGATGAGTCAGCTGGCTGCCTGCCAGAACTACTGTTGCTGCTGCTGCTGCTTCTCTGAGTGCTATGGGGTTTCCTCAGGAGTGCTCCGTGTGCTCCTGAGAGGTTCTCAAATGCCCATCCCCCTTAGAGTGAGAGTTACAGGTGCAAGATGTGAATTATTTTGATTTGTATTTATAATGGAAATGTTAACAAGACTATAGGACAAGAAGAGTACATTTCCATACAGTGCCCACCCCCAGAACTCCATATCCAATCCCCTCCCTTGATTGCTTACCTCTTCTTTATCCCTTTGGGAGCATGGACCCAGGATCATTGTGGGGTGCAGAAGGTGGAAGGTTTGGCTTCTATAATTGCTTTTCCGCTGAACATGGGCATTGGCAAGTCGATCTATACTCCCAATCTGTCTCTTTTCCCTAGTGACAAAAACTAATAAAGTCATGGGCCCCTTGGAATATACCTAAAATAGACCTACTAGCTTTTTCCAAAACAGAGACCCCAAATCCTCATCTGCAGTATTCTTGCCTTTAGTTTCATAATAAGTCAACAATTTGTTCTGCTCTATATCTTAACTCTTTTTCAACATGATGTGAATTCTACAGTACACTGACCTTATTTCTCCTGTAACAGGTAGCAGGAGAGATTGTTGAAATGTGTGTTAAATAGGGGATTTGGCCACTGTAACAACTACCCTAGCATTCTTGTGACTTAGTCCAGTAAAAGTTTAACTAGACTGTTAGCTGAGTTAAGGACTGCCTGAGGAAAACCACAGCTGCTTCTAAAAAAAAAAAAATGTATAGTCCAGCAACTTGTAAGCTAGCTCATGGGCTTTACCTACATGTGTGCCACAGGGAGAGGGAACTGTACATTAATGCTCACATTAGAGGCAGCTGAGGTTTTCTGCATGGCCAAATTTATTTTCAGGAAGCCATCAAGATGTGAAGCAAGCACACCTACAAGTTGGCAACAGCAAATAATGACAAAATTACAGCCTGCATTTTCTGGCTCAGACTATTTATCAATCACTTCACTTTAGAAAAGAGTTAGAGACAACACAGTTAGATAACAGATGCTGAATGAATCAGACAGGTGTAGAAAGAAATCCTTTCTGCCCTGACCTTTAACAGGTGTGATAGCTCAGAGCTAGAGATAGAGCACCTCCCCCAAACAATAACAGATAGAATAACTAAATGCAAAAGTGAGGATGAAGAAAGCTTGGCTTTGCTCACTTAACATTGGCTTACACTATTGTAAAATCTGAGGAGTCTGTATGTGTGTATAGGCCTCACCAGAGTCCCTGTGCCAACACACACACACTCTCTGTTTCCTCTCACAACCACCAGTTTTCACAAAGTCTGAGAGTCAGTTTGTGTTCTGCTGTTCTCCTGTAGGTTGGTTGGTTCTAGTTAATTGTTTTTCACTTGTGGAATTGCAGCTCCATTACAGTTTAAACGTGACTAATGCCTAAAGGCCATTGTAAAGTATACAGCTTTGAAGATGACAGACTGGTGGCTCCGGTGTAAAAAGCCAGAACCCAAGCCATCTGTTTCAACTGTCACACTCTCAGATTTACTCCTCCTAGCACCACTGTACTGCTTCTGTAAGTTCCAGGCTCCAGGTTCTGTCCCCAGCTAAGCAATGTTCCAATTAAAATAAATCACTCCATCATTCATAGAGTTTTCCCTGGTGCCATGAATGGTACTCTGGTGGTTCTGGAGACTCGAACTGAGGTTCTCACACCTGGGGAAGTGTGCTCTACTGAGTAAGCTATCTCACAGACAGAGGACTCTTCACTGATTAGACCTGAAAAGCCTTTTGGCTCTTTGCTTTAGTACTTTACATCCACTCCACTAGCAGACTCCCAGTTCAGTCTTCTGCATTCATAAGGCATCCAGTTGCTTCTCCCCACAAGCTCCACCCCTCACCAGGATTTTCACAGCAGCTTTTCAGCTCAGCTTCTTGCTCTGTCCTGCCCTCTTCCAGCCTGTCCTGTCTGAGTTTCAGAGTCATTCAGTTATGAAAAACAAATCCTTCTGATTAGACAGACTGCTTTTCTTGCAGTCCAGGCCATCTTCTGTAGTGGCATTACCTATAACCCCACATGGCTTCCATATCCTCCCTCCATTTCCACAGAAGATTAATGGGTATGGGCACGTGTAACTGGCCTTGTGCTTCATAAGTGTGAGGCTGTGTGAGAAAACAGTCCCCCAGATCCTGGTGGCTTACAGGGAGATGTTAGCTGCCACTTCCCTTAGTATTACTGATGTACAGTTAGCCACACAATACCTCTCAGGCAACAGGCATAATGAATGTTGGCCATTATGAACTCACTAAATGCCTGAATTGTCTTTAAAAATAGTAGGCATGCCACATGATCCTAAGTAGGTCCTCCATCACTCTGCAGTGACCCTGTGATCACAGGGTATTGTCATTGAGTCCCTGGGAGTAGACCCTGTAAGTGATGAACTGTGGGTAGAAAGCATAGCTGGCTGACAGGTCAGACTCAGAGATACGGTTGTGTCCTCAGTGTCAGATAAATACCTTTTTAAAAAGAGTATTTAATAGGACAGAGGAAGGAGGGTATAGCACCTGCAGCCCTGCTTCACCAGTCATGAAGCTCCCATCTGCAAGTAGGGACTGGGGACTTGAACCTGGGTCCTTGCACATGATAATGTATGTGCTCAACCACATGATCCTAAGTAGGGTCAACCAAACGGGTCACCACCCAACCCCTGTCAGATAAATACTCTATGGCCTGGGTGATCTTAATAGCTGCAGTCAGGACTTGTATAAAGGGTGCTAATGAATGGACATACTAGTTCACCATCACCAGGAAATTGCTTTCTAATTATTAAGTTGTGAGCTTTCCCACTGGAAGCTTTAGGATCATAGTACCTATACTGTTTAACTCAGGACCAACTAAGGTTCTTGTTTATAATTTATGTATATGTATATACATGTGTGTGTTTATATCTTTTATGAGATAAATGCAGAGGGAAAGACCAGAGCACTGCTCAGTTTTGTCTCTTGGTGGTTCTGGGGAATGAATGTGGGACCTTTGGGACCTCAGGTATGAAAGCTGTTATGTACAGACTAGGAGTATATGGATTGACCTGTCCAGCAGAGAAGCAGTACAGAAGCCAGAACTCCCACCTTCTGTATCCCAAAAAGAATTTTGGTTCATATTAATAAGGAAGAGAAATGATAGGGGGAAGATGAACAGATGCCTGTGAACTCTTAATTCCATCAGGACCTAGGAGGAGAAAGAAGAAAAAGGAAGGGACATTTGGAAGTAGTAATAGCTGTAGAGGTGACTAAGAAAGGAAGAGAAGATGGAACCATGGAAAAAAATGGGCAAATATATAAATATATATAGACAGTTGTAGAATAACAGTCAACCCATATCTGTGACCTTTGGAGAATTACTGTAGCTTCCAGTAGAGATAATGGGCAATACAGAACTCTGGTGGTGAGGACCATGTGGGATTATACCCCTGTTGTCTTATAATTTTGTAAATCAGTATTAAGTCTCTAATAATTTTTTTAAAAGTCATTTTGCATCAACACTGTGCTGTATCCCCAACCTATCTACCTATGCCTCTATATGCATCAAAAGCTTCCAGCAAACTCTGTAGTAGCACAGGCTAAGTTGTTACAGAAGTCAGTGATATTATAAGAATTCTACATCACAGAGGCCAGGCAGTGGCACACCTGATAAAGCACACACATTACAGTACACAAGGGCCCAGGTTCCAGTCCCCAGTCCCCACCTGCAGGGGGAAGTTTCACCAGTGGTCAAGCAGTGCTACAGGTATCTCTCGCTATCTCCCCCTCCCCTCTCCATTTCTGTCTGTCTGTATCCAAAATAAATAAATAGGAATTCTAGGTAATGATGGAAAGGATTGATTATCTTCACTAAAGTCTAGCTAAGAATTCTAGAATGGGGGGTTGGGCGGTAGCACAGCAGGTTAAGCGCACATAGCACAAAGCACAAGGACCAGCATAAGGATCCTGGTTTGAGCCCCCTGGAACCCCACCTGCAGGTCTGCAGGTGTCTATCTTTCTATCCCCCGCTCTCCTCACTCTCGATTTCTCTATGTCCTATCCAACAACAACAGCAATAACAATAATAGTAACAACAAAATTATAAACAACAAGGGCAAGAAAAGGGAAAAATGGCCTCGAGGAACGGTGAATTCATAGTGTAGGCACTGAGACCCAGCAATAACACTGGAGGCAAAAAAAAAAGAAGAATTCTAGAATGTGTGTGATTTATGGCCTTTTACTGAAATGTTTCTTAGCTCAAGAAACAAAGCATCTGTCAATGGGATCACATAGTGGGGTAGGACACCTCCTTCCTGTTCATGCGAAGTAGTTTGGTGATTCTGTTTTGATTTCCAGTATGTCTAGGAGAAGGAGACCATGTCAGCATTAAATCCACAAGAGATTAATGCCAGCTGTCTGTCACATTCTTTTGAATAATGCACAGCATTCATCTTTGGGTTGGGGAGGATGTGAAGGAAAAGCCAACTAAGACTAAAACCCCTGAAGAAGATAGATGATCGAGATGTTTTATTGACTCTCCATCCCAGGGTCTGACGCAGATTCTGGCAATATATGGGGCTCAAGACATATGTCTTGAATAAATAATCTGATAATGAAGTTTTAAAATTTTGTTTATTTTTTTTATCAGAGGACTGCTCAGCTTTGGCTTATGATAGTGTCAAGGATTGAACCTAGGACCTCTGTTGTGAAAAACAAAACAAAAAAACCAAATACAATGGCTACACTACAGGAGGAAACAGTTGAAATAAGGCACAATATCTCAAGTACAGATGCACTTGAGCTTGAACTTTGCCGTACATTTTCCAAAACTTCATATTACTCTGTAGTTATATTTTCTTCTTTATAAGTTAGGTGAGAGTAATCTGTTCTCGTAGTTTTTGTTTGTTTTTAATTTTGTATTAATGATTTAGTAATGGTTAACAAGATTGGAAGATAACAGGGGTACAATTCCATACAGTTCCCACCACCAGGTCTTCATGTCTCATCCCCTCCACTGGAAATGTCCCTATTCCTTACTCCTCTGGGAAAATGGACCAAAATTTTTTTTAATTTATTTATTTATAAATGGAAACACTGACAAGACCATAGAGTAAGAGTAGTACAATTCCCACCACCAGAGCTCTGTATCCCATCCCCCCTGATAGCTTTCCTATTCTTTTTTTTATATATATTTATTTTTTCCCTTTTGTTGCCTTTGTTGTTTTTTATTGTAATTATTGTTGTAATTGATGTCATCATTGTTGGATAGGACAGAGAGAAATGGAGAGAGGAAGGGAAGACAGAAGGGGAGAGAAAGATAGACACCTGCAGACCTGCTTCACCACCTGTGAAGCGACTCCCCTGCAGGTGAGGAGCCGGGGGCTTGAACCAGGATTCTTCGTTGGTCTTTGCACTTTGCACCACCTGTGCTTAACCCAGCTTTCCTATTCTTTAACCTCATGGGATCATGGACCCAGGGTCACCATGGATTGCAGAAGGTGGAAGATCTGGCTTCTGTAATTGCTTCCCCACTGAACATGGTCATTGACAGGTCGATCAATACTCCCAGCCTGCCTCTCTCTTTCCGTAGTGGGGCAGGGCTCTGAGGAAGCGGAGCTCCAGGACACATTGGTGGGGTTGTCTGTCCAGGGAAGTCTGGTTGGCATTATGATAGCATCTGGAACCTGGTGGCTGAAAAAAAGTTAACATACAAAACCATTGAATAATGCTGATTAATCATGAACCTAAAGGCTGGAATATTGCAGATGAAGATTTGGGGCCTCTCCTTTGGAAATAGCTAGTAGGTCTATTTTAGGTATATTCCAAAGGGCTCATGACTTTATTAGTTTTTTCCTGAGCCTGACATCTGATATGCAGGTGGACCCACGTTATTGTCTGGGGAGATGATGTTATGGCTGGAAAAAGGGCTAGAAAGCTGGATCAGGGAAGAGAGTAGCTCCCAAATATGAGAAAAGTGCATAAGTATTGTTGACTGTAAAGCCCACTGATTTCATCTGGGGCCCATATTCAGCATAGGAGCCTATGTAACCTCTACATCCCTGTAGTACCAAAATTCTTTATGGTATGCAGAAAGTGGGAGGTCTGGCTTCTGCAGTTGCTTCTCTGTTCTATTTTTAATTTATGTCAGTCACCTATTGAGAGTCCACAAAAGCTGGAAAATCTCAGTGAAATTCTCCCCATTGCTTGAGGTCAGTGATTGTAAGGATTGGAATCAATTTCTTCATCTATTCCAAAGTGTAGTGACTATTTCATGTACTTTACTTAATGTAGCACTTTTAGCCAGCCAAGAGAGCTAAGCAGCAAATCCCGTGATGAATGGATAGATGAGTGGGTGGGCCAACTAACAGACATTCCTTTGAGACCCTCCAAGGCTACTTCAAAATGGTATGTGAGGTAGAGCTCAACTTACTCATGTAATAAAATCCACTAGCCGGGGTCTTATAGGAGAAATAGGAATCTGTTCTAATGAAATAGGGATCTATACATCTTTGCCAGGACTGGTATTAAAGCTAATGACTATGGGATTTAATTCCTACATAAAACATCTAAATCTAATCTCAGTAATAATACTAAAGCTGAAAATTCACTTAGCTTTTTTTTTTTTAAAGATTTTCTATATTGCTGGATGGAAATTTTTTTCTCCCTTTTGCCTAGTTGCACTAAATATAGATTTGTTTATTTTTACAAAAAGAGGGAAACCAGCAGGTAAAGCACTTCCAAATTACAATGAAGCATCTGGAAAAAGAAGCTTTATGGGATGTTTTTAAAATATTTTTATTTATTTATTAATGAGAAAGGTAGAAGGAAAGAGAGAAAGAACCAGACATCACTTTGGTAATGTGTTGCTGGATATTGAACTCACGAGCTCATGCTTGAGAGTCTAATGCTTTATCCACTGCGCCACCTCCCAGACCACAAGAAGCTTTATGTTTAATCTTGAGTAAGTTAGGATCATGTATTTCTTTATTCTATAATATGGTTTCTTTCTTTCCTTTTCCTTCTTTTTCTATTTTTTTTTTTATTTACTAGTGGGCTACAGGACTGTAAGATTACAGGATATAGTTCCACACCACACCCACCACCAAAGTTCTGTATCCTCACCCTCCCACCTCCCAAAGATAACCACCAAAGTTCTCTCAAGTCATAGAAATGGTTTGTTCTGTCTTTTTTCAAGTGGATATGTCTCAGTTCTCTAGATTCTACACATAAGTAAAAACATCTTGTAGTTTTCTTTCATCTCTTTTTTGGCTAAGCATAATCACCTCCAATTCCATCCATTGTGTTGCAGAGGACATAATATCATCTTTTTTGGTTGCAGAGTAATATTCCTTGAAGTATATATCCCATAACTTTTTTTTGCCCTCAGGGTTATTGCCAGGGCTCGGTACCTGCATCACAAATGCACTGTTCCTGGAGACCATTTTTCCCCCTTTTGTTGCTCTTGTTGTTCTATCATTGTTGTGGTTATTATTTTTGTTGCTGCTGTAGTTGGATAGAACAGAGAGAAATCGAGAGAGGAGGGGATGACAGAGAGAGGAAGAGAAAGATAGACACCTGCAGACCTGCTTCACCGCATGTGAAGTGACTCCCCTGCAGGTGGGGAGCCGGGGGCTCGAACCGGGATTCCCGTGCCAGTCCCTGGCGCTTCGTGCCATGTGCACTTAACCCGCTGTGCTACCGCCCAACTCCCATCCCATAACTTCTTTAGCCAATCTTCTGCGGATGGGCAAATGGGCTGCTTCCACTCTGGTTATTGTGAATAGGGCAGTTATGAACATAGGGATGGTGCATATGTCTCTCCTAATTAGTGTTTACAGGTACTTTGAATAAAAGCCGAAAAGTAGTATTGCTGGATCATAAAGTACTCCATTGTATTTGTTTAAGGACTCTTCAGTCTTCCAAAGGTGCTGTACCACTTTGCATTCCCACCAGCAGTAGAGCAGAGCCCATTTTCTCCACAACCTCTCCAACACCTGCCATTTCCTATTCTGTTGATGTGGGCTATCCTCTCAGGTGTGAGCTGGAATCTTATTGTAGCTTCTCTTTTTTCAAGGTGTTTCATCAAACTGACAGAAGTGGGACACAGAGGGGCCACAGAGCTGTAGGTAGACTCTGGGATTGAGGTTCTGAAAGCAGGTGGTGGCAGGGGTGTGAGATCATAGCACCACCACCCTCATAGCAGTGTGTGCATAAGGGCAGCCTCACCCTGCAGAGCTGCTGGGCAGTGTTCCTCAGGCTGACTGTGATCATGATCACCTCTCACCCCCAGATCACTGGGAACATTTTTGGCCAGTCCATCATGACCAGGCTGTCCTTTCCTGCTCCCTGCCCCTTGTCTGCCCAGGTGTTGTGATAAAGGTGCAGTTCCTGTTTGTTCCTCAGTTTCACAAGGCCCCTTTGTGTTCTGCAGCTGTGGTGCTGCTCAGGGGTGTCAGCTGCTCTCCTCCCAGAGAGGAGGAGCCTGTAAAGACAACAGGGGGAGGCTGGCCTCCCAGCTCCAGAGCCCATGTTCCCACCACCCAGTCTAGTTTAGTGACACAAGAACTTTATTGAAGGGCCCAAAGCACCTGGTTGAGTGTACACATTACTGTGCACAAAGACCCATATTCAAACCGTGGTCCCCACCTGCAGGGAAAAAGCTTCACAAGGTGAAGCAGTGCTGTAGGTGTCCCCCCCTCTCTCCCTCCCACTTCCTTCTCAGTTTCTGTCTCTGTTGAATAAATAAATAATTTTTAAAAGAACTTTATTGAAGTAGATTCTTAAGTAGAGAAGATAGCATAATGGTTATGCAAGAAGACTCTCATGCCTAAGGCTCAAAAGTTCTACACCCCCCTACATCACCATAAGGCAGTCTGAGCAGTGCTCTGGTAAAAATGAAAACAGTAGATTCTTTTTTTAAAATATTTATTTTTTTACCCTTTTGTTGCTCTTGTTGTTTAACATTGTTGTGGTTATTAATGTTGTTGTTATTGGATAGGGCAGAGAGAAATGGAGAGAAGAGGGGAAGACAGAGAGGAGAGAGAAAGACAGACACCTACAGACCTGCTTCACTGCTTGTGAAGCGACTCCCCTACAGGTGGGGAGCTGGGGGCTTGAACCAGGATCCTTACGCAGTTCCTTGTGCTTTGCCTCATGTGCGCTTAACCCCGCTGCACCACCGCCCAACTCCCTATGGTAGATTCTTGAGCTAGAGAGGTAGCATAATAATGGCTATGCAAAAAGGTCTTTATGCCTGAGACCTAAGAAGCCTTATGCATGTGGCTTAAGGAGCTTAGTGCATTCAAATGGGAGTTGGGGGCGGGTGGGGGGGGGAGAAGACATAACCCACCAGACAGGACGCTTAACTTGCTCAGGTCTGAGCCCCAGTCCAAAGGAGCTCTGCTGTACTGTGCAGCACGCCAGTGCAACTGCATATCTGTCTCTATGTCTCTGTCTCTCTCTCTCCAATGTAAAAAATGTGAAAAAGTCTGCCCAGGACTCACAACAATAACAGTAAAGACTGACAGGCATGCAGGGGCCACAAGACAGCTTACCTGGGAAGGCACATACCTTAGCATGTGTAGAGCCTCAGGTCCAAATGTCAGCAACCTGAGAGAGTGCCACAGCACCAGGGAGACTCTGCCGGTGGTGGCGCAGTGCTCTGGAGTCTCTTTCCCAGTGTATCTCTAAATTTGTGTATGTGTGTTCGATGGAACTTTAAAAGAGTAAGAAGTGAGTCTGTGACCTGCATGTACAAAACCCTGGCACTGCCAAAAACAAGAAAAGTAGGCTCTGATTATTTCTTTCAATATTTTATGTATTTATTGGATAGAGAGCAAAATTTTGTGAGTAGAGGGAGGGAGAAAGACACTTGCAGCACTGCTTCACTTATGAAGCTTCCCCCCTGGAGGTGGGAACCGTGATACTGAACTCTGGTCCTTGCACATTGCGACATGTGCTCAACCAGGTGTACCAGCACCTGGTCCCTTATTTATTGGACAGAGACAGAAATTGAGAGGGGAAGAGGAGATGGAGAGGTAAAGAGAGACACCTGCAGCCCTGCTTCACTGCTCATAAAGCTCCCCTACCCCTTCAGGTGGGGACTAGGGGCTAGTACTTTGGTTTTTGTACATGGTACTGTGTGTACTCAACCAGGTACACCATTCCCCAGCCCCAGCTCCAATTATCAGGGTTTTGTGCTGTATATCTGTAAGATAGCCTGGGCTGGGCTGGGCCAGACAGGACCGGTCTGTTCACTTCCTCCTCCCTCCTGACTCTCCTGTCTTCTGTCATAGGCCGCACTGGAAGGTACACACTTATAGAAAAATGGCGAGACACCGAGAGACACCTGGCCCCCCACGAGAACCCCATCATTTCCCTGAACAAGTGGGGCCAGTATGCCAGCGATGTGCAGTTGATCCTGCGCCGCACAGGCCCCTCGCTCAGCGAGCGGCCCACCTCCGACAGTGTGGCCAGGGTCCCCGAGAGAACACTCTATCGGCAGAGCCTGCCGCCCCTAGCCAAGCTGGACAAGGCCATCCGCCGGAGGGAGCCCAAGAGGAAGTCGCTGACCTTTACAGGGGGCGCCAAGGGGCTGATGGACATCTTCGGGAAAGGCCGAGAGACAGCGGCAGCAGCGGTGGAACTGAGGCAGAAGGCGCTCAACCACTGCCGGGCCCCTGCGGCCGAGGAGCTCAAGAGGCTGATCCGCCTGCAGACGGAGAAGCTGCAGTCCATGGAGAGGGAGCTCGAGTCCAGTGATGCGCAGATCCGTTTCTGGGAGCAGAGGCACAGCTCAAACCTGGAGGAGGAAATTGTCCGCCTGGAACAGAAGATCAAGCGGAACGATGTGGAAATCGAGGAGGAGGAGTTCTGGGAAAATGAACTGCAGATTGAGCAGGAAAACGAGAAGCAGCTGAAGGACCAGCTGCAGGACATCCGGCAGCGGGTGACGGAGTGTGAGAGCAAGCTCCAGGACTACGTGGCTCAGATCCAGGCCATGAAGGATGGCCTGGAAGCCGAAAAGCTGCAGCGGGAAGTCCAGGAGGCACAGGTCAACGAGGAGGAGGTCAAAGGGAAGATTGGCAAGGTCAAGGGCGAGATTGACCTCCAAGGCCAGCAGAGCCTGCGGCTGGAGAATGGAATTAAAGCCGTGGAGCGGTCTCTTGGACAGGCCACCAAGCGACTGCAGGCACGGACTGTTTCAAATATATTTTATTAGTGATTTAATAGTGATTTACAAGATTATAAGATAACAGGAGCGTAAAATTCCACACCACTCCCACCACCAAAGTTCTGTGCCCCACCCCCTCCAGCTGTAACTACCACAGTTCTCCCAAGGTCATAGATATGAGTTGACTATATATTTTTTTCCAAGTTCAGGTATTTCATGTATAGAAATTGAATGGGAAAAGAGAGAAACACCTGCAGCAGTGCTCCTAAAGCCTACCTCCTGCAGGTGGGGACCAGGAACTTGAGCCTGGCTCCTTGTGCTCTGTAATGCGTGCTCTTAACCAGGTGTGCCACCACCTGGTAGTTGTCTTTCACTTCCTTATTTACTTCAGTAAGCATAGCCATTACCAGTCCCATCCATTTAGCCTTAAAAACACATTACAGTCCTTTATTAAAACTGCTAAATTGTACTCCATTGAATATATGTCCATGCCTTTTCTTTTCCTTTCTTTTTTAAATTGCTACCAGGGTTATCACTGGGCTCAGTGCCTACACAACAAATCCATTGCTCCTGGTAGCCATCCTCCCTCCCCTTTTTTTCCTTCTCATTTATAGGACAGAGAGAAACTGAGTGAGAAGGGAGATAAAGAGGGAGAAAGGCACTTGCAGAACATGTTTCACCACTTGTGAAACTTCCCCCCTACAGATGGGGAGTCAAACTTGGATTCTTGCGCATATAGTATCGTGTGTGTGCATAACCAGTTGTGCCACCACCCAGCTTCCTCTTTATCTATAAGGCTCAAATGAGTGAGTTTCATTCCATTGTTAAAGGCTATTTTCCCCCCAACTCTATTCCTCATTGGGTCATGTTCCACCCCCATACACCCCTGATATTTTAAACTTCTAATCAGGAAAATAAAAGGAACAGAGAAGCACATGAGCCATTTGGGCAACAGTGGCTGAGCCTTTTTTTAATTCACTTTTAAAGCAGGCAGAGGCATTCTCATTTACCCCTCTCAGCATTTCAGTGTTCATTGCATTCAAATGCTTGGCTTACAGGGATGAGTATTTGGGGTACAGTTTCATGCCTCTTCCCCATGCATGTTCCCACTCCAGGCCTTCCATCTAAGTGCCAATAGTCTGTCAGATACCCCATCAGTCTGTCAGACACCCCTTCTTTCCCAGAGAGTGAGAGACAGGGTGAGAGCACACCACCATTCCACTGCTCATGAAGCTTCCTCCCATTTGGTAGCTGTGGGCTCAAACCCAGGTCCACACACAGCAACATGTGCACTCTACCTAGTGAACCACACTGTAGCCCCTGAGCACCCTCCACTCTTGCCCCTCCCTTAGGTGATATCACTTATTTATTTTTTTCTTAATATGTAGTTATTATGAGGGAGGGGGGAGAGAGAATGAAGCAGAAAGATGGAACAGAGCAGAGCTGCTCTGGCATAAGATGGTATCAGGGTTTGAACCTGAAGTCTCTGGGGATTCAGGCCTGTAAATTGGTCGGAGACCTCAATTTTGAATCATAGTCTCCAGGCCTCTTTTCCTTTGTCTGCCAGCTTAGTTTCTCTTTATCTCACTTAGAGGTGAGATCATTCAGTATTAGTTCATCTCCTCCTGGGTTGTTAAACTCAGCATGTTCCTCTCCCATCACATCCATACTGTTGCAAAGGACAGCTCTCATCTTTTCTCATAGCTGAGTAATATTCCACAGTGTATATGGACCACAGCTTCCAAATCCATTCATCTGTCCTTGGGCACAGGTTGAACCTGTACCCTGGATGTTGTGAATAGTGTTACAGTTACATAGGCATGCATACATCTTAAAAAGAAAAAAAGATTAATTTGTTAATGAGAGAGGGAGGAAAGAGAATCAGAGCATTACTCTGACACATTGGATGCCAGGGGTTGAACTTGGGGCCTCGTGCTTCCTCTACACCACCCCCCAGGCCCACTGTGTGCACATAGGTCTTTTCAGTGAGTGCTTTGTGTTCTTCAGATAGATATCCAGAGTGGAATGTTAGCATACACATCTTTCCATTCTTTGCTTTAGAGAAGAAGAGAGGGGGAAGCTCCGTTATGCTCTCACATGGAGCTTGGAGTTGAAACCAGAACCTCATGGCAAGTATATACTCAGCTGGACCCTCTCCCAGTTCCCATAGAGGCAGGCATGTGTGTTGTCAGGTGCAGAGTGCACTCCTATCAGAGTACAGGCAGACACTGAAGAGGCTCTTGTTCTTCCTGCCCCTCTTTTGTTCATGTCACAGAGCCCCTGATGGCAGTGTGTGCTGCTGCCTGGTGTGCGGCTGAGAGTAACCTTTATGTCCAGCCCCCAGGGCAGACTGCAGGAGTCCCCACTTGTTCACCCAACGTCTCTCTTCCCCACAGGACAAGGAGCAGGAGCTGGAGCAGCTGACCAAGGAACTGCGGCAAGTCAACCTCCAGCAGTTCATCCAACAGACAGGGACGAAGGTGACTGTGCTGCCTGCTGAGCCCGTGGAGGTGGACGGCCCACCCTCGGACAGGGAGCAGGGTAAGGCGGGGAGTGCGGACTGCTGGTGGTCCCATGGTGGGGGGGCAGGGAGCAAGTTGCATGGGTTCAGGCAGAGGATTAACCCCCAGGAGCTCATCCTCAGGCCTCTCAGGAAAGACTGAGCAGGATATCCCACTTGCTTCTGGAAAAAGACATCATCCTGTCAGGGTGATTGAGTGGGATGTAAGAAAGGTCATGATGCATGTTTCTGTGTTTTTCCCATGTGAAAATGCATCATGATCTTTCCAGCACCCCAGTACTTGGGTAATTATCAAGTCACACATTTGCTTTTGAAGATTCACATGATGTGGGGCCAGGTGGTGGTGCACCTATTAGAACACACACATTGCAGTGCAGGAGGCTCAAACCCCTTGCCCCTTACAGGGCAGAAGCTTCATAAGCAGTGAAACAGTTTTGCAGGTGTCTCTCTTTTTCTCTCTCTCCCTTCCCTCTCAGTTTCTTCCTGTATCTATCTGAAAAAAATAAATATTAGAAGAAAAAAATCATTATGTTTTTCCCGCAAAAACATAAGTGAGGGATAGAGCCTCACAGTGAGCACAAAGCCTCCTCTGGCACATGAGGCACCAGGGCCCAGAGTCTCAGGCACACCAGCCCTGTGCTCTCCCCATGGAGCCTTCTCCCCAAGCTGCCAGGCCGCTGGCCTCAGGGTCTTTCTATGATTTCATAGTGGTTTACAGAATCACAGGATGCCAGGGGTGCAGAGTCACACCCTTACAGGGTGTGTGTGACTCATGACACCTACCACCATGAAGACCTGTGTCCCACCACCCCACCTTAGCTTTTGTTGTTGTTTTGTCATTGTTGGGGCTTCAGTGTTCTGGGCTGACTTTCAATAAGGGAGAGAGGTAAAGAGACCACAGCACCGAAGCTTCTCCCCACAGTGTTGGGAGCTGGGCTCCAACCTGGGTCATGCACATGACAAAGCAGGCACCCTCCCAGGTGAGTCTTGTTGGCCACCAGGGTTATCACTGGGGCCCCATGTTGGCACTATAAATCCACCACCCCTGAGACCATTGTTTCCCTTTCTTTCCTTCCTTCCTTCCTTCCTTTTCTATTTTATTTTATAGGACAGAGAGAAATTGAGAGGGGAGGGGAAGATAGGGAGAGAGAAAGATAGACACCTGCAGTCTGCTTTGCTGCTTGAGAAGCTTTGCCCCTGCAGGTGGAGAGCAGGGGCTTGAACACAGGTCCCTGCATATGGCAATGTGTATGCTCAACTGGGTGAACCACCAGGGCTTGACTGCTCTAGGGCTGACTTTCAGAGAGAAAGGGAGAGAGATCACAACACAAAAGCTCCCCCCAGTGTGTTGGAAGCCGGGTTCCAGCCTTGGTCATGCACATGGCAAAGTAGGCACCCTCCCAGGTGAGGTGGTCTGTTGGTCCTGCTTTTTGGTTTGGTTCCCACTGTAGCAGCTCTCAGCTCTGACCAGTGCTGGTGCTGGATCAGTCTTGGGACACCTCTCATGCACATCCCGTGTGCCACCTTAGCACTTACTCCATCCCAGGCATCCTGATCCTTGTCATAAATGTTAGACTGTCTTTATTTTATTTTTATTTTATTTTATTGAATATGACAGAGAGAAATTGAAGGGGAAGGGGAGACAGAGAGGGAGAGAGAAAGACAGATGCTTGCAGACCTACTTATCACTCATGAAGTATCCCATCCATCCCTCCCCCCTCCCGCCCCAGCAGGTGGGGAGTGGGGGCTTGAACCTGGGTCCTCGCACATGATAGCATGTGCTCAATCTAGTTCGCCACCACCTGGCGCCTGACAGATTACTTCTTCATAGAGCTTTGTTCCCTTGGAGTAGGGACAAGTCACAACCCCCTCAGCTAAGTGTAAGCTTCTCTCTGTTTCTGACACCCCTTCACCCTCCCCCAGTTCTCTGTCATTAATCCACTGATTGGTGCTGTGTCAGAGGCCAAACACTCAAAAATAGGGGACACACTGCTCACCCTTTAGTGAGTGCAGTAACCATTGGGGACCCTGAAATCTTTGCTTCCATTGAGTGGGGACAGGAAGAACTGGACTCCCAGCCCCAGGGGACACAACAGTGGCAGGGTCAGAGGGTCAGAGTGTCCTGAGTCTCATCCTGTACATGGAATGACTTCCTCTGTCTCCTGTTTAGAGGCTCCCTTCCAGTCCGGGTCCCTGAAGCGGCCCGGCTCTTCCCGGCAACTCCCCAGCAACTTGCGGATCCTGCAGAACCCCCTCTCAGCTGGGTTCAACCCTGAGGGCATCTACGTATAGTGCACCTGCTTCCGGGGAGAGACCCAAGAAGGGATCCCCAATCTGTGCCAAGGACCCACCGAGGATCTATCTCGGAGCCACTGGAGCCATACCCCGTGCACTGATGCTAAGGAACAAAGAAACATAAGTGTCTGCCACCAGCCAGTGCTGACTCCTTCACCCAGCTGCCACCACGCAGAGCCTTCCTGTTTATGTAACCCTTGGAGAGCATCAGGAAAGTATTAGATGCCATGTGTATACGTAAATAAAGCTGTGGGTGTGTGAGCGGAGACACAGCTGCAGCTGGCTCGGCCTCATTTTCTCCCATGCCACCAGCTAGTGTGCGAATGTGTCCTGACCTCCTCTTTCTGACCAGCCCCTGCCCTCTGCCAGATATCTTCTGTCCATTAATTTGTCCATCCACAGCTGCTCTGCAACAAGGTGGACACCCTGGGTGCTGCACCCCCCTACCCCACCTCAAGACGGCTATGGAAGAATCCAGCTGCAGTGATGTCAAGATGTCGGTGCCTGTCCTAGGCAGTGCCACCTTATGAGGCAAGAGAAGGCAGGCCAGCCTCGTTTCCTCTCCAGCACCCCTACAGCCCACCCCTGAGCGGGAACCTTGAATAAATGTGGGTTTAAGAGCCCGGTCCACTTCAGGCACCTGCTGGACAAAAACATAGTGGCTGATGAGCCCTCCACCCAGGCCTAGGGTTCCCCGGCTCCTGGTGGTTTCATTTCTGCCCTGCCTCATCATTTCACACACCTGGAGCCTCTGCATTGCCATGATATGAGTCAGAGGTATGGAAGCTCAGTCACTCCTGGATGGGTGCTGTAGGAGTTAAAGTGACCCACTTCTCAGTATGCCCTACTAGTATAAACACCCCAGGGTGACTTCCTCCTTGCACTAAACCTACTTGACACACACACAGCACACAGCACAGCAGCCTCCCCAGCCTTTGAATAGGTTGTAGGCAGGTGTTTTCTGCCAAGGGAGTCAGGCAAAATTCAGTCTGTGTTTGCATTTTTCTGAGTGTGACTTTTACAGGACACTGATGCTCTTTTGTACCCATATTTTCTTGTTTATAAAACCAAAAAAATGAGTTTCCTTCCCCTCTCCCCCGTGAGTACTGATTTGGCTTCAGCTTCCAGGTAAAGGTCTTAGCAATTGTGGTCAGATACCTCTTAGCCATGTCCACATTCCCTCTGGTCAGAGTCTGGTGCACTAATGATGAAGACTGTCCTCTGAAAGGGAACGTAGTTTTCAATTTCAAGGAAAACTCATTACCTGTATTATCCACATGCAACAAAGTTAAAGTGAATTGCTATATTAATGCCGTGGTAACTGTAAGCAGATAGTTCGTAGTTTATGCATGAGGGCAACTTTGGATGCTTTAACACGCACTTGACTTATTTTTGGTGTGATGAATGTTGAGAATGCTGCTACTTAGACTTCCCACAAAAAACCTTAAGAATGGTTGTGAACATGTATAGAAGCTTCTAGAGAACTGAGAGTCATCACGCAGAGTTGCCTTTTCTAGTTCCTGCAAAATGGCAGACCTCAAAGAAAGATGTCATTTTCTTTGAGCTCTTGGGGGCTCTCAAGCAGTCCTTGCCATCAGACTATTTTGCAAAACACATACACACACACACACACACACACACACACCTTGGGAAATAAATTATTCTTACCGAAATAACTGCAACCTACATACTTGTGCTCTCAATTTGTAATAGTTGTTTCTTACCTGCAGACTACACTAAAAATTAGGGATATTCAGAAGTCACTGTAATTTGTAGATTTTGTGACAATGACGACTCATGTCAGTCCGAGAGATGCCTTATTTTTAAAGGGTTCCATCCTGTACTGAGTTGTTTTTCTTACCATTGATTAGAAAAACTGAAATCTTATTTACAAAGAAAAACTTTTTTTTAAATAAATCGACTGCATTCAATATAGATCAAAATGTTAAGCTGAAGACATATTAGGCTTGGCCGTTGGATGTCGTGAAGATGTTGTAGTGTGCCATGAAACAAATCAAGTCACTTTCCAGCTAATCGTGTTGCAAATTTCTGTCAGTATTAACCTAGTAAATATCATGAGAAGCCTGGCAGCATCCTGCAACTTGTAGGAGCTGGGCTTCCCCAGCATGGTATTACGATTAACCTGCCAAGCAACTTCACCCCAGCTTTGAAGTTGCCAAATACTCTTCATGGACCTCATTGCAGATAGACATGCTACTCCCTAGGTGGAAAGAGTAGAAAAATGTGAATTTAGTGAAGGCATTGCACGGCTGTACTTTTTGATCAGCCATACTACTTCTGGGAAGCACATCTCTTAAATATTTTCTGAGTCCCTTTTTGAAAACTGAGGAGTGAAAACCCTCATTCCCCTAGAGCATAGTAAAAGCTTTTAGTCTATTTCTGACCTTTGTATCTGTCACCAATACAAATGAGCTAGATTCAGTGCCCCATCCTTGGATACATTTTGGAGGGTAGCAGGCAATGTTATACAAAAATACCAAATGGCAGTATTGCACCCAGGGAGCCATTCAGGTTCTAAATACTAAATTGGATCACAAGTTTTTGCTATACCACAGGTCATTTTATTGTGATTTTCTACATCAGATTTTTTTCTTTTTTCCTGTCAAAGAATAATTTGAAATGACATTGGTGCATCTGACCCTTTGAATGTCTGTTTCCTTGGAGTGACCTTCAGTCAGCTGCATGGGTCTTCCTGTTGTTCTTGTGAGATGCTTGGCCTGATAGCGTTAGTGTCTTGATGCACAGGGCTTTTGTACAGCAGACTTTGCCAGGTGCAAACAGACGTCATCCTCTGTCCCCGCTGAACTGATCACTGATTCCCATCTCAGAGATAAATCATGAGCTCGAGCAAAGGCAAGATTGGCACAGTATAGCTGGGGAGAAGAAATGTTGAAGCTGACACTACTAAAGCTGGTACCTGTGCCTGGAGGGAGCCTTTCTCTATGAATAAAGAAACAACAGGCAGCAGGCTTTAGAGAAAGAAAAGCATCTGGACATCTCTCCAAGCTAAACCATATGCCACAGTGAGGAAACAAAGTGGGGAAGGACAAAAACTCTGAATTTGGGACAAGCAAACAAGTTGGGCCTTAATTGATGTGTAAATAAATTATGATGCTGTGCCCCAACCCGCGCCTCTTCCCCGTCTCCATTCATCCATGTTGTATGAAATTCTCACTCATAAGTATTACTTTTGTATAACGGCCTTTGTTTTTTTTTTTACTTGCATGTTTCTACCATTTGCTATACAGTATTTTTTAAGTGTTGGGTGAAGGCCATCCACTGAACAGAGAAAACAACAGTTACTATTTATTCAGTATTGCTGCTTTACATTTTCAGAGTCAGCTTTCTGCCCAGGACAGGGGCTGCTGGGAAGCTACAGGAACTCAATTCTGATGCATTTTATATATTTTTAGAAACCAAATAAATGCAGATTTACCTATTTAGTATACTAATTATATTAAACCAGCAGAAATATAAAGGCAATAAAGTATATACATATATATATGGGGGGAGGGGGAAGATTAAAAACTAGGTTTACAGCCAGACACTGCACCGCCCCACTTGGATCTCAGTGTGTCTCTCTTCAAAGACCAGGAGGACTTATGTTGACACATAAGTCAACATAAACTTGAAAACAGGACACCGCCCCAGTCTCCAGCTGTGGACACTTACATACAGCTTCTAGCACCACTTTGCTTCTGTGCAAATAAAATGTTTGTGATCTGTATCATATGTAACTATCCTTTTGACTTATGTTTCAAATTATATTTTTTGTTATTGTTGCTGATTATTATCCTGAGCTGAAAAACAAAGGAAAGGCATTCTCCCAGATAATAAATTTTCAGGATTCATTGGGGCATTACACAAGCTGGTTTGTGTCTCTCTGTCCATCACAACTTAAAAGGTAGCTGCAGTTCCTTTAAAGTACTCAATGCCGAGTTGCCAAGAAGGTAGTCGTCTCATCCGTCTAAGGGAGACTGAATCAAGAAAACACGTTTCCCTTTCCTTCCCACAAGCCAGCAGTGTCTCCTGGACATCGCAGAGAGAGGATGAGAGCAGATAACTGTCTGCGACCACCAGCCACCCAGCACCTCTCCCCACTTGCTCCACAGCTAGTAAGTCCTCCCCTGGCGTGTGGAAGTAGAGATTTCAGAGACCGAGGGGGAACCCTGGGTTCCTCAGAAAAACCGAGAAGCTTTGCAGTGCCTGGCTCCATGTTTTGTTCCCTTGTGAATTTCAGAGTCATGGGGAGGTGTCAACTGCTGTTTCTGTATCTTTATATATAGGAGTGAGAACCTGCACTCAGGACCACCAGGGAGCTCACCAGCTTCAAATGGACGAAGCCCTGGCCTCCACCCTCCGTGCCCAGAAAAGAAATGGTGCATGTGAATAATGGTGTGTCCTAGAATCAGAGGCAAAATGAGTAAGGGCATCATTCAAAATAAAGATTTGTGGGAGTCAGGAGGGTTAAGCGCATGTCGTGCAAAGGGCAAGGACAGGCGTAAGGGTCCCAGTTCAAGCGACCCCCTCCCCACCTGCAGGGGGTTGCTTCACAGTTGGTGAAGCAGATCTGCAGGTGTCTTATCTTTCTCCCTCTCTGTCTTCCCGTTCTCTCTCCATTTCTCTCTGTCCTGTCTAACGATGACAACAATAATAACAAGGGCAACAAAAGGGAAAATAGATAAATATTAAAAAAATCAAAATAAAGATTTGTTCCCAGGGCTGAAGGGGTCTCTCATCAGGTAGGGTGAGTGCCAAGTTCAAGCCCAGATACCATGTAAGGATGGTGCCATGGCCCCTGGGGAGGCTCTGATGCTATGGGCTTTCTCTGTATCTCTGTCTCTCTAACTGAAAGTCTGTCAGACTGGAACAATGAAGTCACGTGTTCTAGGCCTTGGTGACACCAAAATTATATAAGTAAACAAAAGAGAACAGTTTGGGGGACTTTATTTTTGCCAATTCATACCCCTATGGCCATAAGTTCTGCTGGTGACAGAGGAACTCCTGTTCACAGACACCCCCTCCCTTAGCAACATCCAGCAGAACTTGAAACAGGTGTCATGGCAGATGTGCACCTGTGTCACCTGCAGGCATTTAGCAGCTGCTGCAGCTGGCCTGACACTAGCAGGTTGCTTTGCACCTCCAGGGGGCTCTGGTCTAATGAGCACCAGCATGGAAGGAGACAGGATAGTGTCATGGAAACCCCAGGTGGACTTTCCACCAGCCCCGGGGGGCTCTGCCGTCCCAAGATGTGGGGACGTAGACCAGGCAGGGCTCTGACCAGACTAGGCACCAAAGATAGAGGTAGGTGGATCCTGGGTGCAGGGAGGGTCAGCTCCAGGTATCCTAAGCCACAGAGGAGATGCACCTGTGGATGTGGAGTGGTCAGGCCAGTGCGTCCTGGCTGCACGTGGACGCTGCCTGGGGCAGGGCCAGGCAGGGAGCAGGGGAAGGGTGGGAAAGCCTTCAGGAGACCATGCAGCAGCTGGATTTGTTCAGTAACAGAGAATAAAAGCTTCTGAGCATCAGTGCCAGGAGAAGGGTATAACCCCACAGGATACAGGCATCCAGGGAGACAGCTACGAAGGGGCAGGGGGCAGAAGAGAGGATGGGACGCCTGGTGTCCCCTGCTGCCCAGACCCTAGAGCATGTGTGTTTCTCAGTAAGCAGTAATCTCTCGCCTGGCACTGGAGGCTGGGGAGAGAGAAGGCACAGAGTGAGCACAGCAGCCTGTGGAAACACTGGCTTGCATCCTGAGCCCGCCTTTCCAGCCCCATGTCACAGGTTCCACCCCCAGCACTGCCTGGCCCTCTGCCCCACTCCTGCCTAGTGATCAGTGAGTAAGTCTTGAGGAAGTGGCCTCCCTGGCTGCAGTCGGCCTGGGGTGGAGTTCTGCAGCAGAGGGTGCACAACCCACTTTTGCATAAAAGACCTGGGAGGGTTCAAGAGAGAAGGGGTTTGGGGGCCCTGGAGAGGAGCCCTGTGTCCAGGAGCACTCTGGGGAGTATGTGTTCACAAGGGATGGGCAGGGAGTGCTCACACAGTGAAGGCCTAGGGATGGCAGGTGGTCAGCAGGGAGCAGGGCTATGTGCAGCCTGACCACAAGGAGGAGAAAGGAGCTGGGCTCCCCTGTTGAGCCTCCACTACTATTCAGGGCTGGGGGCCTGGCCAGGCTCCACACTTCAGTCAGAGCCAGTGGATCAGCTGCTCCCAGGAGAGGCCGCTACATTTGGCTCCACCACCTGTGTGCGTGTCCTGGCATCCTGAACCCTGGAGCGACCCTCTGAGCTGGGGCTGGGAGGGGAGGGGCCAGGCAGCACAGTTGCGATGCTTTTATCCCCCAGTGCTAGACCTGACTGTTCTACCTGCCCTGGGCTTTGCTCCATATGAAAGACAGGGTTCTGGGTCTGGAATGAAAGGGTGCAGGGGTGGGTGGCCCGGCCCCCAGCCTGCTGCTGGGGACATGGGTGGTAGTGCTCTCAGCAAATTCTCTCTCTTCAAATATATTTTATTTGCTTTATTTTAATGAAATAGGTACAGAAAGATACAAAGAGAAATCAGAGCCCTGCTTGGCTTTGGGTGATAATGGTGCCGGGAATTGAACCTGGGGCCTCATAGTCTTTCTGCATAACCATTAGGTTGTCTACCCTACCTGCAAATGCTGGGTGTTTTTTTTTTTTTTTTTTTATTGACACCAGGACTATCACTGAGGCTCAAATCCAACTCTCCCAACAGCCATTTTTTCCCTTTTTTCCTTCCTTTTTCAAACTTTATTTGATAGGACAGAGAGAAATTGAGAGGGGAGGAGGAGTTAAAGAGGGAGAAAGACACATGCAGAAAGACCTGCTTCACTGCTCTTAAAGCTTCCCCCATGCAGGTGGGGAGTGGGGCTCAAAACTGGGTCTTTGCATATAATAATGTGTGTGTTCAACTGCGTGCACCACCACTCAGCAACCCCTATCCCCACCTCAGCTCTCTTCACTCACCTCCCAGAGGCCTGGAGAGGGGTGCTGCATCATGACAAGTAGCATGGAGCCTCTGGGGAGACCAGAAACACCCCAGAAATTAACACTCAGCAGATAGGCAGGTGTGGTGATACCTGAGTTTGCTGTGACCCCCTCCCAAGTCCACTCACCCCCACCCGGCCCTGCCTCCATGGGCCAAACAACACTTCCCTCCTGTGAGCAGAAATCCATCTCCCTGAGGCTTCCCACCTCGAAGGAGTGGCATCAGTTTGACCTAGAGTATCTACTATGACCCCTCGACTCACAATCTCCCAGCTCTTCCAAATGCTAGTGTTGCACCCATTTTCACTGCCCTGGCACAGCTCCTCACCACGCAGCAGCCCCGTGGAGTGAGTGGATTGCTCACCAGAGTCCTGACTCATGTACTTCCTGCTGTCTGAACACCAAGATTTAGGACTCACATGCAGAACCTTCCTATGCCAGTGCACTTAACAGTGCCAGGCAGGCTAGAAGGAAGGTGGGTGTTGTGCAGAATCACCTGCAGCCCAGGGTGAGAGCGCACAGGTGAGGGAGGCTCAGGAAGGCCCCAGGGAGGGAGAAGCAAGGCTCAGGTAGGGCAAATGGGCCTCACTTGCATTTGTCCTTAGGCTGCTCGAGGCCCCAGTCCCCACCTGTGGGGAGGACACTTCACAGGGAAAGGGTGGGAAAGCCTGCAGGAGACCAGGCAGCCGATAGATCTGTTCAGTAGCAGATCCCTTCTGAGCATCAATCCCTGGTGTACAAAAAAAAAAAAAAAAAAAAAAATCGAGGTGGTATCATCCTTTTTATCCTTCCTCAGGTGAAACCCAAACCTCAGGTGTAGGTGCACCTCACCTCTCTGGACAGACCCAGACCTGGTCCCCTCTGCCTGGCCTCTTGCCTGTCCCCATCCTCAGTGTCCAGCACAGAAACACCTAGCTGTACACCTCTGGTCTGTGCATGGCTCTCGCAATCCCTGCTCAGGAGTCCTCCAAATGCAGCAGCACAGTTCTGTAAGCTGGGGGCTGGGGCGGGGGGGGGGGTCCCTTCAGCCTCTGGGGCCACTCCCAGAGCCCACTCCCTGCCCCTCACCCCTCCATCTGTTCTCTGTCCTCCATCTCCCATACCCATACACCCGCAGCACAGACGACATCTTCACAAAACCACAGGGTTGAGCATCTCCCCTCTTCTTTTGTTGGTAGAGACAGAGACAATGAGAAGGAAGGGGAGACAGAAAGAGAAAGTGAGACACCTACAGACCTGCTTCACCCTCACAAAAGAGTCTGTGGGTTCCCAAGCTGTGTCACTCTACAATAAACCGATGACACAGGGCATAAAAACTGCTGTTCCAACTCCTCCTGCCCAGACAAACGCCTCCTGTTACAGACTTGAAAGCTCTCAGCTCTGGCCTGGGCAGGTGGCTCAGCCTGTCAAAGCACCAGTGTCCACACCCGAGGCCACAGAAACTGCAGGTTCAATCCCCAGCACCACCTTATGCCAGAGTTGGCTCTGGTCCACTCTCTTTCATAACAAATCTCCCTTTCTCCCTCCTCTTCACTCTCTCCTCTTCCCCCTCTCCTCGCACCATCTTCACAGAGCCATTTGCTTTACCGGGTTTTTTGTAGAACTCAGCCTGCAGTAACAAGATTCTACACTAGGGGACAGCAGCGACCACCCCATAACTTTGCCAGCTTCTCTGCATAGCCTGAGAAAAACGTGCACTTCTTCCTGGGTCAAAATTCTGCCTCTGTCTCCTCCCTGTTTCCTAATGGGGTCGCTTGGTTTCTCTTGTTGCTGATTTCTGTGAGCTCTTTGTATATTTTAGTTACCAGTCCTTTGCTCTCTGGCCTGTAAAGATCTTCTCCCATTCTGCTGGGAGTCTCTTCTGGTGGTGGTTCCCTTTGCTGTGCTGCTGTGCTGAAGCTTTTCAATTTGGCGAAGCCCCATTGGTTTATTTTTAGTTTTGTTTTCCTTGATGTTGGGCTTGATTATTCAAAGCAAACATCATGGAGGTCCTGCCAATGTTTCCTCCTATACACTTTATGGTTTCTGGCCTAACATCCAGGTCTATGATCCATTTAGAGTTGACTTTTGGGCACAGTGGCATGTGGTGTTTATTTCTGCACTGTTTGACCCCATTTCCCAAGGCACCATTTGTTGAAAAAACTCTCCTTTCTCCATATAGTGTTTTGTACCCCTCCCCCTTGTCAAAACTTAGCTGTCCATAGGTGGGGCTTATTTCTGGGCTCTTAATTCCACTCCACTGTGTGTGGTCTATTTTTGTCCCAGCACCAGGCAGTTTTGATTACACTGGTCCTGAAGTATCATATAAAGTTTGGGAGCATGATGTCTCCATTCCTATTCTTTTTCTCAGGGTTGCTTTGGTGATTCCAGGTATTCTGTGGTCCCAGATAAACATGTGTTACTTCCTATTTATTTCCTTAGATGAAAAGGGACTTGGACTGGGGGTGGGGGTGGTGTGCAGGCACCTGTCACAGGGAAGTAAGAGACCTCATCTGTGTGTCAGCAACTGTCTTGTAAATCACTATTTCCCCTCAGTAAAATGATTTTTTTCCTACCAGAGCACTGCTCAGCTCTGGTTTATGGTGGTAACGGGGGATTGAACCTGGGCCTTTGGAGCTTCAAGCACTGGAATCTCTTTGCATAACCATTGTGCTAGCTACCCCTACTCTGATTTATTTTATTTTATTTTTGCCTTCAGGGTTATTGTTGGGGCTTGGTAACAACACTATAAATTCACAGCTCCCAATGGCCTTTTTTTTTTTTTCCATTTTATTGGAAACAAAAGAGAGAAATTGAGAGGGGAGGGGGGCTAGGGAGAGAGAAAGAGAGATGCCTGCAGACTTCACTGCTTGTGAAGCCATCTGCTGAAGATGGAGAGTGGGGACTTGAGCCCGGATCCTTGTTTGGGTCCTTTGAGCTTAGTACTATGTGCGATTAACTGGATGCACCACTGCCAGGCCCCCTAAAATGATTTTTTTTAAAGAGAGGGAAAAGGGAAGTCTGGCAGTAGTGTAGCAAGTTAAGTGCAGGAGGTGCAAAGCTCAAGGAACCAGCATCCGGCTTCCCACCTATAGGGGGGTCGCTTCACAAGCAGTGAAGTAGGTCTGCAGGTGTCTATCTTTCTCTCCCCCTCTCTGTCTTCCCCTCCTCTCTCCATTTCTCTCTGTCCTATCCAACAACAACAATAATAACAACTATAACAATAAAACAATAAGGGCAACAAAAGGGAATAAATCAATATTTTTTAAAAAGGGAGGGGGAAAAAAGGAAAAGAAAAGAGAAAACGTGATGTCCTGTGCACTACTCTGGCCAACCCCTACTAAATTGAAGAGAGCTTAGATTCCTCTCTCTGTCTCCCTCTTTCTATCTGGAAAAGAAAATGCTGATACTAGCTAAGAAGGTTGCTATCTTTTCTTTTCCTTCCCACCAATAGAGTTATCACTGAGAATCAGTGCCTGCATAAAGGATCCACTACCCCTGGCAGCCTTTCTCTCCTCCTCCTCCTCCTCCTCCTCCTCCTCCTCCTCCTCCTCCTCCTCCTCCTCCTCCTCCTCTTTCTTCTCCTTTTTCTTCATCTCCTCCTCTTCCTTCTCCTCCTCTTCCTCCTTTTTCTTCTCCTTCTCCTCCTTTTTCTTCTCCTTCTTCTCCTTCTCCTCCTCCTTCTCTTCCTCCTTTTTCTCCTCCTCCTTCTCCTTCTCTTCCTCCTCCTCTTGCTCCTTTTTCTTATCCTTCTCCTTTTCCTTATTTTCTTCCTTTTTGATTGAGACAGAGAGAAATGGGGGGAAGGTGTCAGGAGAAAGAAAGAAAGAGCAGGCCTGCAGTAGTGTTCCACTACTCATGAAGCGTCCCTCTTGCATGTGGGGACCAGGGGCTTGAAGCCTGGTCCTTGCACAGGGTAAAGTGTGCAGTCTACCAGGTGTATCACTGCCTGGCCCCAGGAATAATTTTTAAGTTGACAGTTGAAAGCTGAACATTCTTATATGCTGTGGACACAAATATTGGCATAGAACTGACCAAAGTGCACATTCATCCTTTAATTACTTAATTAGTAAATGATGATAAGCACCTAGTGGGAATAAGGCACTTTGCTATTAAGCAGGTAATGTCTAAATAACACCAAAATTATTGCCACCTGAAAGACAAGTCCTTTAAAAATCATTATTGTTGTTGTCATTATTATTATTTCATAGAACAGAGAAGTTGAGAGGGGTAGGGAGACAAAGAGAGAAACACTACAACACTGTTTCACCACTCATGAAGCTTCTCCTGTGCAGATGGGGAGCTGAGGCTTGAAACTGGGACCTTGCATATGGTAACATATACAACTAGGTGTACCAACACCTGCGAGGGAGAAAAAAGCCAGCAACGCAAATGTAACACAAGTATCACAGCAGAGGATGACTCAGTTGCCAGGATGGGAGCTGGAATTTTTTCATCTCTGTCCTGAGACCAGGAGATAACTCTAACTCACCTGGTAAGAGTGTGTGCCTGAGGATACATGAAACCCTGGGTTCAAGCCCCTGACACCACATGGGAGCCCCACAGAAGAAACTCCATGGATGGGAGCAGTGCTTTGGTGTCTCTCCTCTCTCTCTGCCTGCCTCTTTATCCAAGGCGAAGACTGTAGGCCTCGAAGGCAGCTTGGCAGCTGGCATTGAACCAGCACAAGGTCCTCACGCTGAGTGCCCCCTCCCCAATCCCCCAGCAGAGCCCCTCCCTGGTCAGTGGCCTGAACTCTGACCACAGGGAACCCTGGAGCTCATGAGTGTCTGACCCAGATAAAAGGCATGTGGTCAGGCAGTGAGACACCAGAATGAGTTACGCAAGCTCCTGGGCAGGTGGTGAGAGGTGGGGGCCACCATGTGGGCAGCGCCAGAGCAGAAGTTGCACCGCAGGGACTCTCTGCACCAGGTGGGCTGTGTCCCATCTGTACCCAGTCCCATCACTGCCCCTGGGGCTCACTGCCCTGGGAGGCCAGAGGTGGAGTCTCTTAGGCAGCTCATGTGCTTCGTGTCTCTGTGCCTGCAGGGGAGGGGAAGCATGGGTCTCTGTCTTCCTCTACCGGGTTCAGTTGGCTCAGCACCATGCCTGCTGGACCTTCTGAGGTGCTGCGAAAGGGCAAGGCTTCAGCTTCCATTGTAGCCACCCACACCTTGCCCTTGTGCAAACAGACCCAGCTCCTTCATCCACGCATCTGTCATCCATGGGCAAGTGCTTAGCTGACAGCAGAAGCCTTGATTCCATGAAACCAGTCTGCATATCCTGAGAAGACAGAGCCCCTTCACATCCCCCTCACCAGGGTCTCATGACACAGTGTCACTACTCCCAGGATCACCTTTTCATTCAAGGAGAGAGGGAAAGGGAGAGAGAGAGTGAAAGAGGGAGGGAGAAATATCAATGCCAGCTCCAGAGCTTCCTCTATCTATGGTCTGGGCACTCTGCACCATGTGTCCATTCCCTGAGACTCTGGTCAGAGGTGAGGGCTCTGATTGAATAGGTGTGGAGTGGCAACACAGGCCTTGTTCCTAGGAACCCCCCATGCCACAGCCAGGGGGCTGACTCAGGCAGGAACCCCCACCGCCCCCCCTCACCCAGCCGTGGAAGCCAGACTCTCAGGTCCCCGCAGTGGGCACAGGTCTGCAGGAGTAGAGGACTGCGTGGCCTTGGCCTGTCTCCCCTGAGGGGGAAGCTCGGGTTCAATGAGGCTACATGCATTAGCGAGGTGGAAAATTAAAGGTCCCACCATGCTCAGGTTGCATTTGTCTCTGGGTGATGTCTTTATCAAAGTATCTACTAGTTCCAGCACCTGCCCGTGAGCTCCCCCTCTTCCTGGGACTACCCTGGCCACATCCATTTTCCCAGTGAACTAAATGCCTGTCACTTGAGGCAACTGGGAGGAGCTGGTACCCTGCAAACCTGAGAATCTCAGCAGAACTAGAAGACAGAGATGGAGAAAGATGCCGTGTAACAGTGTTACACAGCATGCTGGCCAGAAGCAGTGGGAATGCAATCATGTCTGCTTAGAGAGAGAGCTAGGAAGGGGCAGGCAGGGACACCTTCCCGATTTTAGGGTGCTGCTTAGGAGTCAAACTTTGAACCAGAGTGACTGACCAGCATGCAGAGAATAAGAGAGGTGGGCAGGGGAGAGAATACACGGTGCTAATCAGGAAGGGAAGAAGCAAAAGATTAAGATGCAGGGGAGTCACTTCATAGGTGGTAAAGCAGGTCTGCAGGTGTCTATTTTTCTCTCCCTCTCTCTGTCTTCCCCTCCTTTCTCCATTGCTCTCTGTCCTATCTAACAACGATGACATCAATAACAACAATAACTACAACAATAAAAAAGGGCAACAAAAGGGAAAATAAATAAATATTTTAAAACATTTTTTAAAAAGATATCTTAAAGTAAGGCAGAATTCTGAGCGAATTACAAAATCCCATGAAATTAAAGTACAACTTGGCCTATCTGATAAGCTCCATGAAGATCAGAGCAAGAAAATACAGTTTTGAGTGGCCTGGGAGGTAGCACAGTGGTTAAAGCATTGGACTGAGCAGCACAGTGTCCCATGTTCAATCCCTGGCTTTTGCTTGGGCCAGAGTGATATCCTTGTTCTCTGTCTCTTCCTATCTCTCCCTCCCTCTAGTTATATCTTTTTAATTTTTTCTTTTTATTTATTTATTATTGAATAGAGACAGAGAGAAATTAAGAGGGAGAGATAAAGAGGGAGAGAGACATTTGCAGTCCTGCTTCACCACTCGTGAAGCTTTCCCCCTGCAGATGGGGGGGGGGCAGAGGCTTGAACCGGGGTCCTTGTGCACTGTAGTGTATGCTTAACCCTGTGCATACCACCACTTAACCCAGTGTGCCACTGAATATACCTTTAAAACATAAAATTTCAAGGGGCTGGGTGGTGGTACATCCAATTAAGTGTACACATTACCATGTGCAAGGACCCAGGTTTAAGCCCCCACTCCCAGCTTGCAGGGGAAACACATCACGAGTGGTGGTGAAGCAGGACTACAGGTGTCTCTATTTATCTATCTCTATCTATCTCCTCCTACCCTTTCATTTTCTATCTGTTCTATCAAATAAAAAAGAAAGGAGAGAAGGAAGGAATGGAGGGAAGCAGGAGGAAGGAGGGGAGAAGAGAGGGAAGGAAGGAAGGAAGGAAGGAAGGCAGGAAGGAAGGCAGGAAGGCAGGAAGGAAGGAAGGAGAAAAATGGACATCAGGAGTGATGGATTCATAGTACAGGTACTGAGCCCCAGTGATAATCCAAGTGTGAATAAAAAAATAAATAAGAAAAAGAAGAAGAAAATAAAACTGAAGAACAAGAGATAAATATGACTGATATATCTAGACCATAAGAATAAACAAGCAAAAAAAAAAAAAAAAAAAAGAAGAAGAAGAAAGAAAGAAAGAAAGAAAGAAAATGAAGAAAAGACCAGTAAATGTAAGTTAGAGGCAAAGGAGAAAAGGCCTGGAAACTGCCCTTGCTCTTGACACCTGCAGGGAGCCCACAGACCTGGGTACTACTGTGTCCCCAGACAACCTGCTGATCACTACTGGCATTCACATCGAGCTTAGGGGACAGTAACATGACACCCCCCACACACACACACACCACCCTCCATCAGTGGTCTTTCCCCTCTGTACTGGACCAGGTGCCAAAGGGCATCTTCGGAGGCTGAAACCTTAGCAGAGGCAAGGGGGACTCTGGGAGCAGCCCCAGGGTCGCCTGGGCAGAGAACCCTATGCCTGCACCTCCTCTTCCCCCCCCCCCCACATACACACCATTCCTGCCCCTGCCCTCCTGCAGGGAATGCAGGATTAGCACCACCCAATTTAGCCTGGCAGAGTCAGGGAAGCTGTTCTCCCAGATCTGTAACTCCAGCATCAGCAGTTGCCTCTGGTCCCTGGAAATTCCGTCAGGAAGCAGGGCACAGACCCCAGCTGAAGAAGGCTTGGGTTCAATAAACAAAGGTGGAGTGTCTGCTGGGCAGGTGGGCCCCCCCAGCATTCTTACCATGCAGGAGCGAGGCTCTGGCAGAGCTCTGAATGGAGGCTTTCCTGCCCACCCAGCTGCTGTCTCTGCCAGGGGAGCACAACCAGTGTAATAAATAAGTCTTTTTAGTGCCTTATCAGCAGTGTGCATGGGGCAGAGCTGGCCAGGGCAGGGCCGGGTCACTGGGGCTGGGCTGGGAGGCCTGAGAGGAGGTGGGGAGAGGGGGCCAGTGGGGAGATAATGTTCCCCAGGACAACTTCTCCAGAGAAAGCTGACGTTCTGCTGAGAGTGGTGGGGGAGGGCCTTGGGCAGAGCCCAGAAGTCACAGAGGAATCCCCAGCAGGTGCTGCGGATGAGTAAACAGTCACAGGAGGTACCCAGGGATACCCCAGCATTTGGGGGTGCAGATGTGGGAGACACACTGCTCATTGCAGTGCAAGGGGCCCCACAGTGAGAGGGACACATGCTGAGTCTTGAATCTGCGCCTTATCTGTCCTCACTGCATGTCCCCTCCACCTGCCGTCCATGGTGTCTTCAGGGCCACCTGCTTGTGGGAAGTGTGGGGCTAAATGCATGAGGGGAGCCTTCCCTCCCTTTAGAGGAGAGGTCTCTGGGCAGGGAGGTGGCTCACCTGGTAGAGCACACACATCACCATGCACAAGGACCCCAAATTCAAGCTCCCCACTCCCTGCCTGCAGTGGGGGAAAGCTTTATGAGCAATGAAGCAGGTCTACAAGTGTCTGTGTGTTTCCCTCTCTGTCCTCTCCACTTCCCTCTTGATTTCTGCCTCTATGCAAAAGAAAGAAAGAAAGAGGGAGCCAGGCAGTAGCACAGTGGGTTAAGCGCACATGGCGCAAAGTGCAAGGACTGGCATAAGGATCCTGGTTCGAGGCCCTGGCTCCCCACCTGCAGGGGAGTCACTTCACAGGCGGTGAAGCAGGTCTGCAGGTGTCTATCTTTCTCTCCCACTCTGTTTTCCCCTCCTATCTCCATTTCTCTCTGTCCTATCCAACAACGACGACAACAATAACTACAACAATAAAAAAAACAAGGGCAACAAAAAGGGAATAAATAAATATTTAAAAAAAGAAAGAAAGAGAGAAAGCAAGCAGAGGTTTCAAAGGAAAGCCCTGGTGCAGACAGCTCTGTGCACCCCTAGTTACTCACTGCTTATTCAAAATAACCAAAATGCAGAGGCAGCCTAAGTGCCCATGAGGAGATCTAAGAAGGTATGGTAGAAAGACCTATGGGGGGAGGGGCTGGGTGGTGGCACACCTGTTTAAGCGCACACATTACACTGCAGAAGGACCCAGGTTCAAGCCCCTGGTCCCCACCTGCAGGGAGAAAGCTTCGTAATTGGTGAAGCAGGACTGCAAGTATCTTTCTCTGTCTCTTTCCCTCTCTCATATCCCCCTCCCCTCTCAATTTCTCTCTGTCTTTATGCAATAATTAAATAAATAAATTTAAATTTAAAAAGAAAGACTTGGGGGGAATACTACTCTGCCATTTAAAAGATGTCATCACATATACACAGCAGAGCTGAGCAGTACACTGGTATCACTATTTTACACACACACAGTTGTGGGAAAGTCAGGATGCATTTTTACACAGGAACATGTAGGAAGGGCAAAAAAAAAAAAAAAACAACTGTTTTTTTTTCTTAATTGCCACCACTAGGGTTACTGCTGGGGCTCAGTACTTGCACAAAATAATCCACCACTCCTGGTGGCTGTTTTTTTGTTTTGTTTTGTTTTGTTTTTGACAGAGACAGAAATTAAAAGGAAAGGAGGATATAGGGGGTAGAAAAAGAGAGGCCCGTTGAGCACTGCTTCACTACTTGCAAAGCTTCTTCCCTATAGGTAAAGACTAGAGGCTTGAAGCTGGATCTTCACACATGTAAGCTATACCGGGTGTGCCACTACCTAGCCTCTCCCCACACCCCACCAAAAAAAAATATAGATCTATCTTTTAAAAGATGACACTGTGCCTTTAGGGACCAAATGGATGGAAGTGGAGGTGATGGTACTAAGTGAGATAAGAAGTGAGATAAGGAGTCAGTTCCCAGCTGGTTTCATTCCCATGTGAAACATGAACCTTTGCAAACCCTCATTCTCATCACAGTGACTCCTCAACTCTAAGAACTGCAGTGGAGAGGAAAGTGGGGGAGGCACAACTAGGGGTGTCTGTGGCCTTGTGGCCCTGGGGGTGTGATGGTGGATGTTGTGAGTGGTGAACCAGAGACATTTGTGGGGTGGGAAATCTTACTGTGAAAGCATGCTGATTTCAAAAGTAGAGGTTTCAGAACGACCTTCTTCAGGCTGACTGATCCTTTAGCAGGGTGTCCTTTGTATTATTAAGCCGTGCATGTGAGGTGGGTTTATTTAGACTTGCTGGTCTTTGGAGTGTAGATTTCACCTAGCATGAGGTTCCGGCCTCTCCCGGAAGCATCTGATGGCCTGGCCACCACCATCTGTTGCAGTAATTTGGAACTGAATGGCACCTGCCCCCCTTAAGGAGAGGGGAGGGCAGTGGGCAGCCTCCAGCATATGGCAGGTACCATTCTCTGTGGCATCTAGGTTAGTGGTACCCATTGGAGTGGCCACATAGTGCCCAGACACTCGCTCATGAGACCAGGCATCAGAAGATGAAGGGGGTCAGGCAGTGAGGCCCAAGTCCTGGGGGTGACAGGAAGATAGAGGGGACCCGGAGCTCCCACCTGGGCAAGAACACCCCACCCAGGATGGTGGGGAATTAAGGGATACAGGCATGTATGGAGGACCCTTCCCCGTCACCCAGCACCCAAGGAGGTCCCGGGGTAACAAGATTGTAAAGAGACAACCTGAGAGTGAGGAAAAGGGTCCAGAGAACACGGAGCTAAGGCATGAAATCGAGGCAATGAAATGCTTTTCAGAGCCATACATGAGGTTTGCAGCAGAAGTTGGGGGCTCCCAGGTGGAGGTTTCTTTGGAGGGTGCAGAGAGACGAGCAGGAGCTGGCAGCAGTTTGGGCCAAGCAGGACACCAGAGGCCCCTCTGTGGCTGAGGACTCAGGAAGGGGAAGAGAGGGAGGGTGGGGAAAAGGGAAGGCAGGCTCCAGGCCCTGCCCAGGTGGACGCTGGGCACTGAGAATGGGCTGTGTGGCCAGGCCTGGGAGAGGAGGCTGCCGTGCACTGCTGTCCAGGTGAAAGGTGACAAAGGTCTGATGTGGCAAGGTCTGGGCACTGAGAGCAGGCCTAGCATTTCCACTGTCAGCCATGGAGCAGGTGCTGGGTACTGGGGAAGCCTGACCCTGGATACAGAAGGGACAGAGATCAGCATGCCCGGTGAGGCCCCTGTGCTTCCAACTGGACACTCTACTGCAGGGCTCCCTTTAACTCAGGCTTCAAGGGGGTAAGGCCTGAAGGCTGAGCACCCTGAGGCTATTTTCAGGGTTTATCAGTGTCAGGCCACCTCCTGCCACCCATGGAAGGTCAGGGAGCCCAGGCCCAGTTCTTTGGGTACTAGTTACAATACTTCCACTAAAGCAGCACTAACAAGTCATCCTCTGAGCAAAGGCAGAATTGACATTAAGCCAGTTGCCATCATAAATTGGTGAAACCGGTTGTCGTGTGTCAAATAAACTGTCGTAAAGCAGCACTGGGGGTGTGTGTGTGTGTGTGTGACTGACTGCCTGGGGTCTAGATGAGGCTTGGTCACAAGTCAGGAGCAGCAGACAGGTGGTGAGTGTCTCCTGTGTCTCCAAGGCCTTGCACCCAACAAGGGCTTAGTAGGCATTTTCTGAGTGAACCTTTGCAATCCAGCTTTGCTCTTCCTCCTTGCAGATCTTATAGTTGGGCAGTGTGGGGTAGGAGCAGGACACCTATAGAACCTGGTACCTGGCCAGTAGGGAGCTGGCAGCCGAAGGTTGTCTCCAGGGAGGCCTGACTGTGCCCTTTAGACGAGTCTGTGGTGTCTGCACAAACAGGGCAACTGACCTGGGCAAACATGACAGGCAGCACCAGATGGTCTAGCGTCACAAGGTCCAAACCATCTGGGGGGGGGGGGGAAGGGACAGTGAGAGTGGTGGCTGGGGAGCTCCCCTCTAGTCTGCAACAGCCCTAAAAGGCAGGGTGCAGTCCAGCTTCTTCTCAAAGGATTTGAACTTGCTTTCTCCCCACCCTCTGTAAGCATGAGTGATCTAGGGCCACATAAGGCTCCTCCACAGAGCAAAAGTATGTGTGTGTGTGTGTGGGGGGGGGTGCGGTTATTTTTCCTGAAAGAAGGGGTATACAGACTGTGAGTGGGGGGGGGGTAGAGTCGGTGGAGTGTTAAAAGGCAGGAGGGGTATGTCCCCCACCAGAAAAAAATGCCCAAGATACTATTTTTGGAATATGTTTGCCAGCTTTAACTTGACAACCTTTTTTTGTTTGTTTGTTTGTTTTGTTTTGTTTTTTTGTTTTTGCCTCCAGGGTTATCGCTGGGGCTCGGTGCCTGCACTATGAAGCCACTGCTCCTGGAGGTCACTTTTTCCCATTTTTGTTGCCCTTGTTGTTATTATTGTTATTGCTGTTGGATAGGACAGATAGAAATCGAGAGAGGAGGGATAGACAGAGACGGGGAGAGAAAGACACCAGCAGACATACTTCACCTCTTGTGAAGCGAACCCCCTGCAGGTGGGGGCTAGAACCGGGATCCTTATGCTGGTCCTTCCTCTTTGCGCCACGTGCACTTAACCCACTGTGCTACCGCCCAGCCCCCTTGCCACCTTTTTAAAAATGTAAATTTTCTTTTTTAAAAAAAGTTCCACTCAGGTTTGAGACCCCCCACCAGTCCCCACCTGCAGGGGAAAGCCTTGAGAGTGTTTAAGCAGGACTGCAGGTGTCTGATTCTCCCCCTTTCTATCTCTCCTTTCCTCTCGATTTCTGACTTGTCTCTATCAATCAATAAATAAAGATAATAAATAAATTAAGTCTTAAAAATTCTAGTTGACAGCTCCCCATCCCCTGAACCTCCATCACTGGCCCTGCCCCATGCAGAAGCCAGAACGCTACCCCACCTCCGTGTTTTTTTTCTGTTTTTCCTTCTCCCACTCCACATCCTTGCACGGGAAGCCCCGTGGTCGTCACCGCCATCAGGGCGCAGAGCCCAGTCTCCTGCCTGCCAGGCGGCTTCCCATCCAGATCTGAGCTCTGCTGCCGAGCCACCTGGGGGCAGGGGGGGGGACCGGGACCGGCCTGCCGGCCTGGCGCGCACCCAGGCGCCACCGGGTACACAGTGTCACCCCCTGGCCCGCCAGCCTGGGCGTGACGTTCCCGCCCTGGATCCCACCCTTGGGGGTGGCTGTCACCTCCCTCCACCCAGCGCGCCCGCCCCGGGGAGGGAGAAGGAGGGGGAAGAGGAGGGGCGGTCCCCCCCCACGACTCGGGGGACCGAAGTGGCGCTGTCTCTGCTAGAGGAAAGGCGGGGGGGGGGGGGGGGGGGGGTTTGCAAGGGTGGGCAGTGCGCAGGCGCAGGAGCCCCGCCCCCCCCCCTCACGTGCGGCTCAGCGTGTGCCCCAGCATGTGCGAGCGCACGTGAGCGCGCGCGGCTGTACTTTGAACCCGGGCGGGGGGGGGGGGGTGCGGAAGGGGGGTTCGGGCCCGGCCTCCGCAGGATGATGTCATCGGCAGATTGATCGCTAGGCAACCCAAGAATGCCGCAGCCTCTCCAATCCCGGGCTCCGGCTAGCCACGAAAGCTAGAGCGGAAGACACCCTGGGTGCTAGCGCCCCTAGTTCCCCACTGGGTAATCCCCCACCCCAGACCGCAGGATTAACCAAGGTTGGTTTAGCCGTTTGCAAAGGAGAGCCTTGCAAACTCTGAACCCAGAAGCAGGTGCATTCTGGCCCACCCAGTGTGCTCACCCCGCCCCCAGCCCGACAGAGTGAGAGGCCCGAGCCTGAACAATGGGGCCTGGAACCTCTTGAGGCTGCCAAAGAACCTGAGTCAAGGTTCTTGGAAGGCGTCCCCTAACCCCCACCAAAAGGGGGGGGGCGTTCTGGTTATTCCAAGTGACTGGAGGATGGGGAATTGGGTCCAGTGCTAGACCCCGGGCCCAGGCGTAGCTCAGATGGAAGGAGAGCTGTGGTGGACTTTGTGGAGAGCTGCAATGCCTCCCTTAACAGGCCCAAGGCTCTGTCTACCTGCACCCCCTTGTGTGAGAGGCTTCAAACCTCCGGGGAGTTCTCAGCACCCTAAAGATGCCCCACCCCCACCCTCTCCCTGTAGGAAAAGCCAGCGCCCACTTTTCATCTACTTATATTTTTTATTATCACCAGGGCTGGAACCCGGGTCTTTGCACATGGTAAAACAACTCCATTGCTACACAACTCCCCCACCCCATAACCTTTTATTATTAATTATTCTTTATTCAGTCAGTTATTAATGACAGAGAGCAAAGGAGAGAGAAAGAACCAGAGCATCACTCTGGCACATGTAATATTGAGGATCGAACTCAGGACCTCGTGCTCCAGAGTCCAGCACTTTATCCACTACTGCATTACCTCCTCCTAGAAAGAAAGGAAGGGCCACTTCTTTACCTTTGAGTAATGGCATTGATGCTAGCTCAGTCCCCAAAGGGGAAGTGGCACAGAGACAGAAACAGACAGAGGGAATTCTGAAATACTCAGGCCTGCTTTACAAAACCTCTGGGAGGGAAGTGAGGCAGGCAGCTCACCCAAGGACACAGAGCTGGGGGATAGAGGGGGGAAGCAGAGCCCAAGCTGGTGGCTCCCCATGGGACAGTAAAAGGGAGCCCCATAGCAGATGATTCAGGGCATGTGGGAATGGTGGCAGAACAGTGCTGCTCAGGTGAGAGGCTTAGCATGGTGGGCACAGAACGCAGGACTTCTGCTAGAGCGAGTCTGCAGCAGTTTCCCAGACCCCACAGGGAACCAAATGGCTTTCCTGTGTGGGGGGGATTCCAGGTTAAGCTGAGCTTCCCTCTCTGCCTCTGGGACCCTGAGAGGGAACCAGGGTGCAAGCAAGCCCCACAGGCTGGCAGGGGAGCTGCTAGAATGAAGGACACTAGAGAGAGGGCTCTGGCTATGGGGCTGGGTAGTGGTGCACCTAGGTAAGCTTGTCGCCTGGAGAAGAGGGGTGTTCTGAAGGCAAAGAGGAGAATAAAACCTCTCCCCTGTAGGACCCCTTTGGGGAGTGTCTAAGTCCAGAGGCAGAATCTGGGCCCATGCAGCCTGCTGCTGGGTCCCCAGAACACACTGTCTGGACCTGCCACTGGGTGGAGGAGGCTATGCCCCAGTCAGGGTATACACTCAGTCTCCACATGGCTCTCTGGCCTCTACTGCCCTCAGCCTGGGAGAGAGAAGTGTCCACCCAACCAGATCATTGGTTTCTGGCTTGCAAGCATCTCTGAGTAATGGCCAGTTGGGAGACAAAGTTTAGCAAGCTGCTGCTTTGAAATACAACAAAACAGTGGGAGACAGATAATAGTATCTGAAGACTTTGGCATAAGGGTGCTGTTGTGTAACCTCACCTAGGACAGGGGGAGCTGAAAGAGGAGTCCAGGGCCAGGCAGCAGCACACCTGGCTGAGTGCACATACACCATGCTCAGAGAACCAGGTTTGAACTCCTACTCCCCACCTGCAGGAGGAAGCTTCCCAAGGGGTGAAGGTATCACTTGGTCCTTCACCCTATCTCCCTCTCCCCTCTTAATTAGTTTCTCTCTGTGTCTTATCAACAAAACAGAAAGGGAGTCGGGCGGTAGCGCAGTGGGTTAAGCGCACATGGCACAAAGCGCAAGGACCAGCATAAGGATCCCGGTTCAAGCCCCTGGCTCCCCACCTGCAGGGGAGTCTCTTCACAGGCTGTGAAGCAGGTCTGCAGGTGTCTATCTTTCTGTTCCCCTCTCTGTCTTCCCCTCCTCTCTCCATTGCTCTCTGTCCTCTCTAACAATGATGACATCAATAACAATAACTACTACAACAATTCTTCTTCTTCTAGCGTTTGCCCTTCTTCTGTAGCCAGTCAACAGGTCAGGTTGAAAGCTGTCAGGAGCTGCTTGTTGCTGGCTTTGAAAGTGACTGGGATCCATGTGGATATAGTCGGCTAGGAAGGATCGTCAGTTTCCCCAATGAATGGGTACTCACGGGATGCACCACGAGAAGGTTGATCCAATGCATCCCAACTATAAAAAACAAGGACAACAAAGGGAAAATAAATATATTTAAAATTTTTTAAAAAAGGAAAAAAATAAATGGCCACTGGGAGTGGTAGATATGTAGTGTTGGCACCAACCACTGGGAGATAGATGGATAGATGAAGAGAGAGAGAGAGAGGGGAGAGAGTTTAAGGGGACAGAGGGCTTCAATTTCTCAGGCTTCTGTCATTGAGAGAAATGTCCCTCTTATATTTGATCAGAGAAGAGTCTCTCCTTGTAGACACAGCAGTTGGATGTGGCTCTCTCTGCTCTGAGTGTCCCCAGACCCTCTGTAAGCCAGAGGTAGAGCATTAGGTAAGAGTCAGAATCAGGCACCCTGACACACCAGAAGGTGGCAGCTGGCAGGCTGGCCACAAGGAAAGAGACTGAAACCCCTATAAAAAGCAGGTGGAAGAACTGGGGAAGAATCTGGCACAGGTGCCAGCACTAGGGGCATGATGGTGTTTCTAATGACGGCCCTGAAGGAGAGCGTCCCAGTTTCTCACACTCTTTAGAGGGTAGATGCCACAGATGTAAGCGTTCTGCTCCAAGGACTTATCTGTTTGCCTGTGATGGTGCCAGCAAAGGAACCTGGGGCCTCCTGCACACACAGTATCACTGCTGAGTGGCCTCCCATTCTGCACTTGACACAGGGAGGGAAGTAAAGGTGAGAGGAGAGACACCTCAACCCAGCTCCACCATCCGTGGAGTTGCCTGGTGTCATCTGTGAAGTTCCCATATGGTGCTGGGGCCCAAGCCCAGAGCCCTGTGTATGGTAAGGCAGGTGTCCTATGAGTTGAGCTATCTCCCTGATGTGCATATGACTCTTTTAAAAAGCATGTAAGGGTGTTGGCCCTTGAACACAGATGCTTGCTTGAGTTTCCCGAGTCAAGAGTTCATAGGGCATGCAGCCTTCATTCCTCAAGGTCAGCTAACCCAGATGGCACCACAATCAGAATTTTTCATGTATTTTATTTATTTATTTTGCCTTCAGGATTATCGCTGGGGCTCAGTGCCTGCCCTATGAATCCACTGCTCCTGGAGGCTATTTTTTCCTTTTCGTTGCCCTAGTTGTTTATCACTGTTGTTATTATTATTGTTGTTATTGCTGCCATTTGTTGGAGAGGACAAAAAGAAATCAAGAGAGGAGGGTAAGAGAAAGCATAGACACCTTTAGACCTGCTTCACCACTTGTGAATCGACCTTCCTGTGTGGGGTTGGGGGGGAGCCAGGGTCTTGAACAGGGATCCTTACACCAGTCCTTGTGCTTCGCACCATGTGTGCTTAACCCGCTGCGCTACTGCCCAGTCCCCTAAAATCAGAACTTTTAAGTGACATCTTTTAAAGAGATGTTGCTTTGCACTGTTTGACATTTTTAGTGTGGAATCAACAGACAAGTACAAGAAACCCAATTTGGAGACAAAGACCTAACTCCTTTCTTTTTAAAAAATATATATTTTATGGGGGCTGCGCGGTGGCGCACCAGGTTAAGCACATACAGTATTAAGTACAAGGACCTACACAAGGATCCCAGTTCTAGCCCCTGCTCCTCATCTGCAGGGACTTTGCTTCACAAGCGGTGAAGCAGGTCTGCAGGTGTCTCTGTCGTTCTCCCTTTCTATCCCTCCTACCACTATTAACTTCTCTCTTGTCCTAGCCAATAAAATGAAAAAGATGGCTTTCAGGAGCAGTGGATTTGTAGTGCCAGCAATAACCCTGGAAGCAATGTGTGTGTGTGTGTGTGTGTGTGTGTGTGTGTGTGTGTGTGTGTATTATTTAGGATGGAGACAAATTGAGAGAGGGAGACAGAGAGAGAGAGAGAGAGAAAGAAAAAAAGAAAAACCCTGCAGCACAGCTTCACCACTTACAAAAATTTCCCCCTGAAGGTGTAAGGTCAGGGGCTTGAACCTGGTTCCTTGTGGAGAATAACATTCACAATCAACTGGTTTCCATCCAGCCACCAACTCCTTTCTGGAAGCATGGTTTTAGTAAAAAGCCTATCTTAATCAGAAAACTGGTGACAATTTTCCATGCCAGTTCTGCTATGAAGAAGTAGGACTTACATCAAACTCTAGTCAAAACTGTATGTCCATTTTGAACTAAAACAAATGGGCAGGCCTGATGGGCCCCCATAGACTTTTTTTTTTTGCCTCCAGGGTTATTGCTGGGGCACCATGAATCCACTCCTGGAGGCTATTTTTTTCCCCTTTTGTTGCCTTTGTTGTTTTATCGTTGTTGTTATTATTGTTGTCATTGTTGTTGGATAGGACAGAGAGAAATGGAGAGAGGTGGGGTAGACAGAGATGGGAAGAGAAAGATAAGACACCTGCAGACCTGCTTCACCACTTTTGAAGCGACCCCCCCGCATATGGGGAGCCGGGGCCTCAAAATGGGATCCCTACGCCGGTCCTGGTCCTTGTGCTTTGCACCATGTGCACTTAACCCACTGCACTACCGCCAGACCCCCCCCCCCCCCCCCCGTGGTGTGGAGTCTGGTTGGTCCTGTCTGTACCCAGATTGCTCTCTGAGGTGACATGCTGTTAGTGTGCCTCAGCATTAAGGGAGTCTCAGTTGATACTCAGGTGCCTTCTGGTAGAGTTTCTAAGGAAAAGGCCTTCTTCGTTTGTCCAGTGGTGTCCCTCCACAGGTGTGAAATGACTTGACAGAGATGGTGACAGGCCTGAGATACTTGCACTTCCCTTTCTAAGCTTCTCAGATGCAGTAATCAAAGTCATAGTTTGTAGCAGAGATTTGAAGCAGTAACAAGGAACTAAGTGAAAAATAGTTTTCACAGTGGTAAGCACTCAAACTCCAAGTGTATCATGTACTGTATGAAAACGTAGTTTCTGGAGCCAGTGCAATAGCTTGCTTGGATAGTGTGCTGCCTTACCACATGTGAGACCCAGGTTCAAGCCTGGCTCCCAACAACATTGAAGGAAGCATCAGTGCAGCTGTTCTCTTTCACTCTCTCCATCTCTCTCTTTAGCCAAGTTCCATTTCTGGTGTCTTATACGTGTGATTGGAGCTCAGCTAAGAAGAAAAAGCCATTCATTGGTTCAGTATAGTTTGGTGAGCCATCTGTGTGTAGAAAAAGCTTGTGTAATACTGTATGTATGCCGGAGTCGGGCTGTAGCGCAGCGGGTTAAGCGCATGTGGCACAAAGCTCAAGGACTGGCATAAGAATCCCAGTTCCAGGCCCAGGCTCCCCACCTGCAGAGGAGTCCTTTCACAAGCAGTGAAGCAGGTTTGCAGCTGTCTGTCTTTCTCCCTCTCTGTCTTCCCTCCTCTCTCCATTTCTCTCTGTCCTATCCAACAACAAAAACAACAACAACAACAATAATAATAACTACAACAATAAAACAAGGGCAACAAAAAGGAATAAATAAAAAGTTTTAAAAAATACTGTATGTATGCAACCCCAATGCAAGATTTATAGTTGTCTTAAATTGAAAAATTGTATGTATTATTAGCATTTTGACTAAAATTTCAACATGGCAGGTATAGAACCCTTCTTAGCAAATCAAAGTGACTTCAGTCTTAAAAAATTCATTAAGATCAATGAACAGCTAAAATAAAAAAATTCAGATAGCTCTTTTTGGCCCAGACTGCAACTATGTAAATTGCTCTCTTCCCTTGCTCTCTCGCTCTTTTTCTGGGATTACCATGTGAGCAGCATGCTAAGTCAGCTCTTAGTCTTCTTTCTTGTTTTTTTTTCTGTGCCTCTCTCTCTTTCCCTAACATGTTTTGTTTTCAATAAAAGTTTAGCTTACCGGAAAAATAATTTCAGATACAATATGAACATTGTTTTCACCATTTTTTTCCTTGTTACCAGGTTAATATATAAAGCATTTGGACTAAATTACTAAACCATAACATTTGCTCCAACTCATTTTTTAATATTATTATTTAAAAAGTACACAAATGCTAAGATATTTTCCTACCTTCTGATTTACTTGGGCTCTTTTTTTTTTTTGGACTAGGTAGCTAGTACTGTTATATTTTTTATTTTATTTATTTTCTTTTTCTGTTGCCCTTGTTTTTATCATTGTTGTGATTGTTACTGTTGTTACTGATATTGTTGTTGCCAGATAGGACAGAGAGAAATGGAGAAAGGAGGGGCAGACAAAGATGGGGAGAGAAAGATAGACATCTGCAGACCTGCTTCACTGCCTAAAGGATCCTTATGCTGGTCCTCAAATTTCACACCACATGCGCTTAACCTGCTGCGCTACATCCCGACCCCCATACTGTTACTTTTTTTTTTTTTTTATTTAATGAGAGATGGAGAGAGGGCAGGCCAGAGCACCGCTCAGCTCTGGCTTATGGTAGTGTGGGGGTTTGTACTGGGGACTTTAGAACCTTAGGCATTAAAGTCTTTTTGCATAACGATTATGCTGTCTTCCCACTCTGCTGGTACAGTTAAACTATGACTGTAAAAGATAGCTTAAAACACTTGAAATGTTATTTTCCCATAAATTTTGTAAAAATGTAAACCCTCCCCCCCCCCAAGTTCAGTAAATTTCAATGTTCAGCAATAAAGAGGAAAGAGAAGGAGATGTTCTAGTTCCCTGACTGTGGTATATTGTTGACTTGGCCTCCTGTGCTGGCTTTGAGCTGCTGTGTGACCTTGGGAAGACACCTGATAATCTCTGTTCTCCATTTTCCTCATCAAATGCAGGGGATGGCCTGGCCAATCTGGGAGCTTCCTTCAGGCCCCACTTTCTCTGACTTGCAATTGGGACCTCATAAAGTCAGCAGAGGGAGCACTTTCTCCACAGCTCATAAATTCTGACTCTCATTTCAGCACTTTCCCCCAAACCAAAGGGGTTTGTGAAGCACAGTATTGAAACTGAAACACCAACAGCCCTTCACACTGTTTGCATTGATTCACAAGTCAGATCAGACATTTTTTCGAGGAAACTAGAAATAATGATTTCTGTTCCTTGAGTTGCATCTGAAAGTCCCATGACAGAATTATTTTCTAAAAATAAGTAAATGAAAGTGAGGGATCTTAACCACACTGAGTGTTCATAGGGGCTATTTAATTATTAGACAGTCTCGCATAGTATATTAAAGATTTTATTCCTTAGTATGAATTTTAAAATCACAAAATAGTGTGGCAATATTTAGGTAATTGAATTTACGGAGTGCCGAAAAATACTATATTATATAAAGACAATCTCTACCTTCACGTACTAAAACTTTTCTAAACCAGCTGGTTTCTTGCAGACAGTATTTATTATTTTTTAAATAATTTAAGACAGCATAAGCTTGTGTCAAGCATAAGCATTGTAACAAAAGTGCAACTTTTCAGCAAATCCTCCCCAAAGATATTTTAACTCAAAATATCATTAGCACATATTTTTCTCCCTACAAAAATAGCATGTCAGACATCATTAATTAGATGTATTAACAACTATGTACATAAGAGCCACCTTGTAGGCTAAGAGTTTAACGTTGTTTAAACACAGCGTTTGAGGCAAACAGTAGCAGCAGCAGCAGCAAAATGCACCAAACTGACTAGAAGACCCAGATATTCTCTCCAGCCCCAGTCAGACTGTTGTGTCTCACCCCTTACATAACATTCAAGTGAGATTTCTCACAGTGCTACCTTGGCAACAAACTAAAAATATCTAGACAAGGTCTCGGTTTAAGCCTTATTAAAAAAAGAAAGAAAGAAAGAAAGGGAAAGAAAGAAGCATTCTTTGTGATTATCTAGTATCTGGTGGTTTGGTCTCCAGAAAATACACCAACCTGGAGATAGGAAGGCCTCTGGAGGGCTTCCATTCATGTCCTTATAGCATGTCCAATCAAAACGGACCAGCACAATGCCCCCCCCACTTGTGTTATTTGATAGAATACAGAAGGGAAAAATAACGGTTTAGACTTTTTGTTTTTTAAGTTCAGTGCACATTCTTTTGTTTCTCCCAACAGTAAAACTGGGTGATGGATCAAATGATGAAAGGGTAGGAATGGATTATGTGTATATATAATATATATGTGTGTGTATATATATATATATATATATATATATATATATATATATATATATATATCAATGTACGTGGGACAGGAGTAAGTCGGTTGGTTTCTGGTCAGTTTCTCCATAAAGTGCTAGCAAATGCTCTGAGAGCAAGCCTGCCCTCCCTCACCCCACCCATCTCCTCCCCTGACTCTAATTTAGACAAATGACCAAGGGACACACCCTTCAGACCCCTTCTGCAGCCTAAAGCCCTCCCTCTTTGAAAAACAAGATGCCTTTGAAAAAGCTGGACGTTAGAGAAAAAACAACAACACTGACTTCAACTGGGAAAAAGATCCCCATGCTGTCCAAGGTGCCAGGAGCGCCACTCTGAGACTGGAGAGGGTCTGCCCTACCTGGGGGTGGGGAGTAAGGGTCCCCACTCCCTACCTCCTGCAGATGAGCTCCTTTGCTTTAAAGGGCCTTGGAACAGGACATAAAGGAAGGGGAGATGTACTGGGGGACGTCTTTGAAAGGAAAAAGAAAAGCCTCAGTACTGACCGCAGAGTGCTTTACAGCTGGGGGAGGGGGTGTGCTGTGTGCAAGAGGGGGCAGGCCAGGCTCTAGGGGGGGCGCGGCCCCCCCCCCGGTGTTTCTGTGGCTTGCTGGGGCCGCGGGGCTCAGGGGGTCTCCCTGGCCGGCGGGGGCTCGTCCTCGGCGGCGCTGTCGGCGAAGGGTGCGCGGCTGCGGGCACGCGGGGCCCCTGTGGGCGCCCCCTCGTGCAGCGGGAGCGCGGCGGCGGCGGCCGGCTTGTCGGGGGGCGGCGACAGCACCGAGGACAGGCAGGGAAAGGCGGCGGCGGCGGCAGCGGCAGCGGCAGCGGCAGCCGCGGCCGGGCCCGGGAGGCCGGGGTATAGCAGCGGGAAGGGCGCAGCGGCCGCGGGGTACAGGTACTTGTCCAGGCCGCCCTTATCCAGGAAGGGCTGCACGTAGGCGGCGGCGGCTGCCGAGGGCGACAGGAAGTAGAAGGGCAGGCAGAAGGGGGCGGCGGGCGGTGCAAAGGGGGTGCCCCCGCCCGCGCCCAGCGCCACCAGAGAGCCAAGCAGCGCGGCGTCGGGTCTCAGCAACGCGGCGGCCGCCAGCGGGTCGGGGCCCAGCCGCGCACCTCCCGCACCGCCGCGGGGCTCCAGCCGCCTGCGCTTGGGCGCCGGCGAATCATCGGGCCCGGGCGGCTCCTGCTTGATGCTCGGGCGCTCGGGCCGCGACTCGGCCTCGCCGCCGTAACCGCTGTCTGTGTCCGTGTCGTGCTCTGCCGCCGCGAGCTCGGCGCTGGGCTGAGTCCGCTGGATGACCGGCACGCAGTGCGCCGGCGGCTCCGGCTTGGGGACCGCGCGCTCGGGCCCGGGAGCGGCTGGGGCGGCGGCCGGGGGCGCCCCGGAGGCCCGGCCCGGGGGAACCTGTGGCGTCAGCAGCGGCGGGGAGGGCAGGAACTGGGTGGCCACGGCGTGCAAGTGGCCGAGCAGCTGTGCGCAGCGCGGCTCCCTGGGCGTCCAACTCTCGAAGCGGGAGAGGTATTGCAAGACTTCTTTGGCGCAGGTTTGAAAGCCCGAGTGGAAGGCGTCCAAGTCGGCCTGAATGGGCGACTTCAGAGCTCGCTCCCCTAGGGTGGCGGGGCGGGGGTAAGGGGGGGCGAGGAGGAGAAAAACACCGGCGTTCCAGCATCTGCGTGTCACGTGGGCCCTGCAGCGGCTCCGGGCAGCTCGGTCTCCACTCTGTTCCAGTGATATAATCCACCGGTGGTGGGGGAAGGGGGGGAGTGGGGAACAGGGGGGCGCTCTACGCCCGGCTTAAACACCCAAGTGCCACTTTAAGAGTATCATGCTCTACCGATCGAGCTAGCCGGGCTCTCCAAGTGCCACTTTAAATTTAAAAAAATTAAAAAAAAAAAAAAACTGGTTCCTGGGAGTTTGTGCTGGAAACCACTGGGATGCTTTGGGAAATATGCATGCTCCCATGAAGGGAAAGAAGCAGTAATTTCACAAATGGGGCTGGGCTGTCCCGGACCCGGGGAGGGGGTGATCTTCCTACACCCACTTACCACTCTGTAAAGCAATTATCTTCTGGTGCTGCTGCTCGGTTAAGGCTGTTAAAGCTTTCAAGTGTTTCAAAGTTAATTCCAAGACGACGGCTTTCTCCAGGTGCCCCAGAGTCTGCAGCAGCGAGCACAAGAAGGGGGTGGGGGAGACTCGGGGTTACTTAACGGAGCACGCCTGCCACTCACACACTTTGCCTTATGTACTCATTCCCCTACACTTCTCCAGCTTTCCCACCAGCACCAACTGGGTTTGTGTTCAAGTCTACACCACGGCCCCAGCCGCCAGGCATCAAGCATTGTATTCACTCTTCCATCTCGGGGAGCAGTTCCGCCCCCCCCCCCAACATACACACACCCCGCAAAAAAGAAAAATGTGCATCTTACTGTCAACTTTAGGTGCTCGGGCAGTAAATCTTTCAGCTGAGCGATGCACTCATTAATACGGTCTCTCCTCTTCTTTTCTATTAATCTGTGCGGGAGTTTGTAGGTATCCTGACAGCCGAGAAAAGCGAAAACAATATTCTTAAACATTCATTCACTGGAAGGAACCGTGTCTCCCTCCCCCCCTACACACACACCCAGGAAAAAGAAAAATCATACTATGTGATAAAACTATACCAGGGAAGTATCTTTGCTCTAGACTCTGCTGAAAGGCAATTCAAATTCAGGTATGAGGTTTTTCTCTTTCCCCACCCCGGAGAATACCCAGCAAAGCACTTAGAATTCACTCACAGTTGGGGACGCTCTAGGGCTGGGAAGAGAGATCCGTGTCCTGAGCTCCGCCGTGAAATCAATAGCCCTAATTATCCACCCGGGCAGGTTCAGGGAGAGAAAAGGCAGAAACTTACGCTCACCTTGCTGTCGTCTCGCTTCATGCTCCTTTTGGGTTTACACAGATACAAAGAGGAATAGTCCAGGCTGGAAAGGGAGAAAAAAAAAAAAAAAAAACAGAAATCAGCATCATGCGGGGTACCCCGTTCCAGGAGGGAGCTGCTCTGCCCTCGCCTGCTCCATACCACTTTCTGGAGAAGGGGGAAAAAGAAGGGGGAAAAAAAATCTAACGCCCAGACCGATGTTGGCCAGGGTGCTTGCACCTTACCCTATAAAATCCCTATGTTCCAGTAACTGTCTCTCTTGCAAACGAGGCATTCCTTCGTCCATGTTCTAGCGCTGTCCGTCTCCTCCGTGTCGAATGGGGGTGGGGTGGGGGTCCTGGGTTGGGATCCGTAGGACCAGCGCCTGGGGAGCTCTGGGGGGATCCGTGCTCCTCCAGCTTCTCTGTCTCTGCCTCTTCGGCGCAGTGTTGAAAGTGTGAAGCAGTTGGCGCCCCCTCCCAGCGCGCTCGCTCCCCGGCACACCCGCGCGCACCCCCCCCCCGCGCGCACCCCCGCGCCGGGAGTCGACTCTAGCTCCGGCCAGTGTTTGACCACAGGGCACGCGCGTCCCCGGCCAGACCAGCACCCAGCTCACGTGCGGAACGTACCATCCGCGGTCCAGCCCGGAGGGGGGCGGGGGAGGCGGCGCCGGTGCGGGGGGGCGGGGACACCTGACCGGGGCCGCCGGGAAGGAACGGCCGCCAGGGGCTGGGCTGCAAGCCGGGGGCGTGGGGCTCTCAGGGCCGGGCTGTGTGCCTGTGTCTCCGTGGTGGCGAGGCGAGAACGCGGTTACTCGTTCGCCCGCACTTTCACTTTATTGTATCATTATTATTTTCATAATTTTCTCCACCGACTATGCAGTTGGTTTGGACCGCGGGGAGAACGGGCTCCCGCCCCGCGGGAGGGCGATCGGGAACACGGGGGCCACCCCGTTCCCGGGACACCCCCACCCGGGGAGGCAGCCGCTGTCGTCTCGCCCGCGGGACTACGGATCAATGAGAACGTGAGCGCCGGGTCCGAATGGCGCAACCCGAGTGTCTGGTCGGCGGCACGGTGTCCCCGAGCCACCTTAAACTCTCCACCGCCGCCGCCAGAATTGCGGTGCCTGCCACTCATGACAGGCGGCGGATGACGACGTTCGGGGTCTCTGGTCGCCCCACCCGAGGGACTGGGGGAGGCGCTGTCGCATTGTCCCCGCGGCTGGCCGGGCGCCCCGGGGCGCAGCGTGCGCTTCCCGCCCCTCCTCGTGTGCGCGCCGGGCGCGCGGGACCCACGTTCACTACCGCGGTCGCCTCCTCGGCCGACCCGTTGGGCGCCGGCTCCCGCGGGGACCCGCACAGGGCCGGCAACGTGACCCGGCCCCCAGTCGCCACATTACGGCGCGGGCAGCCGTGCGCGCGCCCGCCCTGCGCCAGCCGCGCCCGGGCACCGCTCCCCGGGCCGCCCGGGAGTGACTCACCGCCACCGGCGGGGTGGGGGGGAGGGCTCCGGGCTGGGGCGACCTGAGTGTGTGTGCGCGCGGGACGCTGAGAGACTGGGGGTCAGAATCCGCGGGGACCCCCCCACCCCCACCCCTCCTTCCGAGAGCCAGAGCCGGGTCGGCGGCGTGGGAACCGAGGCACGGATTCCCGGGAGCGCTCGCAGCAGGGGCAGGGACCTCGCGACGTGGCCCTGGCCCGCCCCGCCGCTGGTTCCGGGGACGTATCTGGGTCGCGGGCGGAGGCCGGGTGCCGTCACGTGTCCGCGGGAGTCGCGTCTGCTCCCGCCCCCGGGCCAGCAGGCCCGGCGGGCGCGCTGCTGCAGTCTAGGGGCCGGGCGCAGGCGCGGGAGGGCGGGAAGGCAGGCGGGCGCGCTCCCAGGCCCGGGGGCTCCCCACTGTGTCCAGCAGGAGGGCGCGCTTGGCAAGCCGCGGAGGGCGGTTTCAGGATTTAATCTTGTGAATACACACCGCAGTGTCTTTTTTTTTTTTTTTTTTTTTTTTTTGCCATTCCCCATCTGAGTGTCCAGATGAGACGCCCTCGTGGAGGGCGAAGTGGAGAAAAGTGAGGTGTGGACTGGGGCGATAGCAGAATGCCTGCACAAAGGACTTTCATGTCTGAGGCTCTGCAGTCCCAGGTTCAATCTCTGGCACCACCATAAACCAGAACTGTGTAGTGCTCTGGTAAAATAAATAAATAAATAAATAAATACAATAAAAGTTAAAGACAGGAACAGTGTCCCAGCAGAACTATTTCTCACAATGTTATTTGCCCTCTTGGAGGGGATGGGGAGGGATGTGAAGTTGAATTTAAAAGTGGCAAGGCCCTCTCTCCTTACAAATTTCTGAGTGATTTGTGTTTAGAGAAGATGCACACTCGTGCTCCAGAGCCCCCTTTCCACTTGAAAACGGTGGATGGGGTATTGGGTGGAAATGAGATTCCTTGTGAATCCCCAGCATTTGTTTTCTGCCTTGGCACAAGCTTGCATAGACCTTAGGGACCAAGTCAAGGCCTGTTCTTAGGCAAGTTAAAACAGGATAGGGAATAAAAGTGGCTAGTTGTAGCTGGTGTCTTCCTGTCATTTAAAGAGATAAAGGGACCCCAGAAGTTGGCTTACCTGGTGGATTGGGCATGCCACCAGGAGCTAGGTCTGAGACCCTAGCACCACATGGGAGCATCATGATGGCACTAGGGGAGCTCCATGAATGGTGGAGCTGTGCTGTGCACAGTGTCTCTCTTATCACCCTCAACCCCTCCTTCTTTCTGAGATTAAAAGAAAAGGAAATGAAGAATAGTTGTGGTGGGATGGTGTGGGAACCAGGCCTCAGTGGGGAAGAAAAAATAAGCCGAAAAGTAAAGAATTAGGGCCTGAGACTGCAGCTGAGTGTGAGTGCTTTGATCTGTGACTGCTTTGATCTGTCTCTTGTTTCCCACTGCTTTGCCCAGTGCTATATCTTATATCATCTATATCTATATCTATCTATCTATCTATATATATATCTGTAATGTACTTATTGGATAGAGACAGAAATTGAGAGGGAATGGGGGAGCTAGAGTAAGATACATGCAGTGCTGTTTCACTACTTGTGAAGCTTCCCCTCTGCAGGTGGGGAGTAGGGGCTTGAACCCAGACTATTGCACATTGTGACATGTGCTTTCTACTGGGTGTACCAGTGGCCAGCCCCTGTCAGCTCCAATGCTTTTGTTTTCTCCTTTCCAAGTCTTTTTTTTCCTGACCACCCCTCCCCAGCCGTCTCTAGCCTCTTTCATGGCTAGTCTCCTCTGCTAGTCCTCCTCTGTTACTCTTGTCCCACCCTACTTGTTCTCACCATGCCTGCATTCTTTCTCTTCCTGCCTTTCTTCTTTTGTTTTCTCTTTTTTGTTGTCCTCCTACTTTTCTTGAATTTCATGTCTGCCTGTTCTTTTCCCCTGTGTTTTTGCTCTATTTCCTACTTGTGGTCTCTTTCACTTGGTGGCTTTTCCAGCCTATCTGCACACCTTAACTTGGGTCCTGCCCCTTTTTTGTTCTCAAATTCCCACCTCTGGAAATGGGGGGCATTACCTGAATGTCACCAAAAAGTCCATTGGTGGCAGAGAGAGTGTCACACAATTCCAGTTAGAATAGCTGACATTAGCCCATGGGCTTCTTAGCCATTGACTCACTCATTCTGGACCCTAACATGTGCATGCTCTTGTCTCCATTCTGAAGGTGAGATGATGGTCCTTAAGGAGAAGAAAAAATGTGTCTATGGTCCCAGAGGCAGGATTTAAATGCAAAAGTGGACTTTAGAACCTGCCCTTAATTTTTAGTCTTATTTATTTATTTATTTTTGCCATAGCACTGCTCAGCTCTGCCTTATGGTGGTGCTGGGGATTGAACCTTCTATCCCAAGGCCTCAGATATGAGAATTTCTTTGCATAACCATTTTACTATTTCTCCAGCTCAGCCTGCCCTTAATATTATCCCCTTGCTATAACCCACAAAGACCAAGTTCTAAGTGCTAACTAACTGTTGAAATGTAGTATAAATGTGTATATATAATGTTGACAGAGAACTGGGGAGGTGCAGGAGAAGTATGAGCACTGGGGCTGGTGGTAAAGAAAGAAAAGGGGACAAGTGAGATGGTATAGTGGTTATGCAAGCAACTTTTGTGCCTGAGGCTCTGAGGTCCCAGGTTCAATCCCTAGCACCACCATAGAGCTGAGCAGTGCTCTGGCTTTGTGACCTAAGAGAAGGATGAAGGGTTGGACTCTCAGGCATAAGGTCCTGAGTTCAAACTATGCCATATTATGTGCTAGAATGATGCTCTGTTTCTGTCTCCCTTACCCCTCATAGATAAATAACTAAGTAAATCTTTTTTATTAGTGATTTAATAATGATCAACAAAATTGTGGTTATAAGAGGAACACTGCAGACATCTCTCTCCCTCTCTATCTCTCCCTCCCCTCTCAATTTCTTTCTCTTCCCAAAGTTAACTTTAACAAAATAGGTATGAAGGAGAAGGCCTGCATCTTTTGCCAGAGCGACTCAGTGGGCATCTGACACCAGATGTATTCATTTTCCTCTGAACACCCCAACTAATCATCACTCTCTTCCCTCTGGATAGATGGGGTACAGACTGGAAGAGGGCGCAGAGGCCAGCTTTTTCCCTATTTCCACGGAGATGGTGGCCAAAGCTGGGTCTGAAGGCTCGCCCTGGCTAGAACAGAGACCCAAGCTCCCCATGTGACAAAGGGACGGAGACTGGAGGGCCCTCTCCAGGCTAGTCTAAAAGCAGGTGAGTCTTGTCTTTTGATGAAAGTTGGATGTGGTCCTGCTGGAAGCTGTGGACATACAAGTTGAGTTTTGCACCTCTAATAAAACAACTTTGTGAGGATGCCTTGCTTTCTAGGAAGGTAGCCATTTTTTTCCCTGATGGTGTGTGTGTGTGTGTGTGTGTGTGTATGTGTGTGTGTGTGTGTGTGTGTGGTGAGTGGTGGATGCTTCTGTCTTTTTTATTCTTAATATATTGTATCTATTTTAATGAGAGAAAGATAGACCAGAGCACTGCTCAGCTCTGGCTTATGGTGGTGCTGAGGACTGAACCTGAAACTTTGGAACCTCAGGCATGAAAGTTTTTTTTTTTTTTTTTGCAGAGCCATTATGCTGTCTGTCTCCTCTGGCCCTTCCATTGCTGTTCTTCTACGCAGTAGGGGAATTACTACTAGTGGAAACCAGGGAGAGCGGATTCTTGCCCCAGCTCACTCACACCCTGCCTCCTCTAAGGAGCCTGACACTCATCTCTGTCACCCTGTGACTCTGGGAGATCTCATCACATCTGCTACTCAATGGGGTCTTGGGCTTCCAGCCACAGCAGAGCTCTCCTGAGAGTGCTGAGGTCTCCACAGAGAAAAGAGGGTTTCTGTCTGCCTCTTTGGACTCCTGTGGCTGCCATCCTGGAGGGATGCCCAGCCCAGGGTGTTTGGGGGCCCTCATTCACACTCACCGAGCTCTCCCAGATCTGCTTAGGGCTGTGGGTATGAGAGTGGGCTGGGCTAGCCAGAGGTCTTCATGTCTCCCCGGGGTAGTGGACAGGAACTCATGATCATTCCATTTCGCCATCCATCAAAAAGAGGATACCCCCTCCACCCACCTGCCTACCCCCGCCGCTGTTGAGTAGAGTTAATAGAATTCTAAAAGTGGAGACCCAGGAGGTGGTGCAGTGGGTAGAGTGTTGAACTCTCAAGTAAGAGGTCCTGAGTTCCATCCCTGGCATCACATGCCAGAGTGATGCTCTGGTTCTCACTCTCCTCAATCAATCAATAAATTGACAAACCTTTATAAAATATCAAAGTGTTTAGGGTTGATGCTAAAACTGAGACTGGGGGCAGAGAAAGAGAGAGAGATGCTAACTGAGGAAGATAGTTCATGCCTTGCCATACCTGGGACCCAGGTTTGAAACCCAACACCATCTGAGAGGTGCCATGGCACCAAGGGAAGCTCCAGTGCTGGTCTCTGAATGAAGAAGCAGCCTGAAGGCATGAAATCATCTGTGCCTGAGGCCCTGCTCCCACAAAAATACATAAGTAAACTTAAATCAAGGCTGGGGTGGCAGGAGAGGTAGCCTGGAATGGGATAATAGTTGGTGATGAGAGCCTCCCTGGGAACTCTGGGGACTGCACCCCCATGCTCACTCAGTTTGTGAAAGAACGTTAGTTTTTCTGAAGGCCATCCATGATAGTATCTTCTTCTCTGCTTTACTCTCCTCCCACTTCCACTTATCCTCCAGCTTGCTTCATAGTGCTAAGAGGGCTGCTGGAGTTCCAGCAGGGAGGGAGGAATAAGGGCGCCTCTTAACTAAGCAGTCCACCCTCAGAGAGCTTTTCCTGGCAGCACTGTCTGCCCAGCGGCTTCTGCTGACCTGGCAGCTCTCTAGTTTCGGCTCCTCAACAATACAGGGGTGCTTCAGGAAAGAGAGCCAGTTTTGGGGGAGTTGGGCAGTAGCACAGGGGGTTAAACGCAGGTGGCGCCAAGCGCAAGGACCAGCATCAGGATCCTTTTTTGAGCCCCAGCTCCTCACCTGAGGGAGAGTCACTTCACAGGCGGTGAAGCAGGTCTGCAGGTGTCTATCTTTCTCTCTCCCTCTCTGTCTTCCCCTCCTCTCTCCATTTCTCTCTGTCCTATCCAACAACAATGACATCAATAATAACTACAACAATAAAACAACAAGGGCAACAAAAGGGAATAAATAAATAAATGTTTAAAAAATTAAGAAAAAAAAAAGAGAGAGAGAGCCAGGGTTGGGATACTGGGTTGGCACGGGTCAGCTCTCTGTCCGTCTGCCTGGCCTGGCAGTCACGGCTTGCCCAGGCCCGCCCCTCTTTCTCCTCAGCGGCTCCTCTGGCTCTGAGGTGCCATATGTGCTGCCTGAGTCCCCTGGTGCTGTGAGGGCTTTCTGCACTGATTCCACAGACGTTTCCGTCTTGGCACCAGCACTTGGCAACATGAACCTGCCCAGCTCTCTCAGTGCGTCTGTGTCTATCCGGGAAATGACAGCTCCTCTGTCTGCCCTCTGGCCCCTGCCCTCTGCCCCTCCTATCTTGAGAGCTTTCCTATTATCTGCCTGGTGCTGGCATGGAAGGTGGCAGCTTCCTGCAAGAGGGCTCTCTTGAGGGGGAGGGGTGCTTCCTCAGGAGGTGGCTGGGGCTTTGCTCCCCATCTACATGGGTACAGGGACATGGACTGCCATGGCATTCGGGGCAGAAGATCTGGGGCTGGGCTGGCCCCATGGTGACTGGAGGCAGGGTCCCAGGAGTGAAGAGGGGACTCCCCTGGACTGGAGTGCATCTTCAGGACACCTGATTGTCAACACAGCTACAGTAAACTGTCAGGCCCTGCGTTCGAGCCCGAGCACTGCATGGAATGTCTGTGAATGGGGGTGTAGTGCTATGGTGCCTGTTCTTTCTATTCTTCAAAGAATAGAGAATTAAAATCAAGAGAGACAGGCAGTGGCACACCTGCTTGATTATGCACGTTACTACACACAAGGACCTGGGTTCAGGCCTCCCAGTCCCCACCTGTAGGGAGACATCTCATAGGTGGTGAAGCAGGTCTGCAAGTGTCTTTCTGTTTCTCTTCCTCTCTATCTCCCCTTTCTCTCTTAATTTGTCTTTGTCCTATCTAATATACTAGGTAAAAACAAAGAGAAAAAATGGCCACTGGGAGCAGTGGGTTCATTGTGCAAGCCCCAGAGGAAACCCTGCTGGCAATAAAATTAAAAGAAAAAAGAAAGAAAATCGACCCAAGTGGCTACTCAGGGATTTCACATCTGTCAGATCCTGGGCTCATTCTTGGTGCTGTGTTTATTGTTATTATCATCATTAATGAGTTTTGTCCCCTCCAGTGGTTATTTTTTTCTCTTTCCTTCCTTTTTATTTTATTTTATTTATTTGTTTTTGCTTACAGGGTTGTCTCTGGGGCTTGGTGCTGGCACTACCAATCCACTGCCCCTGGCGGCCATTTTTTTCTTTTTTCTTTAATTTGATACAACAGAGAAAATTTGAGAGGGAAGAGGGAGACAGAGAGGAAGCAAGACACAGAGAGATCTGCAATATTTGTTTAAATGCTCCAGAAGCTCCCCCCTGCCATGGGGAGCAGGGGCTCAAATCTTAGTACTTGTGCATGGTAGTCATGTGCTCAACCAGATCTACCATCGACTGGTTCCTTTTTTTCCCTTTTTTTTCTGATAGAGATGTAGATAAGTAGAGAAGGAAAAAGACAGACACATACAGGACTGCCTTACCACTTGTGAAACTCCCTCCCACCCCCGCACTCTTCACAGTTTGGGATTGGGGCTTGAACCCAGGGCCTGACACAATTTATTGTGGACAGGTGCATGGGACAGACCCCTGTTGGGTGGGTGGGTGAGGGAACAGGGAGGCAGAGAACTCCTGAGAGTGGGGCATCCAGAGCCTGGCAAGTCTGTGGGGAGGTGGGGGGGGGGGTCAGTGCTGCCCTCTGCAGTTGCTCTGGGATGTCACACCAGGATAGTATGATAGTAGCTCACCCCATGGCCTCGGCACTTGGGCATGTTTCACTCACAGAATGTGAGTGAATTTGGAACCCTCCCCACCCCACCTGCCACACAGAGGGTTGGAGGTGAGCCCCAGAGCTGCAGGTGTCAGGGACCCTCGCCTGAGGAGGGAGTCCAGGGCACAACTCTCAGGCCTGGGGCAGGCAGAGCTGCCAGGCTGCTCACAGGTGCACCATGCCTAGCGGCTCTGGAGAGTCCTGGGGCCGTGCCAGGGCCCTAGTTGCCAGGAGCAGAGCCGTGCACTGCGTGCCAGGCTGTAGGAGTCCGACCGGGGATGCGGAACTGAGTGGGAGGCCAGAGGCCTGCAGAGCCAGACTGGCAGCGTATGGAGGCAGAGCCAGGGCCCACTGAGCCAGAACAGATGGATAAATAGATGTGGGGGCAGGCCTGCCCTGCAGAGGCAAGGCACTGCTTACTGGGGTGCCATCATGCTTCCCAGGGCTGGACCCCTCCCCACTCCAAGCCTGCCCTTTCTATCTGAAGCATGCAGAGGACCAAGCAAGAACATGCTCCTGTCTCCATGGTGCAACACCCTGTAGGATTCCCAGACCCTTCAGGACAAGACTCCATGGCAGCCAGGTCCTGCTTAGGGAAACCTCAGAGCAGGCACCAGGTCTTGTCTACTCAGGAATCCTAGAGCACAATGGGGAGCCTCCAGGAACACTCTCAGGTTGTTGCAACAGTATGTCTAGGTTGATGATTTCTCTGAAACTAGTGCTTTTTCATCCTATTTTGGAAACTGTGCTTCAGGTGTTCTGAGGATAAGGAAATAGACATCAGGGCCCCGGACGGTGGTGCACCTGGTTAAGCACACAGAGTACTATGCACAAAGACCTGAGGTCAAGCCCCTGCTCCCCACCTGTGGTGGGGACACTTCACAAGTGGTGAGAAAGGTCTGCAGGTGTCTCTCTTTCCTCTCTATCTCCTTCTCTCCTCTCAACTTCTTTCTATTCTAGCAAACAAAATGGAAGAAAAAACAAAAAGGAAAAAATGGCCTCTGGGAGCTGTGAATTTGTAGTGCCAGCACTATAATAACCGTGGAGGCAAAAAAAAAAAAAAGGAATAGACATTATGTTTTTTTTTCCCTTTTAATTGGTTTAACATAGGTCTGCAGTGTTATGTAATTGTAGGAGTATAGTTTTTTTAACTTATTCTTTTTTCATAGAGATAGAGAAATTGAGAAGGAAGGGGGTGGGCTGGGTGGTGGTATGCCTGGTTGAATACACACATTACCATGTGCAAGGACACAGGCTCGAGCCCCCACTCTCTACCTGTTGGGGGGGATGCTTCACAAGTTGTGAAGCAATCTGCAGGTATCTATCTATCTATCTATCTATCTCCCCTGCCCCTCTCAATTTCTCTCTGTCCTATTAAATAAAATAGAAAGGAAAAATAAAAAGGAAACAATGGCTGCTGGGAGTGGTGGAATCATAGTATTGACACTAAGTCCTGGTGATAACCCTGGTGGCAATAAAAAAATTTAAAGAGATAGGGAAGGAAGATGGGGGTGGTATGAGAGATAGAAAAACACTGTTAGCACTGCTGTACTACCTGTGAAGCTTCTCCCCTCCAGGCGGGGACTAAGGGCTTGAACCTGGGTCCTTGCACATAATAAGATGAGCACTCTACCTGGTGAGCTACCACCTAACCCCTCGTAGGAGCATAGATGTATGCTTACACTTGTGTGTAGGTCTCACCACACACACCCACCACCAAAAGTCCCAGTGCCATTACACTCAAGACACCCTCCACCCAGCCCCCCACATCCCTCTCTGTTCCATCTGATCACCACCATGGTTTTCAGAATCTAAGCACCACTTTGGCTATCATTACTATTTTATTTTTCCCCTTTTTTGTGAGTTTTCAGAATCTAAGCACCACTTTGGCTATCATTACTATTTTATTTTTCCCCTTTTTTGTGAGTTCCTTTGTGCCAGATACTGGTAATCCCTGTCTGCATGAGGCAGTCTAGCGGTTGTCTTTATCTGCCTGACTCAGTTCACTGGGTACCATCCCTTCCTGTCCCCCCACTGGATGCCAAAACAGCACGGGATGTCACATACTTCTGTCCCATTACACATGACCGCATGTACTTGCTGATGGTGAGGGAGTGGTGTGGGCTCAGGCAGGGAGACCAAGACCTGATTTTCCCAGTACCAGTGGTACGGCTCTGAACAAGTGACAGGGACATGGATCCTATCAAAGGGACACAGAGACAGGAGGAATATAGCACAGGTGACAGGGCACTGAGGATGCCCAGAGCATGGTAGCATGGCAGGGGGACCAGCAGTGGTGGCTCTCATGTTTCCTGTTTGAGCTGCCTGGTTAAAGGGATGTTTCCCAGACCAAGGTTTGGGTAGAACCATCCACCTTCCTTACATTCAGGAGGCGAACACATGCCTTTTCTTTCTCCTTTCTGTTATGAACAGGCAAGTGGAAGCTTACCAGAGGCCAGAACTGTCTGTGCAATGTGCCACTCATGAGACACCGGCAGTGTGTGTAGCCAGGGCCTGCACACATGTGATTTCACTGCTCCTGGACCACTTTTACATCAAGAGAGAGAGAGAGAGGGAGACAGACACCATAGCATCAGAATTTCCTCCTGCTGGGAGTTGGGTGGTATAACACAGTGGGCTAAATGCACCTGGCGCAAAGCGCAAGGACCAGTATAAGGATCCCAGTTCGAGCCCCTGGCTTCCCAAGTGGTGAAGCAAATCTGCAGGTGTATATCTTTCAAAAGTAAACATTAACAAAACCATAAGATAAGAGGGGTACAACTCCACACAATTCCCACCACCATAACTCCATACCCCCTCCCCATCTCTGATAGCTTTCCTGTTCTTTAACCCTCTGGGAGTATGGACCCAAGGTCATTGTGAGATGCAGAAGGTGGAAGGTCTGGCTTCTGTAATTGCTTCCCCACTGAACATGGGCATTGGCAGGTCAATCCATACTCCCAGCCTGCCTCTCTCTTTCCCTATGGGGTGGGGCTCTGAGGAAGCGGATCTCCAGGACATATTGGTACGGTTGTCTGTTCAGGGAGGTCCCGTTGGCATCATGCTAGTATCTGGACCTGGTGGCTGAAAAGAGAGTTAACATATAAAGCCAAACAAATTGTTAACTAATCATGAATCTAAAGGCTACAATAGTGCAGATGAAGAGTTGGGGGGGTCTCAATTTTGTAGATAGCTAGTAGGCATATTTTAGTTATATTCCAGAGGGCCTGTGGCTATACTATTTTTTTCCCCCTGAGCCTGAAATCTGAACTGCAGGTAGATCCAAGTTATTGTCTGGGGAGATGATGTCATGGCTGAAAAAAGGACCAGAGAGCTGGATGAGGGAAGAGAGTAGCTCCCAAGTATGGGAAAGGTATATAGATATTGTTGACTGTAAACCCCATTGATTTAATGTGATCTGGGGCCCATATTCAGCTTAGGAGCCTATGTGAACTCTGTATCCCTGTAGATCTGAGCTCACATTCTATAGTCATGTGTAGGAATATTCCAAGTTGCCCCAATATCAGGACCCATCTTCCTCAGGTGTAGCATAGAGTATGTTGTCCAGCCTCCCTTTGGAAGATGGAACATTCTCTACCATTGTTGATCCAAGTTGAAGGCAAGGTCCTATGGGGGCCCACAGAGGGGTCTATTTTGTTGTTCCTGATAGAGATGACCAGTAACAATGGAGAGGGATTTATTCGAGGTCTAGGCCCATCATGTCTGTTTGGGAACCTCAGGACTCCCTGAATAGGGCCCCAGGTGTCTTTCTCTCCCCCTCTCTGTCTTCCCCTCCTCGCTCTATTTCTCTCTGTTCTACCTAACAATGATGACATCAATAATAACAACAATAATAACTACAACAGCAGTAAAAATCAACAAGGGAAACAAAAGGGGTAATAAATAAAAAAGAATTTCCTCTTGCCATGATTCTTAAACAATGCCTCTGAGCTCTCCTGGAACAGTCCTGCCTCAGCCTGCTCAGTTGGAATGCTCTAGAAATGCAAGTGCCATGAATTCTGTTAAGAGGCCAGAGCATTCAAGTGAGGCCAGAAGGAGCATGGCAGGCTTTGATGTCTGAGGCTCTGGGCACAGTGTTATGCTTGGCCAGGATCTGTTGGCCTGACCTAAGCAAGTGTGGGGGGCTGGGGGGCAGGGGGGTCCTGACCTTCTGCAGCCCTCAGTGCCCTCACTTACAGAGTAAGCACAGTGTGTACCTGAGGGCTGGTTTACACCAAAGGAATAAGAGTTGCTGCCTGGAAGGCTATGTAGCTGAACAGTGGTATCAGATATCACTATCTCAGCATCTAAATGTTAGTGAAATAGGCAGCTAGTGTCTGTCTTGTCTGTCTGTCTGTCTGTCTTCCTTGCTAACAGGGTTAACTGGAGCTCAGTGCTTGCATGACTCTTGATAGAGTGTGAGACAGAGAAATAGAAATGGAGAAGTGTTGGTATGCTTCTAATTCTGCTTCTAAAACCCCTTCTGTTTCATTGGCTTAATCCCCCCTGCTTAACACTGTATTCTATTTACATAACCACTGTTAACTAAGCACCGCCCTGCCTGCGGGGCATTGGTTTAATCCTCACTGGTTCATGATGTCTTTTTGCTCCACCCCCTCTCCTAGTACACCCTGATTTCCACCAGTCTTTTTTCGCTCCACCCTCTCTATGTCACATCCTGTTTCCACCCTACTTGGTGAATATATATATAAGGACAGGATTGTGATTAGAGATAGCTTAGATTGCGCTGCGTTCCACATGAATAAAGAGATACTGCTTCCCAACTCAGCCATGAGTCCCTGATCGTCTGTCTCCCACCTGCGAAGCTAGCCCGGCAGAGAAGGATAGAGAGGCAGAAAGAGAGACCTGCAGCACTGCTCTAACTGCTCATGAAGCTTCCTCTCCTTCAGGTGGCTTAAACCTGGGCTCTTTGAGCTTGGTAAGCACAAATTCAGGGGAAATAAAGAGAAACTACAGTCACCAGATTCTCCAGTTTTTTTTTTTCTCTAGGCTTTATGGTCCCTTTGATTTTACTGGAATCCAAATCACACCACTTATCAACATTTTAAAACACCGGTCATGAGTTTGCCTGGACTATTTGAATCACTTCCCGTAAACAGGTAGTAACGATTTTAACACTGTGTGTGACACTGAGTATCTGATAGTCTTGGATGTAGGCAGTGGTGATTGATTTTTTTTATTAATTAATCCATTTAGTCTGAATCGTGCAGAAAACTGGGTCTCGAGAGTCAGGAGCAGGTATGTCTTCCCTGTTAAGAAAATTTCCGTCAGGGCTGAGCAGTATCGCAGTGAGTTAAGCGCACATGGTGCAAAGTGCAAGGATCTGTGTAAGGATCCCAGTTCAAGCCCCCAGCTCCCCACCTACAGGAAGGTCGCTTCAGAAGCGGTGAAGCAGGTTTGCAGGTGTCTTTCTCTCTCCCTCTCTGTCTTCCCCATCTCTCTCGATTTCTCTGTCTTATCCAACAACAATGACATCAATAACAACAATAACAACCACAATGATAAACAATAAGGGCAACAAAAGGGAGAAAAATAGCCTACAGGAGCAGTGGATTTGTAGTGCAGGCACCCAGCCCCAGCAATAACCCTGGAGGCAAAAACAAAACAAAACCAAAAACAAACAAACAAAAAAAAAAACCAAAGAAACGAAAGAAAGCTTCTGTCTCCATCTTCAACCAGCTGTTCGCTGCCTGTGTTCTTGGTGATATGTCTGTTCAGGGATGGCATGAGCATGAGCATGAACATAGCAAGGACATTACAACAGTTAGAGTGGATACTCCCCAGTTTTCTCTTTTTCATGTTAATAAACAAACAATTAGCATTTGTTTTATTTGATAGGACAGAGAGAAATTGAGAGGTAAGGAGGAGACAGAGAGGGAGAGAGAGACACTTGCAGCCTTGCTTCACTGATTATAAAGCTTCCCCTATTGCAGGTGGGGACCAAGGGCTTGAGTCCAGGTCTTTGTGAATGTGTGCTCAACCAGACACAACACTGCCATGCCCAATATATATTTTTTTATAAAATTGTTTTGGGGGTGACCCTGGAGACCCCAGAATGCAAACCACTTTGTAATCAGCATGAGGCTTCAGTGCTACACACTTTAGTAGATTTCTGGAAGGAGGCATCAGGCTTTTGTTTTTTTCAGATCCTCATGAAAATCTTCCAGTCATTTCTGGGATTAGTGACATATTCTGCTGGAGGATCATTTTGCCTCTGGGAAAGCCAGGGCCAGGTCAGACCCTCTCCTGGGATACTCAGGCCTGAAGTCACTTGTTTGGAGTTCTCTCTCTCTCTCTCTCTCACTCTCACTCTCAGTCTTACTCTCACTCTCACTCTCTCTCAGCAGAGAAGTGAGAACAAGGCTTACCCACTGAGGCCAGTAGTGTCTGAGATGGGACTTGTGGGAACAATCACTTCCAGAATTGCTTAAGACACAGACTTTCTTCTCTAGGTCCTGCAGAACCACCAGAACCCCAGCTGTTGGTGGGAGTTTTCAGGTGGGGGCTCTCTTCCAAATAAAGGGCATGTATTTAACAAATCTCCAAGCCTCTTCTTTTTTTTTTTTTCTCAGGGAAATAAGATCTTTTGAAAATAATTATTTGAAAATAATAATCTTTTGAGCAGGTCTTTTTTGGAAACTGCCTGATGTTATGATGCCAGCATGAGATCAGATTTTGTTGAAATACCCCAGCAAGGCCTATCCACCATGGCTCAATCCTTTGGAGATGCTGGCGAGAGTGTGGAGAGAGACTGAGGGAAGAACAAGTTCATTCTGGGAGATTTAGATGATCCCTGTAAATATTTCCCAAATTTTAATTCATCCAGGAAAAAAAAGTGTCTGATACATTGTGTTCAGTGTTCTCTTGCAGCTACCCAACATGGCTTAATCTATGATATTTTATTACCTCTAGGGTTATCACTGGAGCTCGTGCCAACACTATGAATCCACTGCTCCTGGCAGCCATTTTTTTTTCCATATTGGACAGGACAGAGAGAAATTGAGAGGGGAGGGGAAGATAGAGAGGGAGAGAGAAAGATAGACACCTGCAGACCTGCTTCACTGCTTGTGAAGTGTCCTCCCTGCAGGAGCTTGAACCCAGATCCTTGTGCTTATTTCTATATGTGCTTAATGAGGTGCACTACTGTCTAGCCCCTTGCCTTGATCTTAAAAGCCTGGGTTAGATCTCTCAGCTTCTGCTTGGTGGTGCTTTTTTTTTCATATAAAATGTTCACTATTGCAATTAAAATATTATTTATGGGGGGGTCAGATGGTGGCACACTGGGTTAAGCACACATAGTATGAAGCACAAGGACCTGTGCAAAGATCCTAGTTTGAGCCCTCAGCTCCCCACCTGCAGGGGGGTCACCTCACAAGCGGTGAAGCAGGTCTGCAGGTGTCTATCTTTCTCTTCCCCTCTTGGTCTTCCCCTCCTCTCTCAATTTCTCTCTGTCCTATCCAACAACAATGACAATAACAGCAGCAACAACAACAACAATGGAAAATTGGTGGCCTCCAGGAGCAGTGGATTCATAGTGCAGGCACCAAGCCCCAGTGATAACCCTGGAGGCAATATATATATATGTATATGTATATGTATATGTATATGTATATGTATATGTATATGTATATGTATATGTATATGTATATGTATATATAATTTATGGTGAAGTTTTGAGCTGTTAGAGTGCAGGATTTGCACGCCTGTGGCTCTGGCTTGAACCCCTGGCACCCTATGGATTTTCTCTCTGCTTCTCCCATGCGAAGCTGGCTCTGTCACAATATGAAATGATATTTTAAAAATAATTTGGAAGCCTGGGAAATGGTACAGTGGCTAGCAATTTGGACTTAAAACTCATTTGTTCATTCAACACATACTTGCTAGATGCTTAGCATGTCAAGCACTGTCCTTAGTTCTCAGGGTACCTGAGTAGGCAGGTAGCACCCAACTACCACCACCACCCAAAGTTGGTGTTTAGCTCACAGGGAGGGATGGTCAGAGCTTCCCTCACCCAAATTGCTTGTGGCAGGGAAGCAAATTCATGGTCACACAGCACACAGCTATGCAGAAAAGACAGTACCTAAGAGTTTGTCTCTGCCTGACCCAGTTGTCTTTCTGGGTCCCTGCCTGCTTGAAATCAAAACCAAATAGCGGTGAGCAGAGCACTTTCTTCTCATCTGAAGCAAGAATTTTAGCTCTGCTTTTGGGAAACACTTAGTCTCCAGGTTGCGGGGAGGGGTGCGTGTGTGGGAGGGGGAGCGAGGTGCTGCCTCTGAGAGGGAGAGAGAGTGCTTTCAGCTGCTGGAAGCCCTTGCTCTGTGTTTTGTGCCATCCATAATTCAGTGATACAGACAGGTACTCTTCAGTCTGTCTACACCACTATCATTTCCCGGCTCATTTTCTTGTATCTGCATGATCAACACACCTGACTTGTAGCATTTACATTTCCCTAGATGTCAGCGCCCTTACCAGGACTCGAACCTGGGCCAGGATAGATGGCAAAATACTCTACTCAGTGAACTCTCTTTCAGCCCCTGACTGATTAAACTGAATGTTCTTTTAAAAATTATTTTATTGGGGGTCGGGCAGTGGTGCACCCAGTTAATCACACATACTCACCAGGTTAATGCACAAGGATTCAGGTTCAAGCCCTGCTCTCCACCTGCTTGGGGGAAGCTTTATGAGTCTCCCTCTTTATCTCCTCCTTCCCCTCTCAATTTCTCTCTATTCTGTCAAATAAAACACGGGGCGGGGGTGTGCAAAAAAGGGAAAAATGGCCGCTGAGAGCAGTAGATTTCTATTGCTGGTACCAAGCCCCAGTGATAACCCTGGAGTCAAGAAATAAATACAAAAAATAAAATTATCTTATTTTATTTATTCATTTTTTTGGATACAGAAAGAGAGAAACTGAGAGGGGAAGAGGAAATAGAGGAGAGAGAAAGAGAAACACTTGCAGTCCTGCTTTACCGCTTGTGAAGTGTCCGCCCTACAAGTGGGGACCAAGGGCTTGAACCTGGGTCCTTGCATATTGCAACATGTGCTCTCTACCTAGTGCACCACCACTGGGAACCCCTTAGTAGCATCCATTCAATCATCAATATATGGGATTCAATTCTAATATTGACTGGCCTGAAAAATTCCTAAAAATGTAATAAAGCCTTCTCCTGAGCACTAACTATATCAGGTTAAACCATAGTAATTATAAGTGAGCACTTCACTTTTTAAAGTTTTATACAACTTTATGTTCTGTGGGTAGGGAGAGTGTCCAGGGCCTCAGGTGCACAAGTCTTGTGCACCACCCACTGAGCCATTTTTCTGGTTGCTGAGTGTGCTCCTCAGTCCTCCTGTCTCTCTCCTCCATTCCAGTAGCACTCAGCCTTTCAAACATCCTGAATGGCTCACTCCCCGCCCCCCCCCCCCCCATCACTTCACTTCTCATCTGTGTTTCTGCAAGGACTCCTCTTTCTCTGCCTCCACTCCCCTCTGTGTCCATAGTCCATAGAAGTTTTTTTTTTTTAAGTTTTTATTTATAAAATGGAAACACTGACAAGACCATAGGCTATGAGGGGTACAATTCCATACAATTCCTGCCACCGGAACTCCATATCCCATTCCCTCCCCTGATAGCTTTCTTATTTTTCAACCCTCTGGGAGTATGGACCCAGGATCCATCTTCAGTGACCCAGTTCTTCCCAGGCCCTGGAAGGCCTTTTGGCCTCTGGCTAAGCCTCCCTTACCACTAGGTCCCTCTGTGTTCCAGCTGCTTCCTTTCCCAAAGTCACACCCACTGTTCCACACCCTCAAGGCCTCAGGGTTCCCAGAAGAGACCAGAACTTGAATTAATAGACTGGGGAAGCAGGAGTGGAGGTGTTCTGCATTGGGATGGGTGTCACCTAATCCGTGAGGGCCTGCAGAACACAGGAAAGATGAGGGAGGTTGAATTGGCTCTGCCTGGCTGCTTCTCAGGGCATCAGAGCTGGGCTGGGAGCTTCCTCCTTGCTCCCTAACTCTCAGGACTGGTTAAGGCCTCTGAGTGAACTGTCCAGCAGGGATTGAAGTGGAAGCTGTGCACCCTGCTGGGCCGTGAGGGTGAAGTCCCCCTGTAGACAGAACCTGGCCCGCGCACCTGGTTGACATTCCCCTGGCTTAGTGCTCATGACAATAGGGTGGTGAAAGCTGTGTAGATCAGCTCCAGCCAAGGGAATGACTCAGAAATAAGGACTGTTATTGGGTTTCCTCTGTTGTCTGGTTTAAGTACATTTGTCTTCTTTCCTCTCTATTCCTTAAGCATTTGTCACAAGATATATTGACTTTATGTCATAGTATTTATGTATGATTGCTTTTGCAGCATAACACAGGTTTCCAGCATGATCCAAAATATAGATAATTTTTTAAACATTGTATCATTTATGTATTGTTTATTTATTTATTATGTATTATGTATTTATTTATTATGTATTATGTATTTATTTATTATGTATTATGCATTTATTTATTATGTATTATGTATTTATTTATTTTCCTCTGCTCTCTCTCTCTGGGTCCTGATAGAATTGGAGTTCTGAGCCCTCTGGTCATCTCCCCCTCTATCATTTCTCCCCTTCTGGGAGTATGGATCACATTTGTTTTTGGGATACAGAAGGTGGGAGGTCTGGCTTCTGTAATTGCTGCCCCACTGGACATGGGCATTGGCTGGTGGACAAGGCTATCCCTAGCCTGTTTCTGTCTTTCCCTAGTGGGGTAGGGTTCTGGAGAGGTGAGGTTCTGGGACACATTGGTGTGGTTTTTGCCCAGAGAGTTCACTATGATATCATAGTAGCATCTGCAACTTGGTGGCTGTGGCTTAGTGAGTTTCTGGAGAGATCCTGGTTAGATTTTGTCGAGTTTCCTGGTGTTTCTTCCCATTCTTCTTCTTCTTCTTCTTCTTCTTCTTCTTCTTCTTCTTCTTCTTCTTCTTCTTCTTCTTCTTCTTCTTCTTCTTCTTCCTCCTCCTCCTCCTCCTCCTCCTCCTCCTCCTCCTCCTCCTCCTCCTCCTCCTCCTTCTCCTTCTTCATCAGGAACATATAAAATGGCTTCTACTTCATAGCCTCGTCTCCAGAAGTTCCTAACACAGATTTTTACCTTAGTTATTTATTTTTAATGAAAGAGAGATACCAGAGCACTGTTCATCTTTGGCTTATGGTGGTGAACCTGAGACGTCAGAACTTCAGGCATGAGAGTCTTTTGCAGAACCATTATGCTCTACTCCCAACCCTGAATTCATTATATATATGTTGTTTTGTTTTATTGTTTTGGCTTTTTGCCAACAGAGTTATCTATCACTAGGTCTATGTACATGTATAATTTCTTTGCTCCTGGTGGACTCTCCTCCCCACTCATTTTCTGGTATAGGGAGAGAGACAAATGGGAGGGCATGGAGAGAAAGGAGAGACACAATATCACTACTCCACTGCTTGAGAAGTTTCCTCTGTGTAGGTGCTCCCATGTGGTGGCCATGGGCCTGAATCTGGGTTCCCTGCACATGGCAAATTGTGCTTTCTATTGGGTGAATCATATTCCCAGCCAGCCCCCACCCCCTTTTATGAGCAAGAAAACAGCTGGAGCTTCACTCTCATTTTATGAGGCTTCAGGCATCCACCCCTGGGCCTCACAGTACAAGGTATGTGCTTTACTGCTGAGCCATTTCCCAGCTCCTAGAACCCATTTCTGTGAGGCTTTCCATAATCTGAAATGGTAGAAAGCAAAGAAGCTATTAATTTATATGGAAGGTTTTTTTTTTTTTTCCTTTGGCAAGCATTCCCAGATCTGAAACTATAAACTACCAAATCATGTCAAGTAGCAGGGAAGTTAGGATAGGATTATTTGTTAAGGGCAGGAGTGGGAGGGTAGATGCAGTTAAGTAGAGCTGTACAGCTTGTCCCCTCTGGATGCTGGCAAGCTGCTGTCACAAACTCTAGCCCCTCAGGTGTGCTTTGTGAACAGGTCCCCTAAAGAGAACTCGCTACCTCTTTCTGGCAGCAGAAACTTATATGTGCAGGTCTTTGGGAAAAGCCTTGAGGCAAGATTCAAACTGTGTTGCTTATTTTTCATTCATTACTCAATGGATTAATTTTTACAAGATAGACCAGAACAACGCTGGTCTCTGGCTTATTTGGTGCCCTGGCTCTGGGGTTCACAAAGCCCTTACCCTACTCACTGACCCACATCTCTGAAAATCTTAATCAAAGAATGGGGGAAGCTGGAGGCCTGGCAGTGGTGCTCCTGTTTAAGCACACATAGTACTAAGCACAAGGATCCATGCCAGGATCCTGGTTCAAGCCCCTGGCTCCCAACCTGCAGCGTGGATGCTTCATGAGAGGCGAAGCAGGTCTGCAGGTGTCTATCTTTCCTTCTCCCTCTCTATCTCTCCTCTCCTCTCCTCTCTCTCCTCTTTCAATTTCACTCTGTCCTATCCAATAAAAAAAAAAGGCCTCCAGGAGCAGTGGATTCATAGTCATAGTGCCTGCACCAAGCCCCAGCAATAATCCTGGAGGGGAAAAAACAAACAAACAAACAAACAAAAAACCCCAAAATGCTGCCAGGTGCCATGCTGCACTCTCAGGCCCCGGGGTGGCCGCAGAGGAAGTGCCTCGTGATGCAGGGTCAGGACTCTGCTGTGTCCTTCTGCTCTGGACCCAGGAAAGCCGCAGTTAAATGCGTGGTCTTTGAACGCTTCTGTGAGGGGGTCTGAGTGGGGCGGTGGTGCCGGCTGTCCCTGAGCCTTAGCCGCGGCCTTCGGAGCACCGGGAGGGCCTGGGCTCTGCTGGCTCAGGGCCTCTGAGGTGCACCTGCTGCCACGGGCTCCTCTGGAGGACGATGTCCACACTCACTGCACCCCACAGTAAGTGTCCCTCTTCGTGGAAAGAGCTATATCTTTCCTTCCTTCCTGGAGGCCTTTTTTCCCATTTTGTTGCCCTTGTTGTTATTGTTGCCATTGCTGTTGTTATTGTTGTTGGATAGGTCAGAGGGAAATGGAGAGAGGAGGGAAAGACAGGGGGAGAGAAAGACACCTGCAGACCTGCTTCACCACTTGTGAAGTGACCTCACCACCCCCCCACTCCCCGCAGATGGAGAGCCAGGGGTTTGAACCCGGATCCTTGCTCCTGACCTTGCGTTTCTCTCCATGTGCACTTAACCCGCTGCGCTACCGCTTGGCCCCCCATATATAATTTCTTAAATGTATTATTTATCATATTTGATAGAAAAGAGAAATTTAGAGGGAGGAGGGTGGGAGAGAACCCACAGACCTGCTTCACCATTTGTGAAGCTTCCCCCTAGCAGGTGGGCAGCCAGGGTTGAGCAAAGTAGTCAGGTGCACCACCATCCAGCCCCACATGCATATATATTTTTTGCATGTTTACTTACTGTTCTAAAGTTGAAGTAGTTTTATCATTGGTTTGCAACACTATAAAGTTCTTAGAATATGATTTCACACCTGTATGGGCACAAGGCATTTAGGTGAACAAGCATATATTTATGTATATATAGGTGTGCACATGTAAATGCATTAATACAGTGCTGTATTCCCTAGCACTGCAAAAACGGTATCATCTGTTTTCCATCTACACCATGCCTCGGCCTCACGTGAGCTTAATGTGCAGCTTGGCGATACGAGAATCCGGCATGAAGCCCAGCCAGTCTATCTTGGCGTTATTCTCGATCGCACTCTGTCATTTCACAGACATCTCATAAAAACTGCAGCAAAGGTGGGCGCGAGGAATAACATCATTGCAAGACTGGCCAGCTCCTCATGGGGCACGAGCGCTTCCACACTACGATCATCATCTCTGGCATTATGCTATTCCACTGCAGAATACTTTGCCCCAGTATGGTTCCATAGCCCCCATGTCCACTTGGTCGATTCCAAATTATATTCCTCCATGAGAATAATTTCTGGAACCATCCGTTCCACCCCCGTTCCATGGCTGCCAGTTCTTAGCAACATCACCCCGCCAGATATTCGTCGGGATGCGGCATCATCTAAGTTCATTTCCCACGTCTACGCTCGACTGGACCTGCCAATATACACGGATATCTTCGCCCACCCTGTCCAACGCTTGACGTCTCATCACCCAATCTGGTCCCCTATGCCTACACTGAACTTCTCTGTTCCAGTCTCTTGGAAACAGAGTTGGCAGTCAGCTGAGGTAAAGAACAAACACCTCATCACAGACCCCTGCAAGCGTCAACCCGGCTTTGACCTAGCACGTTATGATTGGGCTCTCCTCAATCACTATCGAACAGGCCATGGCTGGTGCGCCGCTATGTTCCATCGCTGGGGAGCCAGAGTCGACCCAAACTGCCCCTGCGGCTACAGACAGACTATGACCCACATAGTCAACGACTGCCACCTCTCCAGATTCAAAGGAGGTCTCGAAACTTTACATCAGGCTCAACCTGATGCTGTTGACTGGCTATGGAAGAAGGGCAAATGCTAGAAGAAGAAAGTGCTGTATTCTGTTGATTGTTTCTTATTCTATTTTCTTTTTTTTTAGAATTTTTAAAAAAATTTATTTATTTTCCCTTTTGTTGTCTTGTCTCTTTTTTTATTGTTGTTGTAGTTATTGTTGTTATTGATATCGTTGTTGTTAGGACAGAGAGAAATGGAGAGAGGAAGGGAAGACAGAGAGGGAGAAAGAGAGACACCTGCAGACCTACTTCACCAATTGTGAAGCAACTCCCCTTGCAGGTGGGGAGCTGGGGCCTCAAACCGGTATCTTTACGCTGGTCCTTATGCTTTGCATCGGTCCTTGCACTTTGCACCACGTGCTACCGCCCAACTCCCTGTATTCTATTTTCTTAAATGAAGTAAGAGGCGTTTTGCTATGAGGGAGACTCAGGTTCAAGCCAGGACCCCCACTGCATTAAAGGAAGCTTGGGTCCTGTGGTTGGTCTGTCTGTCTGTCTGTCTGTCCATCTATCTATCTATCTAACAACAAATAAGGGTGTGTTTGGTGGTGACACACCTAGTAGGTTGCACAGATTATGGGTTCAAATCCTCAGGCCTCACCTGCTGGGTGGAAGCTTCACCAGTGATGGAGAAGGGTTGCAGCTCTCTTTCTCTCTCCCTCTCTGTTTCTCACCATCTACCATTCTCTCTCTCTGTTTCTCACCATTTACCAGATAAAAAGAAAAACAAAAATGTTGGGAGGACTTGCTATGTAGATACCAAGCTCTAGCAATAACCTAGGTGAAAAAAAAAATCTCTGTGTGTGTGTGTGTACACACATTACTGGTTCTGTGTCTTTGGGGAAATACCTACCAACCCAATGTCCCAGAAGAGTCTTCCCTCACTATGTTACGTGCAGCAACCCCAGACCCCACATCACCACCCACTTTCACATTTCCTTACTGCCAGAACTCCAGCAAACCACTGGCTTCTACTGGCCTCAGCTTTAGTGTGTGAAGTGAATGTAGCTGCATAGTCTCTCCCAGGGTTGTGAACAAACACCCCAGGAGCTAACACAAGTAAAGCACTTTGAATGGTATCTGGATCCTGTTAAGTATTGTGTATGTTTAGCTGCTGACAACATTATCCAAGCTGGTATTTTTATTCAATTGTCCATGATGTGTGCCTTGTGCCTGTGCTTCAAAGTGCTTTGTGCACTTATTTGTTTGCTTGCTTTTCTGTCTCCTCTTCCGGAAACCAGTGACCTTAAGTGAGGTAGGTGTCATGCGGTTCAGACCTAGACAAGCACCTGGCACATCCTGAGCACTTTTGGATGAATGTGTGTATTAGTGAATAAACAAACACAGTAATGGTGGCACCATCCTGAGACTGGGCTTACTTTTGACCAAAGAGAATCAAGGAGGTTTGGGATCAGCATGATTATACAGGCTCAGTTATGGTGTTGGCAGTGAAATTGCTTGGATTCCTGCCATGTGTCAGGAAGGGCCTCCGGATTCTGTCCCAGTGTCTCAATCACAGGTGATACTTGTGGCTAAACTCTGCTTCCGTTCTTTGTGTTTGCCGTGGTGGATGAGATCACATGCAGAACCGTGGACTTGGGGGTTCCTACAATAGCTTGACTTGTGGGCATCTTAGACCTACACCACAGGCCTTTGTTCTCCTTCATGAAGAGGCTCAGCACTGGTTGTCTTTTCAAAATGTTGTTATTTTCTTTAACTTAATATTGGTTTAAAATAGTATGAAGTTTGGGGGGGTATGGTTTCACACCATACATGCATGAAGCCTGACCACAGTTACCACCTGAGATCCCACACTGTCACACCAAAGAAAGCCCTCCACCTGTCTACCCTTCCTCCCATTTCCCCTGCCCATCCCCGCCCATCACCACCAGGCTTTTTCATGAAGTCTCAGAGTCAGTTTTGTTATTATCTTCTTGCAGGTTCTTTTGCTTTAGTTATTTATATTCCACATATGAGCAAAATTATCTTTCATTTCATGACTAACTTTATCTAATAATATGATCAACTCCAGTTTCATCCATTTTGCCCTGAATGACAAAGTCATCTTTTTTTAAAAAAAAGATTTTTTTATTTATGAAAAAGATAGGAGAGAGAAAGAACCAGACATCACTCTGGTACATGTGCTGCTTCCGATTGAACTAAGGACTTCACACTTGAGAATCCAATGCTTTATCCACTTTGCTACTTCCTGGACTGCCAGTGTCCTCTTTTGAATGGCAGAGTAGTAAGGTTTCTCCAGACCATTTTCCACAGGGCCAGCACCAGTTTGCATTCCCTCCAACAGTGCACCAAAGTTCCTTTCCTTTACTTCCACATCCTCACCAACACTTATTTCCAGTCTTTTTGATCAAGGCCATTCTAACTGGGGTAAGGTGGCATCTCATGTGGTTTTGATGTGTATCTCTCTAGTAATTATCGAGGCTGGGCATCTTTTTTTTTTTATTGTGTCTGTGTGGCATTTGCTTGTCTTTTGAGAAGTGACCAGTCTTAGTCGTGGTGTCTTTCCTGGGGGAGATCGGACTTGTTTCTGGAGGGCTCCCTGCCCTTGCCTTTTTTATGGTTGTATTCAGTGCACGTACATCATCTGTTGACAAAAAAATTGATTTTAAACTATCTCTCTTGGCCCTGTGCAACCACTCAAGAAGGTGATTTAAAAAGGACCATTTCTCTATTCTTCACCCAGAGTCATGGTTTGTTGAAAGATAGGTTCACAAATATGTCCTGCAGGCCACCCTCTGCTGAAGGTGGGAAGCCACGTTTCTTCACTCAGCTGAGGGCTTTTTGAAGGCAGAGGGCATGGGTCCTGGCTGCTGGAGATGGAGTGCCAAGCTATCATCCCCCCACAGAATAGTGACCTGTAGAGGAAAGGCAAGGTCCCCGAATTCAGAGTAGTGTCAGATGGAGGCACCCACCTCCCAGCCACACATGTAGGGCGGCCACAGCTCTGGGCAGGAACACTGGCAAGGTCTTTCTCAGCTCATCCCCACAACGGGGCCACTTCCACTCTTGTCTCACAGCCAAGAGAGACCAGAGATGAGCTCACTGAAGGGTCAAGTAGCCCACACCAGTCCCCAGTCCTGAGCCTGCCCTCTTTGGGCTTCCTTGACAAAACCTGGTGAAGGGGGAGAGGGCGGCCACTCTAAAGTCTGCTGAACCTTTTGGGTAGAGACAGGGCAATCTCACCACTTTGGACCAATTTTTCATTCAGAGAAACAAACAAAGAGAGACAGCACAGCATCCCGGCTCCCTCTACTGCCACAGCAGCTCCCATGTGGTGCCAGCACCCAAACTTGGATCTCACCTGGGGAACTCTCTCTCAGAAGTCCTCAGTCCTACAACTTCACAGTGTATCCCCCAGCCCTGCTTACTACAGTCTCCAGTGCCATGCCTCCAGCTGGCACTGTTCTGACTATTTCTAGGAAGTAGGTTAGCATTTATTAAAAACTATATGGAAAAAGAAAAGTTAAGCTACTTGTATAGCATGAGGTAAATCTGCTTGCAAATGTTGCTCCTATAATCTAGCACCCCAAGTGCACTATCAGAAACATATATTATTATTTTATTATTATTATTGCCTTAAGGATTATCGCTGAAGCTTGGTACTTGCACTCCAAATCCACTGCTCCTGGTGGCCAGTTTTTCCATCTTTTTTAATAGGATAGGATAGAGAGAAATGGAGAGAGGAGGGGAAGACAGAGAGGGGGAGAGAGAGATAGATGCCTACAGACCTGCTTCCTCGATTGTGAAGTGACTTCCCTGCAGGTGGGGAGCCGGGGGCTCAAACCAGGATCCTTGCACTGGTGCACTGGTCTTGGGCTTTGTGCTATGTTCTTAACCTGATGTACCACCACTTGACCCCCAGAAACATATATTTTAGTGTGTATATGGGGGGGGGGGGTAAGGGAGCTTCAGTGTCAGAATGTAGGGCTTACACGCGTGAGTTCAGTTCCAGCACTCCATATACTGGAGTGATGTTCTAGTTTTCTCTTTCTCTCATGAATAAGTAAAAAATTTTAAACTAACCAGTGAAAGGATCCCCGTTCAAGTCCCTGAATCCCCACCTGCAGGGGAGTCACTTCACAGGTGGTAAAGTAGGTCTGCAGGTGTCTCTCTTTCTCTTCCCCCTCTGTCTTCCCCTCCTCTCTCAATTTCTCTCTGTCCTATCCAACAACAGCAACATCAACAATAACAACAACAATAAAAAACAAGGACAACAAAAGGGAAAGTAAATAATAAAACAAAATTTTAAACTAACAACATTAATAACAACAAAAGCAATTTATTCTTGTGTGTTTTAGTGAATGTATTTATTTTTTAAAATTTTTACTGGGCAATGTAGTTTTATAAGACAGCTGTTGTCTCAGGGGTATAGGTTTATTATATCTATCCCAAGTATGTGCAAAAGAAGCACGTGTCTAGTGCCCAGGAGCTGGTCCAGTGGATAAAGTCTTTGACTCTCTAGCCTGAGGTTCAGAGTTTGACCCTCAGCATCCCATGTGCCAGAATGATATATTGGTATGTGCACACTCTCTCTCATTAATAAGTAGATGAATAAATCTTTTTAAAAAAACCAACCAGAAATACAATTCTAGAAATGAAAACTGGTGCTATAGTAAGTTTGATTTAGAGTCAGGCCCCTAGATTCTGACTCCAGGCACCTGGGGCAAGGATTCTAACTGCAGACCACAGTCTCCTTTCATGTAAAGTGGTGGTAACACAATCAGCCTCCTGTGCTCACTCCAGCCCTGTCTCACGCGGCCCTGCCCAGTCACCACCCTCCAGAGCCTTTCCCGCAGAGGACCTGGCCCAGCCCTGGCTGCAGCATCTGGGCCACTCTGGGCTGGGCGTTGCTCTGGTTTCATGGGAGCCTTGAAGGCAAACCCTCAGGTCCAGGAGACACAGGTGGCGAGAACCCAACTATCGTGGAGGCTGCCCCTTTCTCGGTTCCCCTTTTCTGTCTTTCTAGTCATGCTTTATTTGCATTGCCATCCCACTGCTGGGAGGTGAGGTCCCCTCTGCTCCCTCACACTCAACCCTTCACTTCCTTTCTCAGGGCAGCTGGTTGGTGGAAATGTTGTGGGCTTTCTAACAGTGCGGAGCCAACTTCTAATCCTGGCTCTGATATTTAGAGCCACCACCGGAGGCCTCTATCCTTCCACCTACCTCTTCATCTGTGTCAGTGGAAATGGTGTTTATTCAAGGGGTTCTTGTGTGGTGAAGTGCAGGGGGTGGTCTCTGAGTGCCCCCGAGAGTCTGGACAGTGGTCAGCAAGGACAGAGCTCCTGACTGCCTCACAGAGGATCCCTCTTGTTCCTCTCTGCTGGTCGCCTTCCTGTGCCCCAGCTCTCTGTCCCAGTCTTCCAAAGCTATGACCCCCAAGTCCCCAGCCAGTGCCTCATTCTGCTACACTGAGTGTGGGGCTCACTCCCACCCCTCTCTGTGGCAGTTGCCCTGTGGGCTTTCTGTCCATACTCTGTGCTGCTTCTGCTGGCCGCCCTCTCACCCCTCACCCCCCCAGTTTGCCATTCTGCTGCCTCTTTACATTCATGGTGAATGGATCACCTTGGTGCTTGTGACCTCAGAATTCCTTTTCCAGATCAGCTCTTCCATTTTCTGCCAAGCGACTTGCCCACACGTGTGTTACAAAAACATTCAACGCCTGACTTGCCAGAGGCCACTTTCTTAAATCTGAAGGCACGTTCTCCTTTTGAAGTGCTGGGGTCGTACACAGAGCCATTCAAGGAGAAAACCTGGGCTGTTTTTATATTATGCTGCAGATGCGCCTGTCTCCCTTTAAAGTTAGTTATACATTCATTATGAAAGAGGAGTGGGAGAGGTGGAACCAACACTCTACTCAACTCTGGCCTAAGGTCATGCCTGGGATTGAACCTGGAGCCTCTGGGGCCTTAAGCCTTGGGCCATGGGCCTGCTAGGTGGTGCTCTAGCAGGCTTGAGCTACCTTCCTCTCCCTTCTGTTGCTTCAGTCTGCATCTCTTCACCTACAAACTCACCTTCTCTGATGAGACTCAAGCAATCACTTTAACTGGCAATCAGCTGATATGATTGGCCCATCTTAAGAAGAAACAGGTGTGCACCATGGTCCTCACCTCACAACGAGGGCACCTGTCATCAGTTTAAGATTAGCCTGGTTCTTCCAGTGCAGTGACCAAGGAACACAGTATTGAGTTCTGCTGTTTTTAATTTACCTCTGGGAGGTAGATAGGCAGTGAAGAGTGGAAACTGTTCAGTTGTTGGACAGAGGTCCAGGTATTCCACAAAGGCAAGAGGATGGCTGGGTGCGCTGGCCTCTGGGGACAAACCCACTTCTTTCTTGCACAGTTCTGGCTCAGAATCCACTAGGGCTTATTTTGGGAACCCAGTTCTATTCTAACCTAGATAGACTTCTGCCCCTTAACATGACAAAAAAAAGAAAGAAAGAAATAAGGGGACCCAGTAGCATCATGCATGTTTTGAGTAGTTTGATATTCAATGTTTGGTCAAGATAAAAGAGGACCCAGCACTCACCAGGCACAAAGACCAGGGTTAAGGCCCCAGCACCTACCTGCAAGGGGAAGCTTCACCTGCAAGCGGTGAAGCAGGGCTATATGTGTCTCCCTGTCTCTCTACCTCTCTATCTCCTCTTCCCTTCTCAATTTATCTCTGTCTTTTTAGACTTAAAGCTGTAAGAGAATGGACTCTGCTGGCTGCACTGGCTGCCAGAGCCAACTCCCCGTCCAGAGAGGGCCGACCATCATCAGCCTCTCCATTGAGGAACAGCAGCAACACACACACACAAACAGAGACACACATACAGAGACAGATGCACACAGACACACACACAGACACAAACACACTCACACTCACACACACAAACACACTTTGGTTGATTTTGTTTTCTTGATGAGAAAGGCAGGGTGTCAATAGTGTGCCCCACCACCACTCACATAGGCATGGCTAGTCTGTGGCAGCTCTGAGCCCTTTCTCTTCTCCATCCCCCGCCTGCCATCGCACCCTGCCCCTCTCTCCCTGACTGCCTATGTATTGTATTCTGCAGCCATTTCAGCCTGACACTGTGGGCCTCTTGTGTGTCCTCTGCCACCCTATGGCCCATCTGGTCTACTTGAGCATCCAGAAGTGAAAGCCACATGTGGTCACTCTCTACCGTGGCTCATGAGCACTCATGACAGAGCTCTGAATGTCACCAGAATGTGCACAGCCCTTCACAGCGTGTTTCAGTCCCTCAGGCCTTTCATTCTGTCCTCTGTTCTTCCTGGCTGTGTGCCTCCATGCAGATGCTGGAGGCTGGCAGGTGCCCCCAGGCCTGTGCTTGATTCTTCCCTGTCCCTCCCTCCCCCAAGTCTCATGCCCACCTCTCTGAAGGACCTGCCCACAGCACTTATGACTGCCCTCAACTCCTCTGAGGCTCCAAGCTGCTTTCTGTCTCACCACCCATCACCTGTTCATCTGCTGTGAGATTTCCCTACCTATTGCATGTGCTAGTTATTTTTCCTGCCTAGCAATAGCATGCAGACTTCACCAGGGAAAGGGTTGCTTTCTAAGAAAAGGTTTACTTCATTTATTTCACATGAAACAGCATTTTATATGAGAGGGAGAGGGAGAAGGAGAGGGAGAAGAAGAGAGAGGGAAGCTAGGGCACCATGCTCCAGTACTGGAGGAGTTGGGGCTGGAACCAGGAGCCTTGGGTATGCAAGTCTACACTTCCCCACTGGGCCACACTGCCCCATCACAGGGTCCCTGCTCTGGCCATGTGAGGAGCCAGTCTCTGGAGCAGTGCCTGGCGCATGTGTCACTGAAGGAATGAGTGAAGAAATGATGCTGCCACAGGCTTCCTGCCATCCTTGTTGTGACCTCTCACTGGCCTGTCTCTGTGGCCATCACTTACTTATTTGTTCTCTGAGCATCTGCTCTGGCCCACTTGATCACCCTGCATGCAAATGACAGCAAACCCTGGGGGTTATTTTAATCTGAGAAAAGGCATTTTCCTCTGCAATGTGCAGTTGTGCTTGCCTTATATAGAGCCTGCAGCTCAGTGGGTTCTGAGAGAGCCTCCAGCCATGTCCTGCTTCTAGGCAAAGTGAGGGTGCAAACTCACTCCCCTTAGCTAGTCCCTCACCCCAAGTGGGCTGCTGCAGCCAGGACCTTGCTGCTGGGAAACGTGGGGCTCTCTTGCTTTATGTTTTATTTAATTAATCCATTTTTACAACACAGGGAAGAAGCACAGGGCCTCCCAGTACTGAGCAGCTCCCCCAGGTCCCAAACTTCCGTCCTGCTTCTCTTTATCTTATTATATGTATATTTTAATACCACTAGGGTTATCACTGGGGCTCAGTGCTACTCCTGGCTGCCATTTTCTCTTACTATTTTATTTGACAGGACAAAGAGAAATAGAGAGGGCTGGGGGAGATAGAGAGGGAGAAAGATACCTCAAGGGCTGCTTCACAGCTTGTGAGGCACCCCCCTGCAGGTGGGGAGTGGGGGTTTGAACTCAGGTTCTTGTTCGTGATAATGTGTGTGCTCAACTAGATGTACCACCTCCCAGTCTCCATCTTTTTATTTATTTATTTATTTATTTATTTATTTATTTATTTATTTATTTTTAAGAGAGGGAGAGAGAGAGAAAAGATGGAGAGAGGGGTTTGGGTGGTGGTGCACTGGGTTAAGCACAAAGATCTGAGTGAAGATTCCTGTTCAGACCCCCAGCTCTCTACCTGCGGGGGGTGGGGGTTGGGGGGGCGGGGTCACTTCACAGGTAGTAAAGCAGGTCTGCAGCTGTTTATTTGTCTCTTTCTCTTTCTGTCATCCGTTTCTTTCAATTTCTCTCTATTAAAAAAAAGGCCACCAGGAGCAGTGGATTCATAGTGTCTGCACTGAACCCCAGCAATAATTCTGGAGGCAAAGAGAGAGGGAGAGACAGACATTTCAGCACAGCTTCCTTTGCTCTCCATCAAGCTCCCCACCAACACTGTCCATGATCCTCCCATGTGGTGTTCATTCTCAAATCCAGGGCCTCACACAAGGTGAGACATGCATTCCTGGTCAGGACCCTCTTACTTTAACTGGAACCCCTAAAACATGTCACTTTAGCACATGCAGTTTGCAGTGTGGGGCTGGATGTGCCACATCTTAGGGCAAGAGGCAGCTCAGGACGGTGCCTGTGAAAGTGCAGAGTGGTGTTTTTTTTTGTTGTTGTTGTTTTGCTTCCAGGGTTATCACTGGGGCTCTGTGCTTGCACTATGAATCCACGGCTCCTGGAGGCCATTTTTCCCATTTTGTGGCCCTTGTTGTTATTGTTGTTGTTCCTGCTGCTGTTGTTGGATAAGACAGAGAGAAATCGAGAGAGGAGCGGAAGGTGGGGGGGTGGGGAGAAAGAGGAGCGGAAGACGGGGGGGGGGGTGGGTGAAGCACACCTTGCAGATGGGCTTCACCCCGCTTGTGAAGCGACCCCCCTACAAGTGGGGAGCCAGGGGCTCGAACCGGGATCCTTGTGTGGGTGCCTGTACTTCGAACTATGTGCAATTAACCTGGTATGTTACCACTTGGCCTCTAGGGTTCATCTTTTTGAAGAAACCCCACTATTTTCCTTGTTTAAAGGGGCTATTTATATGTTTTTTTTTGTTTATTTATTACTGTCACCAGGGTTATAGCTGGCCCTCGGTGCCTGTACTACATACAGATCTACTTCTCCTGGCAGCCATTTTCCTTCCTTCCTTCCTTCCTTCCTTCCTTCCTTCCTTCCTTCCTTCCTTCTTCCTTCCTTCCTTCCTTCATTTATTTATTTTTATTTCTATTTGATAGCCTAGAGAGAAATTGAGAGGGGAAGGGGAGGTAGAGAAGGAAGGATAAAGAAAGAGAGAGACAGAGAGAGAACTGCAGTCCTGCTACACCATTCCTGAAGGTTCCCCCCTGCAGATAGGGAGCAGGGGCTCAAATCCTAGCCCTTGTGCATGGCGATATGTGTGCTTAACTGGCATGCTGCTGCTTGTCCCCTAACAAGGATTCATCTGGCTGAAGCAGTATAATGGTCACCACAGAAAAAGATGCACCTTCAGGATGATCTGAAAGTCTGGGAAGGGGGATGAGTACTTTGTTCCTAAGAAAATGACACAGAAAGCACTCACATGAAGTTGCAGTGGGAGTAGGAGGTTAGATAATAGGGGAATTCATCCAGGAGGTGGCTTACCCAGAAGAGCGCACATGTCCCTATGAGCAAGGACCTGGGACCTGCATGGGGGTGGCGGGGGTGCTTCACTGATGTTGGAGCAGTGCTGTGGTGTCTCTCCTCTCTCCTTTGCTCCCCTTCTTGCTTTCTCCCTCTGTAGATCTCTCTTGTCTCTCACCCTTTTATTTTACTTTAAAAAAAAAGGCTGGGAGTTGGGCAGTAGCGCAGCGGGTTAAGCGCATGTGGCACAAAGCACAAGGACTGGTGTAAGGATCCCAGTTCAAGCCCCCCAGTTCAAGCCCCTGGCTCCCCACCTGTGGGGGAATTGCTTCACAGGCGGTGAAGCAGGTCTGCAGGTGTCTATCCTTCTCTCCCCCTCTCTGTCTTCCTCTCTTCTCTCGATTTCTCTCTGTCCTATCCAACAACAAACGACATCAACAACAATAACAACCACAACAAGGCTACAACAACAAGGGCAACAAAAGGGGAAAAAAATGGTCTCCAGGAGCAGTGGATTCATGTTGCAAGCACTGAGCCCCAACAATAACCCTGGAGGCAAAAAAAAAAAAGGCTGCTGGAAGTGATGTAGTCATGGCCAAGAAATGGCACTGCTGGCACAGATAAAGAGGGCCAAGAGGTACCCCACCCGGTAGAGCACACATTCTGCTGTGTGCCCACAGCGTTTTCCTATAGGGAAGTCACTTTTTTTTTTTTTGTATTTCTCTCCCGGCTTGCATACTCATTCCATTAAAAAATAGATACTGAGTAGGGAGAGTTGTTAGTGGGGTTCTTGAATGTTTATTTCAAATGTGTTTATTTATTTGCTTATCACTGTTACAGGAGAGAGAGAGAGAGAGAGAGAGAGAGAGAGAGAGAGACCAGAACACCTCTGTATGTACAGCAGTAGAAATTGAACCAGCTTTCATGGGCGTTTAAGCCATGCACTGCCAGCTGAGCCATTCCCCCCTCATTGAATAAGCATTTTCATCCCGAAACATTTTAGATACAATTAGAACAGGAGGTGGACCTTTTGTACATCTTGGAATTAAGTAATCTAGAAAGTAGAAAAGCCACCCGCAAATTTTCCTTCCCAACTTCTGTGAATCGGCAGCTGGGAGAAAGGTGTCCCCTCGCTATGTGTCTGTGTGCTACTGGAGATGGAACCCATGGCCACACAGGTTCTCTTAACTCATTTATTTATTGGGGAGATGTTACATAAATTAAGCAGAGACCGTAACACACCAGCCCACCATTCAGCCCACTGTCCGCGGAGTTGTGCCTGTTCTATTGGTGCCTCTCTCCTGCAGTGCCAGGGATGGAGCCCAGGACCCCATTCGTGAAGGGCACACAGTCTCCCCAACCCCTGAAAGCTTCTGAAAAGAGTTCACTGTTCTTCTTGGTCCAACTTCGACACCTGGCTTTCAGAACATGCTGTCAGTCCGCCCCTTCTAGATTATGACAATAGTGACTGTAAGACTGATATTGTAAAGCACCTTTAAGTGTTTTATTGCCTCTGCTTTGCTCTGTGTGTCCTAACTGAATATTTTCTACTTTGTGCTTATGGCCCGAAGTCATTCATTCCATCACCCAAGATACAATCTAATAATTTGAAAACAACAACAACAACAAACTCTCATACAGTAATGAATAGGATTGATTGCCATTGTGCCTCCCATGGTGGAATGCGAGCAGCAGTTGCTTAATAAATATTAATTCCTGGTCATGGCAGTTAGCCCTGGAGGCAGGGCCTGTGACTCTCTTTCTCTGAGTCACCTTCCAATCAGAGCAGACACATGGCTGTATCACAGTTTCACAACCCACAAACGGAAATCATCCCCATCCATCACAGTCAACCCAGGATCCAGAAAGAAAGGCAGAGGAATTAAACTTCCTAACTGCCTTTGTGTTGGGAGGTGGCTGCTGGCCAGGTGCTCTTAGGCTCAACTGGAAAATTAGAATGAAATGTGGTTTAATTGGTGGGTGAAGTTTGGATGATGAAATCCTGGAATGTCCCATCCAGTCACCTTTTAACCAGAGGTTCTTCTCTTGCTGCCAGTGGACATGGCAGAAGGGCAACCCAAAGACCTCTCACCCTGCCTTTGTCACCCCAGATCAACTTCAGGAAAGCAGTTACCTGCTAGAGTTCATCAGCACAAAGGTAGTTTGCTAGCTTAGTCCCTCAGTAAACCTGCTCCAGGATAAAGACATTATGTAAAGGCCTGAAATCTGGACTTTAACCAAGAGCTGTGGTTGAACACACTAACTGCCATGGGGTTGGAAGATGGCTTACCATGCTGAGGACCTGGATGTCTCTCCTCTTCTGCATATTTCTCCAAGTAAGAACTAGGAAAATTGGGGGATTGGGTGGTGGCACACTGGTTTAAGCACACAGACCTGCATAATGATTCCAGTTCAAGCCCTTGGTTCCCCACCTGCAGGGAGGTTGCTTTACAAGCAGCGAAGCAAGTTTGCAGGTGCCTATCTCTTTCCCTCTCTATCTCCCCCTCCTCTTTCAATTTCTATCTGTCCTATCCAATAAAATAGAAAAGATGGCTGCCAGGAGCAGTGGATTCATAGTGCCTATACCAATCCTCAGCAGTAACCCTGGAGGAAAAAAAAAAAAAGAAAGAAAGATGGGGGGGATTTAGGCCTGGGCCGCTGCTTAGTCGTATAATGTGTGCACAAAGCCGTGAGTTCATCCCCCACTAAAAGGACATCAAGGACATCGCTGACAAAGAACTCTCTGAAGGCTGGGGAGACAGCATAGTGGTTCTGCAAAAGACTCTCCTGCCTTAGGCTCGAGGCCCCACCCAGGTTCCATGCCCAGCAGAGCTGAGCTAGGGCTCTGGTTAAATAAGAACTGTCTTATTGGCAGCAGTAGGCCACTCACAACCTTTGGCCCAGTAAACCCTGAACTCCAGAGTTATTGCAGGTCCCCTGCCTGGGTCTGACCTGCTGCTTATTTTGTCCAGCTTTTGAACTGAGCAATTTGTACATTTCTAAATAATTTAAACAAGGAGCTGGGTGGTGAGTCACCTTGGTAGACTGCACACGTTACCACACACAAGGAGCCTGGTCCTCACCTGCAGGAAATATCTCTCCTTCCTTATCTCTCTATCGAAAGAAAAAGGAAAAGAAAATGGTCACTGGGAATGACATGGTCAGGGGTGGATCTGATGCCACAGCAAGCCAAATACTATCTCATTTACTTTTGCAGGAAGGGAAAGACTTATTTATTGTAGCTCAAACCCAGTGGCGGCAGGGCCCTGCTCCAGTCTGCCTCCCTGTTCCTCTGCTTAAGGACTGTTTATGTAAATCTAAGTCAAGGGAGGACTGGGGCACTAGGAAGAGGATTCCAGGACAACGGGGAAGAGGTGGAGGCCCTCAGGTCATCTGGCCTTGGGTCAGGGTGTACTTTCTGTGAGTTTCTTCCTGCAAGTAAAGCTCCAGACAACTCTCAACTCTTTGCCTTGGTCTGCAAGTCCACAGCAGAAGAATAGGGAATAGGGTGTGGAAAGTAAGTCTCCACTCTGTAAGCTTTTGCTCAGTCTTAGCATAGCGACACTTCCTGTTCACAGAGCACTGAGAGGTTCCATCTTCACAGTAGCAACAGCAGGGCCTCCCACGTGTGACTGTGTCAGTGGCCCCTGGTGACCTAGGTGTGAAGAAGTAAATAGTGTCAGGAACCTGGTGGTGGTGTACCCGCTTGAGTGCACATATTACCATGTATAAGGACCCGAGTTCAAGGCCCCACAGGGGAGCTTCGGGTGAAGTGAAGCAGTTCTTTGGGTGTCTCTCTCTCTGTCTCTCTGTCTCCTCCTTCACTCTCAATTTCTCTCAGTCTTATCAGGATAAAAACAGAAAATAAAAGGAGTAGGGGCTGGGTGCTGGCACACCTAGTTAAGTGCACATGTCACCGTGCACAAGTACCTTTAATTAAAGTTGGAAAAAAAATCAAAGCACAAATCTGCACCATGCTATAATTTAACTCAGTTATCCAGCACATGTGTGGGGAGTAGAACCTGACTGAAGCATATCCCACCTGTATAAGAGAAAAACTTAGAAACTGCTCAAGGGGACTGGGTAAAAGTGGTAAATTGTTTATTTCTTCCTACTTCTTGTTACTTACATACTGAAGACAACTAAAGAACATTTGAGTGGGTTGGGTGGTGGCACCCAGTAGAATGCACACAAGCATGCACAAGAATCTGGGTTCGGGGGCTGGGCAGTGTCGCACAAGGTTAAATGCACATAGTACAAAGCTCAAGGATCCCAGTTCTAGCCCCCGCTTCCCTACCTACACTTCACAAGTGGTGAAGCAGGTCTGCAGGTGTCTGTCTTTCTCACTCCCTATCTTCCCCTCCCCTCTCAATTTCTCTCTATTCTATCAAAAAGAAAAACCCAAACAAACAGTAATAGTAATTTTTTTTAAAAAAAAAAAGGCTTCAGGAGCAGTGGATTCATAATGTAGCCACTGAGCCCCAGCGATTACCTGAGAGGCAAAAAAAAAAAAAATCTGGGTTCAAGCCCCTGAGCCCTACATGGGTGAGATGGGGAGGGGAGCAGGGGAAAACCTTACAAGCTGTGGGTGTCTCTATTTCTCTCTCCTTCTCTACTTCCCTCCATCTCTGCGGGAAGAAAAAGAAATAAAAACAACTGCTGGGAGCAGTGGAGTCATCCTGCCAGCACTGAGTCCCAGTGATAACCCTTGAGGCAAACTAACCAGCCAACAAACAGGGACCAGGAGCCAGCTCATCAGGCAAAGCACACCTTGTTTTGTGAGAGATCCTGGGCTTGAATCTTGACACTACATGGGAACACCATGAGGGAGCAATGCTGTGGGGGTCTCCTCAGTGTCTGTCTCTTCCTTCACCAACACCAAACCCCTGACCTCCCCCCCCAAAAAAAAATAGAAAAACTTGCCTGTGGGTGGCTTCTCAGTGGCATCCAGCATACATGAGCTTGGTTCATTCATTCCTGGCTCCAGGTCAGTCAGAGCAACCTAGTGGTGGGTGGGATGGACAAGCTCTGAGGGCTGCCCCACGTGGATGATGGCACTGACATCACTCTCTGTTTCCCTGGACCCAAGGGAGTGAAGACAGTGAGTTGGAGGTCAGATGTAGCTTTCACCCTTCCACACCAGGGTGAAAGCTCAGTGAAGTATGTTTCATGTGTGTCAGATCTCAAGATTGCACATACGAGTGAAACCATGGGTAGTTGTCTTTCACTATCTTCCTTACTAAGTTTCCTTGCTAAGCAAACTCACCTCCGCTTCTGTCTGTTTTGCTTCTAAGGACACAAAATCATCTTTTTAAACTGTTGAGTAGTAGCAACACTCCACTGAGTATATGTCTTAAGCCAGTCATCTCTCAACAGACATCTAGGCTGCTTCCACTCTTTGGCTGTTGTGAATGATCACTTATGTACATAGGGGCGAACATGTCCTTCACATCAGTGTTTTCATGTCTTTTTCTTTCTAATTTTTTTTATTGGATAGGACAGAGAGAAATTGCAAGGGGAGGGGAGATAGAGAGGGAGAAAGACACTTGCAGACCTGCTCCAGTGGACTCCAGGTAGGAAGTAGAGGGCTTGAACCCGGGTCCTCTTGCTTAGTAATATGTGCAATTGGGCTGGATATTTTCTGGGTTGAGCACAGGCCCTGGGCTTGCTCCCCACCCCCCTCCCCCAGGGCCCTGTTCACTCTGATGCTCTGCTTGGTCAAGCCCGGTGGCAGACGGCTGCACGCCGGGAACAAGGCCGAGTCCTCACTGCAGGCTGGCCCTGGCTGGGTCAGCTTCCTTGCAATCATCCAATCACTGGAAACCATCACATGCTTTAGTGCCTATTTGGCACCAGGAGGGAAAACTGGGGGGCCAGGTGGCCAGGGTGACCCGAGGCACTCCCATGTGTGGGAGCTTAGTGTTAAGACTCTGGGCCTGCACTGCAGACCAAAGGCCTCGTGCTTCCTTGAGTAGCCAGGGCTGCTGTGCTGCAGGCTGACTCTGAGATAGAGGAAGGGGTAGAGGGGCAGGTGGTGGTGCACCCAGTAAAGCACACATTTATCCATGTTCAGTGACTGAGGTTCAGGCACAGCTCCCTACCTGCAGGAAGAATGCTTCATGAGCAGTGAAGCAGGTCTGTAGGTGTCTGTCTCTCTCTATATCTCCCTTCCCCTGTTAATTTTTCTCTGCCCCATCCAATAGAAAGAGAAAGAAAGAAAGGAAAATAAAAAAAGGAAAAATGGCCACTAGGAGCAGTGGATTCATAGTGCAGGCACCAAGATCCAGCAATAGGCCTGGTGGCAAAGAGAGAGAGAGACTGAGACTGAGACCACAGTGCTGAAGTGAGCTCCAGCTCCATGGGGGCTGGCTGCTGGAACCCAGGTCATGCACATGGCAAAGCAGGAACCTTCCCTGGTGACCATCTCAGCTGCCCTCAGACCACCAAGGCCCTGTCTCAGCTACCTTTGAGCAAATGTCCTCATTTCTTTGTGCCTCAGGTTTTGTATCTGCAGCATGGAAATGATAAGAACAACTATCTGAGGTTGTTGACAGCCAAGTGGACATGAGTGTGTGTGCCTGTGCATGTGCATGCACGCACATTTGTTTACAAGCCTGTGTCAGGGCCCGGGAGTATCTCCAGGCATCTGGAGGCCAGAAAGGTGGCAGTTCACAGACTGTGATGGGAATGGGAAATGGGTCAGCGGCTGGAGCACATGTTGTATCACACATGGGCTCCTAGGGTGGAGCCCTGGTGCTGTGGCTAGGGGAGCTGTGCTTTGGTGTCTCCTCTCTGTCTCAAAAAAATGTAGGTTAACTTAGCAAGATAAGAGATGAAAGGCAACTAACTACTGGATGGTTTCACTTATAGGTAGCACCTGGAGAACTGATACACATGAACTTGCAAATACACACACACACACACACACACACACACACACAAGCAAGTAAACTGTAAGACTTTGTGAAAACACTCACAGTGGTGATCTTTGGGAGGCGGGAGACTGGTGGGAGACACAGATCCTTGGTGGTGAGTTCGTGTGGAACTATACACTATAATCTTAAATATTGTAACCCACTATTAATACAAAAAGTAATAATAAAATGAAATATTCCTCCAAAGCTTAAAAAATGTGGCTTAAGAATTGAGCTGAAAACAAAGCAAAAGAAAAAAAAAAAGGAGAATTGAGCTGAGGAGAGGCTCGAAGGCCTCACACTTGCCTGAGGCTACATTAAAGAGACAACAGCTGTGAACAGTGAAGACATGAGATTCTGGAAAGGGTGGCGTTCACAGAGCTGCCCCAGCCCTCACTGCTGTGCTGAGCTGGTGTGCATGGTGGCTGGCTCTGTGCTGGAAGGGGACTTCTGAAGGAGAGGCAGGGCTGCTGTGGGGGGAAGAGACGGGTGGGAAAGCCCTGGGACCAGGCTGCATTCTAGACACCCAGCTGGGGCAGTGGGGAGAACAGAGTATGGTCTGGAGGTGGGGGCTACCACACACCCCAGGGGTAGGGGACTGGGCTGGGTGGAGAAGCCTCTTTCCCTCCACACACCTATTGGGGGGCTCTGTGCTTCCCTGGCCAGTCCTCCCTCAGGACCAGTTCTCAGTGTCTGCCGGAGGAATCCCTACAGCCTCAGAAACTCCCTACATCCCTGGGAGGCCCCTCAGGTGCCCCGTCAGACTTCCTCCCCAATGTGCAGCACCAGGTGTGGAAGTCTCCAAGACATGCCAGCCAGCAAAGGAGGCTGGCCTGAGCGTGGGGCCTGCCCTCCATTGGTTCAGCCACCCCTCTCACACACGGGGCATCATGGAACCAGTGTGGCCACTGGCATGTGGGAACTGAAACCTTCAGGTGGCCTGGGAGCCTTCCAACAGGCCCTGTGCCTCTGTTTGCTTCCTGCAGTGCATGCTCCAGTGCAGCCTGAGCCTGCTGTCTCTGAGTGGGGGCCTGCCTTTCCCATGACACAGCAGAGCTCCCCTGCCTGCCCCGCCCCTGGAGCTTTTCACCCTGGCGCCCTGGCAGCCAGAGAGCTAGGCACTTGGGTTGGGAGTGGTCTGTGGGTTTGCTGCTCCCCTTCCTTACCCACTTCTCCTGGAGATGTGAATAGATAGCGGGAGCTGAGAGAGAAGAACAGCCCTTGCTCAAGCAGGAGGGAGCGCAGGCCTTGGAGATCATTAGCCAATGGAATCCAAGGTGGAGGTGCTGAATATTCATTCACATGCAGGAGCAGTGAGACTTCTTGAGGCAGGAACAGAGCGTTCTGACACCACTCCACACAGGGTGCCTGCAGGTCCATGGAGGTGACAAGGGCAGGACTTTTCCCTTCACCTCCCACTCTTCCTTCCAAGCCCTCACCAACTAGAAGAAGCTCCACACACAGTCTCATGCCACGAAAGTTCAGCAAACCCCCAAACTTATGAAATGAGATTTCTCCCACCCAGTCTTTGCCTGTGCTTCCTGGGTGCCCAGCATGTTATTCCTCAAGCCCAGATCTTGCTTTTTAAGTTCACAGCTTAGTAACTAAGCATTGCAGTCCACCTGTACAAATTCCAAAACTACAGGACTCACAAAACTGGGAAGCTGCCCATAGTTTTCACAGGGGAGCATGAGGAACACAGGTGTCAGTGTCCCCCAGGACCTGTCCACAGCCCCAAGTGTGCAGTTTAGCTCTGGACCAGAGTGCACACAGGAATGCTCACAGTGGTGGTTCGGGGGAAGAATTCATCAACCTGGAGGGGCAGGATGACCTGGTTTTTATTTTTTTGGGGTGGGGAGCAAGCCCTGTTGTCTGCTGGTCCATCAGGTGGCCATACTCATGGCCACGCTTGCCCTTGAAGGTTGCAGATAGTTTCTCAGCATTGCGCGCGCGCGCGCGCGCACACACACACACACACACACACACACACACACACACACACAGAGGCTTTACAGGGACTACTTCTATTTACAAGGGCCTGTCAAGTAGACCAAGAGCCAGGGACACCTCCCCCCCTCCCCCGAGTGTTGTCATTCCTGCTTTATTCTTTTTACCTGAAGTAGCTACTCTCAGTGGAGTGGGGGAAACCTTTCATTTTAACCACTTCTTCGTGGACCCAAGCCCCAAGTTTCCTTCTGCAAACAGGCTCACCAAAGAGCTGTGCCAGGAAGCTGAATGAGAATGACAGCCCCAGCATCCTCCTGCATCCTGGGAAGGGAAAGGGGTGTCAGCTTGGTTGTCATAATTGTTCGCTCCCTGGGGCTCTAACAGGAGGGGTGTGGCTCCAAGGACCTGGAGAAGCCATTTCTCCAGCTTCTCCTAGGGGCTTTGCAGAAAGCAATTAGAGAGGCAGTCTGACGGTCTTATCCCAGAATGTCTTATTTCAACAGCAGAGATACTAATTTAATTTTTAATTTTTTTAGATTTGTTTATTATTGGATAAGACAGAGAGAAATTGAGAGGGGCGGGAGAAATAGGGAGAGAGACAGAAAGACACCTGCAGCCCTGCTTCACCACATGCAAAGCTTTCTCCCTGCAGGTAGGGATCAGTGGATTAAACCTGGGTCCTTGTGCACTGTAATGTGTGCTCTTAACCAGGTGCACCACCACCTGGCCCTGGAGATACAAATTTTGCATCAAAGTTTATTTATTTGTTTATTTATTTTGCTTTGGTGGATGATGCAACCCCAAATGGGCCCAGGAGATGGTGTCTGCAGGAGCTGGTTCAGCACGGTGCCTCTCACTGGACACTGAAGAGTGGAGGGGGACACTGCAAGCAGAGAAGACCAGAGACTGGGCTTAGGGAAAGCAGAGCATAGGTGCGGAAATGTGTCCCTTTTGAAGACCTGGCTCTGTAAGGCCTGCTGTTCACACAGCAGTTGTTGTGTTTGTTTTGGTCAGTTGTTGGAGAATTGTTCCTGAATCCTGTGTGGTCCTGCATCTCTTAGCACTTGATATGGAAGCTGAGAGCATTCCTGAAGATGGGGTTTAAGTTTTGCAGTGAAGGACACTTGTTTGGAGGCGAGTCAAAATGTGGGCCAGACATGGGTACAAGAATGGGTCTAAGGGGGCGGGGCAGTGGCACACCCAGTTAAGCACACATAGTGCTAAGTGCAAAGGCCCATGCAAGGATCTGGGTTCATGCCCCTAGCTCCCCACTTGCTGGGGGAAAGGAGGATGCTTCACAAGTAATGAAGCAGGTCTGCAAGTGGCTACCTTTCTCTCTGCCCCTTTATTTCCTCCTCCTCTCTCAATTTCTCTCGATCCTATTCAATAATTAAAAAAAAAAGAAAGAAATGAAAAGAAAAAATGGCCACCAGAGGCAGTGGATTTGTACTGCCAGCACCAAGCCCCAGTGGTAACCCTAGAAGGAGATGGAAGAAGAAAAAAGAAGAAGAAAGAACAGAACGGGTTTTATGAGTTTTGAGTTCCGGTATAGTTACCAGCTAGTCATGAGACCATGGGCAATTGGCACAATGAATCCCAGCCTGCTCTGTAAAGATGAAGTTTCATTCATTCATTCATTCCAAAAGACTAGAAATTTTTTAATTTGATATAGTCCCATTTGCTCATTCTTGTTTTTATTTCCTTTGCCCATGGGGTAGAGTCTCCAAATACGTCTTTAATGTCAAGGTCCTGAAATGTTTCACCGATGTATTCTTCTATGTGTTTTATAGTTTCAGGTCTAATATCCAGATCATTGATCCATTTTGAGTTAAATTTGGTGAAGGACTAACAAGAGTTGAGGGGAGAGATGATGAATGCCTTTGACTCTAGACTTCTGTCCCTCTAAATCTGCACACAGCCATTCTGTTGGCAGTCAGTCTGTAGCCAAAGGAAAATGACAAGGTTTGCACAGACATCGGTAGTAAGGAGGATCATTCTGCAAGGCTCTTAAGTTACCTTTGGTGAAACTTCCCAGAGAAAACTGTGCAACATTTGAGCAGCCCTAGCTTTACTAAGTCAACGTTTAACTTTTTTTTTTTTTTTTATAACCAGAGCACTGCTCAACTCTGGCTTATGGTGGTGTGGGGGATTGAACCTGAGACTTTGGAGCCTCAGGCATGAGGGTCTGTTTGCATAACCATTATACTATCAACCCTCTGCCCTCAACATTTAACTTCTTTTCATCAGCAAGGGTGAAAGGGACCAGAGTTATTTCAGATGCTTCACCTTTGTTGAGTGCCTTGGTCTACATGAGGGTAACTTGGCTTATGACCACAGTTACCTCCAGAGCTTTTGAAAAGCACAGCTTCTGTGTCCCTGTGCCTGCCCGCTTCCTCAGCTGGGTTCTCTGGAGGAGACACAGGCACTTAGAGTGGCAGCTGCGATTGATTCACAGCCATGGCTGGCAAGAACACCTCCCCCCAGCAGCCCCTGCCTTTATCCTAGCACAGTACCCAGCTCTTCTTATGGCAAAACTTCCTTGTGAAAGACGGCATTCTGCAGTTTCTAATCATTGAAGATCAGTTCAGTTAACTGAACTTCTCTGTTCCAGACTCTTGGAAACAGAGTTGGCAGTCAGCTGAGGTAAAGAACAAACACCTCATCACAGACCCCTGCAAGCGTCAACCCGGCTTTGAGCTAGCACGTTATGATTGGGCCCTCCTCAATCGCTATCGAACAGGCCATGGCCGGTGCGCCGCTATGTTCCATCGCTGGAGAGCCAGAGACAACCCGAACTGCCCCTGCGGCTACAGACAGACTATGACCCACATAGTCAACGACTGCCACCTCTCCAGATTCAAAGGAGGTCTCGAAACTTTACATCAAGCTCAACCTGACGCTGTTGACTGGCTACAGAAGAAGGGCAAACGCTAGAAGAAGTTCAGTTAACACGCGGGGATCCATTCCTGAGAGAATTTCTCCATTGGCCACACTGTGATTTTGCTTTCTGTGATAAGAAAATGAATGAATACAGCCTTGTGCTGGTACAGTGACCTCCTCTAAGCAGCCTCCCTAGTCCATTGCTCATTCATTTTTTTTTTTTTTTGAGAGAGAGAGGGAGAGACACAACAGCCTATCATCCATAGAGCTCTTGCAGTGGCCCCTGTGGTGCTCCCATGTGGTCCAGGGGATTGAACCCAGGGTTTCATATACAGCAGAGTGTGCTTTGACCCCCTGTGTTACCACTTTAATTTGGTCTTTACTGTGTGATTAAATCTCTGCTTATTGCCTCTGTGACTGGAAAATAAATTGAGGGCAGGGCCAGGTGGTGGCACACCCGATTAAGTGCACAGGATCCAGGTTTGAGCCCCCAGCTCCCACTTGCAGGGGGCATGCTTCACTAGCAGTGGAGCAGTTCTGCAAGTTGCCTATCTTTTTCTCTCACTCTTTCTATCTCTCCCCCTCTCAGTTTCTCTCTGTCCTGTTCAAAAAAAGAAAGGGGGGGGGACAAATGGCCACCAAGAGCTGTGGATTTGTAGTGCCACCATCAAGCCCCAGCAATAACCCTGGAGGTGAAATAAGTAAATAAGTAAGTAAATAAATAAATAAATAAAATTGAAGACCCTCCCTCTATCCCCAGTGACCAGTTTTCACAATTGTGGAGGATGATTTATTTTATTTTAACACATAAATACACACACATATATATACACACATACATACACATATAGGTTGAGATATCAGAAAAGTCATGACATATTTTTCTGTGTAAGAATGCATTATGACTTTCCTGACAACCCTCTGTACACAGTGGAGGGGTGCAGCTGGCTAACTCCTGGGGTCACAGTGTGTGTGAGCAGCTTGTTTCCCAATATTAAGGGGGACTCCAAGCCCCAGGGTGGCATTTGTCACCCCAGTGTGATGTTTTAGGAAGTGTATCATTTGAGAAAGGTGACCATGTTTACTTCTGTTTTTTTTTTTTTTCCTTTTTCTCCCACGTGTCAGTTCTGTAGATTCCTCATAGGAGTGAAACCATCTGGTCGTTGTCTTTCACCTCTTCTTATTTTGTGATGCATAATCACCTCCAGTTCTGTCCACTTTGCCCCAAAGAACAACTTCATGAGAACCGTGGTAGCTGTTGTTGGGAGGCTGTGGGCACAAAACTTCAGTGGAGGGTGCAGTGTGGAATTAGATCCTGGAATCTCTGTAAACCACTACAAATCACCAATTTGAAAAATGGCCTAGGGAAAAAATTTTGAGAAAGGTGAACCTTTCTCCATCAAGAAGGGGCCAGGTGGTAGCACCTAGTTGAGTGCACATGTTACCATGTACAAGGACCTGGGTTCAAGCCCCCAGCCCCCACCTGCAGGGGGAAAGCTTTGCAAGAGGTGAAGCAGTGCTGTAGGTATCTCTCTCTGTCTCTCTCCCTCTCAGTCAATCTCCCCTTTCCCTCTTGATATTTGGCTGTTTCTATTCAGTAAATAAATAAAGATAATAGAAAATTTTTTTAAAGATTTGACCAATATAGTTTTAAAAATATTTTTATATTTTATTTTAATGAGCATGATACAGAGAGAGCAGAGCCTTGCTCAGCTCTGGCTTGTGGTGCTGGGGATTGAACCTTGAGACCTTGAAGTCCCAGGTACGAAAGACTTTTGCAGAACTATTATGCTGTCTCCCCAGTTCCCTCCCCCAGAGCCCCCCATATTTAATATAGTTCATCAAAATGTTTTATTTTCTCCAGAAAGAGCCCACAGCACTGGGGCTTCTCCAGGGTGTGTGTGCGTGTGTGTGTGTGTGTGTGTGTGTGTGCGTGTGCGTGTGCGTGTGCGTGTGCGTGTGTGTGTGTGTGTGCATTTCCTTTTTTTAGAGAGAGAGGAGCAAGAAAGAGAAGCAGAGCATCACTCTGGCACAGGCTATGACAGGAATCAGGACCTGATGCTTTTACATCCAGTGCTGTAACCCCCTTGTCTCCTTCTGGACCACACTTCCCCAGTTCTGTGGCACTCCCATGTAATGCCAGGATTGAACTTGGCCTACACACATAGGGAGATGTACACTCTACCTGGTGAGATCTCTTCCACATACTTTTCATTCTTTGTCTTAGAGGGAGAGGGGAGAGAGAAAAGAGTGAGATACACCACAGCACTGCTTCACTGTCCATAGTCATCCCATGTGGTATGGGGGCTTGAACCCAGGGGGCTTTGCTCATGGTGGGGTGGGCACTCTACCAGGTGAGCTATCTCTCTGGTCCCCACAAAGTGTCATTTTTGAAATGCCAGCAGCTGAGTGACTGTCCTGAGACTATCTGAAGTCCACAGTGGAGTTAGGCGTGACGGGGGGAGGGCAGGGTAGGGAGCTTTCACAGGTGCAAAGGGCACACGTGTAAATGAGAATCAGGTGTTTCATGATTGATCTGGGGTGGGGGGGGGTTGACAGCATCTGGATGGAGTCACCTCCCCTGGGCAGTAGGCAGGGTCGAAGGTCCAATAGGAGCAATCTGAAGGCATGGAAAGCCCTGAGGAGGGGAGGAGACCAAAGGGTGGGTGGTGAGCTGTCTCTCTTGGGGTTGTTCCAGGAAAGTCACAGAGCCAGGGGGCAGGGGAGGGAGCTACAGAGGACAAAGGGACACTGTGACCCCAGTAATAGACCTCGATGATCCAGACATGGGATAAGAGAACAGGGAGGAGTGTCCTTTCTGTGGACAGCACGGGGAGAAACTGCAGAAGAGACAGTGCCCAGGAGGGGAAGGGGGCCAGGGCAGGGCCAGGGCAGGGCTGACAGTCACTTGGCAGAGGCACCAGGGTGTGTCGGCACCACGTAGCTAGCTGGTGGGCCTCATGCCCAGATGGGTGGGTCATGTGAACCCAGCCCCTGCACCCACAGCTGCCCAAGAGAGAGAGGGAGAAAGGCAGAGAGAGCGCCAGTCAGAGAGAAGATAGGGGCCAGAGGCTGGGGTGTGAGTGTAGACTTGTGTACAGGAACTGTGTGTGTTACAAGCCTAGTCAGAGATGTGATCTGGCCTAGGGGCAGACATGCCATGACTCAGCTCCTCTGAGGAGGTGCCTCAGTGGTCAAGGACATCAGCATGCACTTCCAACACCCAGGCATGTCCATGACTTGGTGGTGGCTTTGTTTCTGCTATTACCAAAGCTTCACTACTCTGGGATGACTTTTTCAGGTAGATGGATGGATACATAGAAAGGAAAGGCGGGGGGGGGGGCGGTGGAGGGGGGAGGGAGGGAATGGTCAATCACAACATCAGAAGTACCTCCCTTGCCAAGGGGCCAGGCTTGCACCTGCTCCCTTACAGCACAGTGGGTGTATTATCCAGGTGTGCTGTTTTGTCTGCGCCTTCTTAGCATTTTGTTTTGTTTTGCCTCTCCAGGGTTATCGCTGGGGCCAGCACTACAAATCCACTGCTCCTGGTGGCCATTTTTTCCATTTTATTGGATAGGACAGAGAAAATTGAGAGAGGAGGGGAGATAGAGAGGGGAAGAGAGAAAGAGAGAAACCTGCAGACCTGCTTCACCGCTTGTGAAGCTTCCCTCCTGCAGATGGAGAGCCGGGGGCTCAAACCCAGGTCCTTGAGCTTTATACTGTGTGTACTTAAACAGGCATGCCACTGCCCAGCCCCCCCTCTCTCCCTTTTTAAGTTGTTATTTAGAAAACCTGATTAGAACTCATCCAGAGCGTCTCAGTTGAGTTATCCTTAAAGATGATTCTTAAAAATAAAACGTAATTTAAGGATTTTTCAAGGAATATAGTTCCTGTCAACACTGTCTGCATCTAGGTGAATTGTGTATGTAAATTATGTGGCAACTTCAGGATTTATGAACTACAGAGTCCTTTTGATGCTGTACTGTCATTGTGGTTCCAGAGGTGATGAGGAGAGTATGGCAGGGGCCAGGAGAGGGCTCAGAGGGAAGAGTACACCCTTTACTGTGTGTGAGGCCCTGGGTTCAAGCCCTGGACATTACACCGGAGCCACATGGATGGTGAAGTGATACTTGGATGTCTCTCCTCTCTCTCTGTCTATCCCTTCTCTCCCATCTGCCTATAAAGTAAAAAAATGGGAAAGTTGATCCAGAGAAGCCACTCAGTGTTATCACACACAAGAGTCCCTGGGTCATGACCTTGTGCTGCCTAATGAAAGACAGGAAGAGAGGGGAGGAAGGGAAGGGGGGAGAGAAACCCATGGGAGAAGAAAGAAGGGGAAGGGAGGGGAATAAAGGGGAGGGGAGGGGAGGGGAGGGGAGGAAGGTGTCTTTCCTCATGGTGCAGGCAGTCTAGATTCTCACACCTGCCCAGCTGCCCTGAGAACTGGCAGGGCCCTGACAAGTAGGCCTACCCACACGTGCAGCTGTGCTAGTGCAGTTTATCTACTGGGAGAGTCCAGCACACCTGGTGGCCCATGCTTCCTTCCCACAAGGCCTGTGGGTCAGCTCCACTTCAGAGATAGACTCGGCCCATTCAAATGCAAGTGGGAAGAGCCCTGGATTTAGTGCCAGAGAAGAAGAAAAGAAATACAACCTCTTGAGCCCGTGGGGAGAACTGCAGCTGCACAGGAGCTTGGCTGGGTTTGAAGGGTTAATCTGTGAGAGTACTTTCTTAGATTCAAAATAAATAAATAAATAAATAAAAAGATATAAACATAAAAAGACATTATCATTGCCTAAAATTTATGAAATATCATTTTTTCTTTTATTAAAATATTTTATTAATTGCTATGTACATAATTTAGATTTATGTTCAATTCTAAGTGACAGGAAATCATGGTATTAAACGAGACTGACATTCTCTTGTGAATGGGCAAGTGCCAGGCTCAGCAATCCTCCCACAGCCAAACTCCTGCTCAAACCCTCACCCCCCCAGAGTACTGCTCAGCTCTAGCTTATGGTGGTGTGGAGAACTGAACCTGGGACTTCAAAGCCTCAGGTGTGAGAGCTTCTTTGCATAACCATTATGCTATCTACCCCATCCTTTCTTTTCTTTTAAAGATGTATGTATTGGGGCTGGGTAGTGAGGTGGTGATGCACCTGGTTAAGCACACATATTACCAAGCACAAGGACCCAGGTTTGAACCGTGGCTCCCCACCTGCAGGAGGTCCACTTCACAAGCAAGTCAGCAGGTCAACAGGTGTCTTATCTTTTTCTCTCCCTATATCTCCTCATCCTCCCATCCTCTCTCAGTTTCTCTCTGTCCTAGCCAATAATTAAAAAAAAAAAAATGGCCACCAGGAAGAGTGGATTCATAGTGCCAGGAAGAAGCCCGAGTGATAACCCTGGAGGCGAAAAAAAGGTTGTATTTATTTATTTATTTATTTATTTATTTATGAGGAAGAGAGAGGGAGAACCAGTGTGTTGCTCTGACACATGTAGTGCCAGGGATTGAACTCAGGACCTCATGTGTGTGAATCCAGTGTTCTATGCATTGTGCACCCATTGGGCTACCATCATGCTTTACTTTTAAATAATTTTGGGGGGGAAGTCAGTTGGGTGATAGTGCAGCACATTAAGCACAGGTGGCTCAAAGTGCGAGGACTGGCGTAAGGAAGAATCCCAGTTTGAGCCCTCGGCTTCCCACCTGCAGTGGAGTCACTTCACAAGTGGTAAAGCAGGTCTGCAGGTGTCTATCTTTTTCTCCCCCTCTCTGTCTTCCCCTCCTCTCTCCATTTCTCTCTGTCCTATCCAACAACAATGACATCACTAACAACAACAATAATAACTACAACAGTAAAACAATAAGGACAACAAAAGGGATTAAATAAGTAAACATTTTTAAGAAGATTTTTTAAAAGAAAATGATACCGTTTCATTGGAACTTACCTGCACCTAAGAGATATATATGCTGTGAGATTGGCTAGGTTAGCTCTGTGTCTAAAATCCACGTCACTTATAACAAGAATGCTAGTCCACAGTCATCACATCCTTACTCCAGAGGCAGCTGGAAGAATTCTCCCAGCTAGCTTCCTCCCACCCCCGTGAGTGGAATTGCATCTTATCTGGCTTGACACGCTTCTTTTATGAAGGGACTTTCCTCCTGACTAAGTCTCCCACCTCAAGGAACTTATCTGATTAACTGTCCAAATTAAAGAGACCAGCTTCCCTCCCCATTATATTATCTGTCCTTCCCCTATGGCCTAAGCTTTCCCCTTCACAGGAGCCCTCCATTTTTTCCTCTTGTGCTTGCCCTGAGACCCGCTGGAATGGAAACCTGTCATCATGGGTGGAAGGGGGTTGTTCTCCCAATGTCCAGGCAGTGAATGGCCTTCTGGGTACATCCCCAGAGGGGGCATAGTTACCACAACTGAGTTCTCTTTGGGGCTGACAGATAGAGTGAGTTTGAGGAGCGCCTGGGGCAGGACAACACGTGGAGATGTGAATAGACCTCTGGTTTGCAGATCGAGGTCCAACTCTGGGTATAAGGAGAAAGCAGTATAAGGAGAGAAGTCTGGCCTGTCAGGTAGATCTGGGCATCTTCAGAGAAGCTGTTCAATGTGGAGCACAAGGAAAAAGAAGCTGAGGGGCCCAGGTTAAGCACACATAGTACTAAACACAAGCCCCCAGCTCCCACCTGCAGGGGGGATGCTTCACAAGTGGTGAAGCAGGTCTACAGGTGTCTTTCTCTCTCCCTCTCTATCTCCCCCTCCTCTCTAATTTCTCTCTGTCCTATCCAATAAAATAGAAATAGTGGCTGCCAGGAGCAGTGGATTCATGGTGTCAGCATGGAACCCCAGTGATAACCTTGGAAGCAGAGAGAGAGATTGAGAGAAGGAGGAGGAGGAGGAGGAGGAGAAACAGCAGCAGACAGACAGAACCAAAGGAATACCAGCTTTAGGAGATTTGCAAAGGAAGTTTAGCCCCTGAAGCAGCCAGAGAGAGAGGGAGTAGTGTTTTTAAAAATGTCTCTAAGGTTCTTTGTTACTCTTCCTTTCAGCAGGTGGATCCTAACTCTTCTCCCTTGGATTGAGAGCTTCCCTTATGGAGAATAGACTGGGGCTGGGGAGACAGTTCATTGTGTGAGAGCACAGGACTTGCATACCTGATGCCCAGAGGCTCCAGACTCCATCCTAGGCACCACTTTATATCAGAACTGAGCAGAGCCTCGATGTTCTTCTTCCTTACTCTGCCTCTGAAAGAAAGAAAGAAAGAGAGAAAAGGGAAAGAGAGATAGAAAGAAAGAAAGCAGAGGCAGTGACTCACATGTTGCTAAGTGACTTCTGAGGCTGTGTTATGAAAACACTAGCTTTCACCTTGTTCTTTCCATTTCTGAATCTCCTTCTGGCTCAAGCAGATGGAGCCAAGCCACCAGCCAAATGAGCAGGCCTCCTCAGAAGCCGTCTTCCCTGCCCAGCCCTGCCCAACTCAGACCAGAGCTGCTTCAGGCCATCTTCACAGCCTACCACCGAGACCCCAGCATGAAAATAGCAAACCTTCCCTGCCACCTCCTGCTTGTAAGCTGGACCCACAGGAACCATGAAGTAATCCTGATCGCGTGACCATGCGATTTATTCACAGCAGTGGGTGATTAGCACAGAGGAGCCATAAAGAAGGGAAAAAATTGACATTCTGGTGAGATCACTTCTATTTGAAAAGCAGAACAAACTCTTCGTACACTCACATCTGTTTATTAACTGATAGGTGCACATCACTGCCTGTAAATCATCTTCTTTGCATGGTGCTCCTGTGTGTCGGTGGTGGACTTAAGTCTGAGCCCTGGAGCATGATAAAGTATACACCCTGTCAGGTGAGCTATCTCCTGGTCCCCTCCCTGTTTTGTTTTGCTGTAGACACAGAGAGGACCTGGGCCCACGTTGGGCTGCAGACATGGCAAAACAATACACTGTCGGGGGAGGGTTCAAGTCTTCCTGGAAGACAGAGGAAGACTGAGTGGGGTTTCTACTATTATGTGGGAAACTGAGAAATGTTACACATTTCTATTGTATTTTATTTTACTGTTGACTGTAAACCATTAATTCCCCAACAAAGAAGCTAAAAGATATAAAACAGTGCACTCTCCAAGTTAGCTGTTGTGTCAGCTCCCCTGTATTTCTCAATTAAAACAAATGTAGATGTTTCCAGTATGCAGTGTACAATGGAAGTGTCTAAATCACACGACTAAAGCTAGATGTACAGAAGTATGTGTAGAAAAATCTGATTTCTTGGGGGTCGGGCAGTGGCACACATGGTCAAACACATGTAGTACTATGCACAATGACCTGTGCAAGGATCCGGGTTCGAGCCCCTAGTTTCCCACCTGCAGCAGGGACACTTCATGAGTGGTGAAGCAGGTCTGCATGTGTCTCTCTCTTTCTCTATCTCCCCTCCTCTCTCTGTCCTATCCAATAAAATAATAAATAATAAAGGAAAAAGTAGCCACCAGGAGTGGTGGGTTTTTAGTGCCAGCACTGAGCCCCAGTGATTTCTTTTAGTTAGCAACTGGGGCTTCATTCCTGTGCTCCCCAGCTAATTTTAGCCAGAGCTAAAGAAGGAGGGAGGGAGGGAAGAAGAGAGAGAGAGATGCTTGTCCCTGTGCCAGGACACTTCCATATAGTCATTCAGGCGCCTATGTGGTGAACATTTCTGATATGCTTAATCATGTGTTTAAGGGACTTGATACAGACCTTGGATCTGTAGTGATTTGTTTTTCCTATCAAACCACTTTTTTTTTTGTCCCCGAAGAATATAAGCTCCTGTATTCAGAATTGTGTTGGCTTAGAGATTATTTCTAGCTGGGTTTCCAAGAACATTTTGCAAATGACACTACTTTTGGAAAGAGTTTGCATTTTTCTGCTTTTGAGCTCCTGAACTGTTAAGTAGTTAAAAATAATGTTTCATTTAAGCTACAGACATTAAGCTGAATTTTGCTATTTTCCTCAGAGGGTCAAATCACCTCTCTTATCTTAACTGCTCTCCCTAAGTTCCTTTATTTTATTTTATTTTCATTTTTTAAAGTTTTAAATTATCTTTACTTATTGGATAGAAACAACCAGAAATTGAAGGGTGTGATAGAGACGAAGAAAGACACCTGTATCCCTGATTCACCACTTGTAAAGCTTTCCCCCTTGCAGGTGGGGAGTGGTGACTCAAACCCCGGGTCCTTGCTCATTGTAACACGTGTGCTCAACCAGGTGCATCACCACCTGGCCCCTCCCTGGATTCCTCATTTAGGATCTCTTTTAGTTTTGAGCTCAGGCAGCAGCCAGCTGGATTTCTGAAGTCACTTGGTTCATGCTCTGCCTTATTCCTCATGCTGTAAACATGTGAAGATTGCTTAATCGGTGACAGAGACATTGTCACTTCTAAGGACAACAGCAGTCCGGTCCCCATTCTCTTCTGCTAAACTACACAACACACTGGCAATGGTGGCTTTTCTTAGAGGAAAGGTCGTGTTAAGAAAGGAAGGACTTGGGGCCGGGTGGTGATGCACCTGGTTGAGCGCACATGTTAAAATGCGCAAGGACCCAGGTTCAAGTCTCTGGTCCCCACCTGCAGGGGTAAAGCTTCATGACTGGTGAAACAGTGCTGCCGGTGTCTCTCTGCCTCTCTCCCTCTCTATCTCCTCCTTCCTCTTGATCTCTGGCTATCTCTATACAATAAACAAATAAAGATAGAAATAATAACAATAATTATGGAAGGACTTTCCTTGTAACTTCCCTATGGTCCACCACCCCATTGCACCTCCGATTACACACTCCCCAACCTTGGGACACTGTTCCCCATCCTCTTCTTCCTTTTGACTCCCCCAGATCAGGGAAGTGTGAACACACCTTCCATGTTGTCATCTCATGGTGCTGACATAGTACTCCTCACACACAGAGCTGTGCACCTGGGGAGCGAGCAGGTTATGGTGCTCCCTCTGACTCCCCTCTTCTGAAAGCTGAAAATTAAGCAGCTGCTACAATCATGCTGTAAAGGCTGCAGTTAGCTAGGTCTGTTGCTCGGTACACTGGCTCCATTTGTAATGTGGCTCAACCAGGCAATTAAAAGTAAGTCTTTAGTATAAAAATTCACACCACAACTGTTTTAGGACTGAAGGCCGCATAAGTTAGGCAGTGTAGATGACAAGCCTACAGGAATGCCCTAATTCTGGGTTTAAGTTGCATCTAATTTAAGATTTTGAGGCAAAGGTTAGGGATATTTCATTACTCACTTAGCTGGTCACCAGGTTATCCATCCATCAGCACTAGGAATAATGGTTTCCACCAGCTCTTTTGCATATTGTGGTGGTGAATCAAGATATTTTGGAAAAGCATCCAGATAGCCTTGAACTTATCTGTGATATCCATGAGCATTCAGTTGTTTAAAATCACAAGCCATGTAAATAGCCCATCTGCTTGTTTGCCTCTAGGGAATAACAAATAGGCAGGGAATCCACAGAAATTCACATTTGGGTTCCCTCTCCTCCATCTCTGACTAGGCAACTGGCTTAACAACCTGGGTCCTTAGTAATTCTGATACTCGGTTTTCTTCTCTTTCAGAGTATCAACAGTCACCCCTGGCTGACAGGGTAGCTCACCTGGGAGGGCACATCTCTGATTCAGTCCCCAGGCATGGCACAGGCTTTGGTGCTGTGCTGTCTCTGTCTTTTAAAAAAGTCATTAATGGGGCTGGGTGGTGGCACACCTGGTTAAGTACACACATCAGTGCACGAGGATCTGGGTTCAAGCCTTTGCTCCCTACCTACAGGGGAAAGCTTCACAAATGGTGAAACAGGTCTAAAGGTGTCTGTCTCTCCCTGCCCTCTCAATTTCTCTCTGTCCAATAATAAATAAATATTTAATTTAAAAGGTCAAAATTAATATTAAAAAGTAATCAGCCGGTAGGGAGCTACCTTGATAGTTTCTCAAATAAATAAGTAATTAAAAATATTTTCTGGGGCAGGGAAAAATTTTTTCTTTATTTATTGGATAGAGACAGTCAGAAATTGGGATGGAAGGGGAGATGGAGAGGAAGAAAGACACCTGCAACACTGTTTCACCACTCAAAAAGCTTTCCCTTCCACAGGGGGGGACCAGAGGCTTGAACCCAGGTCCTTGTGCACTGTGACATGTGCACTCAACCAGGTCTGCCACCATAAGTAAATTTTTTAAAAAGTAAGTAGTAACTAGGAAGCTGAGATGAAGAGTAACAGTGAAGCAGGCAGAGTATTTAGCAGGTGCTTACTAGAGTCATTAATTGCTGTTACTCATAGTCCACACAGCCTATTGTGGCTCTGCTTTGTCACTTGGGTTATTCTCGGGTAGACCCAAGTGAGATGGGTGCCTGGGGTGGTGGGGTGGGAGGTGGCACCATGGCTATGATCCTCCTCTCTCCTCGAGGAGTCTTCCTGGTGCTGTGGCCTCAGCCGCCTTGTGAGCATCAGAGCCCTGGCAGGCGATTTGGGGTTCTGCTTTTGAAGCTTGTGTATTTGTTCCAATTTCTCACTGATCTCTTCTCGCCGATCTAGTAGGAAGGTGCCAAGAAAACTCTGTGCTTCATAAGGCGAGTAAGAATAGATTTCATACCTGCAATGCTCCTTTGTGGAGACTTGGCGGTTTCCAAGGTAAGCTGGATACAAGGGAGAGGGCAGGCTGGGAGCTGGACAGTGTGCAGAGATCCTGGGGCAGCCTTGGCAGTCTCGGTCTGTCCCAGCATCTTGACATGCCCTTTTTAAAAATTTAATTTAATTTCAGTTTTTCACTTTAATGAGAAAGACACACAAAGACAACCCAGAACACTGCTCAGCTCTGGCTTATGGTAGTGCTGGGGACTTAGTAGCCTCAGGCATGAGAGTCTAACACAGCCATTATGCTGTTCTCCCTAGCTCTGTTTCTTGTATTTTTTTTTCTAATGCATCTTTCTCAATATTAAAATGACCACACCAGAGTAGATGTAAATGCTGCAAAATGAGATCATTTCCTCCCGGTTTCCCTGAAATCTGCTCTTAAGTGCTACTCAGTGGAGGTGTGTGGGAATAAGGATAATCAGTGCTATTGATCTGTCATGACTCTGGACAGGGGCAAATCCATCTTGACCACCCTTATGTTCTAGCACCCTGTGGGTGCTTTAAAAATACCCCAGCTGTGGGAAGGGCAAGTCAGAGCATCCACTTCCAGGAGGGTGTGAGGTTTTGAGGTGGGGGCATCCCCGTGGAGATTGGCGAGGCTCTTCGGGGAACCCCAAAGAGTGATGAAAGAGCTGTTAGGGATGCACACTTGTGGTGGCATCCACACTTAGCACCAGATAGACAAGCAGCCATTTCCAAGGCAAGTGCCTCCATGGGGGGATGCCTCCATCTGTCAGCCTCATTTAAACAGAATCTCAAGGGAAAGCAGACAGCCTGGGCCCATGTGGGGAAATCACAGCAACTCGACTGATGGATTCACAGCTTAGAGACCAGCAGTGACTGTTTCAGATCAAACTGTTGATTAATTAAACTCAAATGTCCCACACCTTACACCACACCTCTCAGAAAACAAAAGCAAATACCAAAATACACTGAGGTTGTGAGTGAGGAAAGCACACAGATACACACACACACACACACACACACACACATACACCTCAGTATACAGGCACACGCACACACACAGAGAAAGGCATAGGGTTTGACTCGCTGTCGAGTGCTCAGGACTTGGTGTACACACAGGCTAACTGCACAGGATCTAGCAGACATGCACCGTGAAGTGCAGAGCCCAACTCATTTTTTAAAAAATTTTATTAGTGACTTAATATTGATTTACAAAAGCATGAGGTAATGGGTATAGCCATTCCCAGCACCAGAGTTCTGTGTTCCCCATCCCCTCCATTGGAAACTACAGTAGTTCTCCCAGGGTTGCAGATATGGTTGACTATTATTTCTACAACTATCTATATTTATATTTATTTGCTCCTTTTCCTCCCTATGAACCTGCCTTCTCTTCCTTTCTAAGTCACATCTAAGCCTGACTTCTGTATGTCCTTCCTCCTCCTTTTCCTCCTTCCTTCCTTCCTTCCTTCCTTCCTTCCTTCCTTCCTTCCTTCCTTCCTTCCTTCCTTCCTTCCTCTTTTCTCTCAGTCTTGATGGAAATGGTAGTTCAGAGCCCTCTTCTCTAACATTCATCTTCCCTTAACATTTCTCCCCTTCTGGGGGATTCAGAATTCTTGATGGGGTGCAAAAGTTGGGAGTTCTGGCTTCTGTGATTGCAAAGCCCAACTCTTGGAATCGCATGGGGTGCTCCGGGTCTAGGATGAGCACCCTATGGCCTGGGGCCCTGTGCGGGTGTCCCGGGCGCTGCGTCCTGCCCTGGGGTTGGCAGTTGGCGACCCCCCCTGAGCTCCCCCTGTGCGCAGCGGCCTCTGCCTGGGCTGCAAATGTTTTTCCATATTTGTCCAGCCCCGCGGAGGAACAGCCCCGCCCGGCCAGCCCGGCTGCCGCGCGCGCAGCAGCGCCCAGAGCACAGGCGCAGGGCGGACGGCGGGGACATGGGACCGAAGCGGGGCCCGGGAGCTGGGCCGGAGCACTGCGATGAGGAGGCCCGCACGTGCTGCGGCTGTCGCTTTCCGCTGCTGCTGTCTCTGCTGCAGCTGGCGCTGGGCATCGCTGTGACCGTCGTGGGCTTCCTCATGGCCAGCGTCAGCTCCTCCCTGCTAGTCAGGGACACTCCATTCTGGGCTGGGATCATTGTAAGCATGAAGTCCCACAGGCCCGGGAGCGAGTGGACACTAACCAAGTGCATGCCTCCGCCCAACCCCGCCTCCTAACTCTGCAGGGGGCCTGGGTCTGCCCACCCCCTCTGTAGCTCCAGTTTTGACTCTGAAGGGCCTGGTTCTGCCTGCCCCTCCCCAACCCCATTCCTGATTCTGCAGGGAAGCCAGGGTCTGCCTGCACTCTCCCCAGTCCCACCCCCTACTCTTTAGGGGAACCTTGGTCTATCTGCCCCTTCCCAGGCCCCACTCCTGACTGCAGAGGGGTCTGGATCTGCCTGCCCATTCCCATCCCCATCCCTGACTCTGCAGGGGGTCTCTGGTCTGCCTGCACCCTCACACCCCTGACACTGAAGTGGGGCAGGTCTGCCCCCCCCCCCCCAAGCCCCATTCCTAACTCTGCAGGGAGGCCCTGGTCTGTCTGCCCCCTCCCCAACCCCTCTGACTGCATGTACCCTGGGGCCTAGTCCAGGCCCCTGTCTTGCAGGTTCTACACCCAGCCTGCTTCAGCGCTGCAGGGTCTGAGGAGGTGGCTTGTTTGGGTGACATTAAGCCACCTCCCTAACCTGGCAGACTCTGGCTTTTCTCTCTTCCCAGTCCCAGCCCCACCCTGCACTAAGTAAGCAGCAGGAAGCCAAGCCAGTGCTGGGGAAGCAGGCCAGGAAAAAGTCTGTTCTGAAAGTTGCCACGTCGGGAGCATAACTTTGATTTTTCAGGTGGGAGGTTCCATTAGGCAGCGTGATAAAATTGTGGTCAGGGGCAGGAGACAGCTTGGATCGGATTGCACTGAAGTCTGGTGTGGGGGGACCTGGCCTGGGAGTGGCACTGTGTTTGGGACTCTGCTAAGGTAGCAGCTCTGCTCAGCAGCGGCTGAAAGGCACTAAGAGGGTTCTCTCCTGGAAAAGGGGTGCAGTGACCTACCTGACTGACCCCCCAACATCCCTCCACATGGGCTGTTACCCCTTCTGAGTCCTGGAGGAGAGAAGGAGGCAGAAGGGAGGCAGCTTGGTTGGCTAGGCAGCTCTGCTGCTTCCTTTTGCTTCTCCAGGAAGACACAGTGTTTGTATGAACATTCACGTTGTGAAGTACAGTCTTTACGAGACTTAGCTTTCCAACTTTGTTTATTTCAGGAGTGTATTTATTGACTGTATGTGAAGGAAAGAGGGTTTCCTATGAGGCAGAGAAGCCAAAATAAGATTCGGAACATGGGGCTCCGGGGTAGAGACAGTAACTCAGATATGCAAGGCTGATGCTCTCCCAGCTCAGCCATCTCCCCAGTCAGTGGAATTTTGTTAAAAAAAAAGATCGGGGGCCAGGCAGTGGTGTACCTGGTTAAGTGCACACATCACAGTGTGCAAGGACCTGGGTTCAGGCCCCTGGTTCCCTCAGGAGGAAAGCTTCACAAGTGGTGAAGTAGGGCTGTCGGTGTCTCTCCTTCTCTATCTCCTCCCCCCTCTCCATTTCTCTTTGTCTTTACCCAATAATAAATAAATAAATAACATTTTTTAAAGAAATGTTAAGGGGCTGGGCATTGGTGCAGCGGGTTAAGTGCACATGGCACGAAGCACAAGTACTCCCATAAGAATCCAAGTTCAAATCCCCAGCTCCCCACCTGCAGGGGGACTGCTTTTTTTTTTCCCCCAGTGGTGAAGTGGGCCTGCAGGTGTCTAGCCTTCTCTCCCCCTCTGTCTTAACCTTCTCTCTTGATTTCTCTCTGTCCTATCCAACAACAATGACAACAATAAAAACAACAAGGTCAACAAAAACGAGGGGGAAATAGCCTCCAGGAGCAGTGGATTCATAATGCAGGCACCAAGCCCCAGAGATAACCCTGGAAGCAAAAAAAAAAAAAAAAAAATTAGAGAAATATATACTTAATGAGAGAGAGGGAAGCCAAGCATCCCTCAGACATGAGTGGTGCCTGTGATGAAACTGGGGACATCACACATGCATGCAGTCCCATGCTCAAGCCACCCAGCTGCCTCCATGGCTCCTATTTTGCAGTTTTTATATCTGGTTACACTTCCATGACCTGTGACTTCCTGAAATCTCCCGTCAGCCTTATTTCACTTGATCTTTAAAACAGCAGCATTCACCCATGATGGAAATGTCACCCTTCTTTTGGATGTAGGGAAGAGGGTTAAGGGGAGGGAGTGGCCGGGCCCTAAGCCCAGAGGTGGATGCGGGCAGTGAGTGGTGTTTCTATGGTGGAATTCTCAACGCCACCGACCCCAGCCATGGGCTCTTGGAGCATCCCTGAGATAATTCCTGGCGGGGACAGATGTTACAAGCAGCTGATAAATATGCACTGGTGTCGGTATTTTCTAATTAAGATTATTTAACTCACACATTCCTGCAGAGCAATTTAAAACTTTTAATTTGTGTACTAAGAATTCCCAGGAAATTACCATGATTGGAGTTTTCTAAATCAAGTGATTTTAAAAATAACTTGTCACTAAGATATACAGAGAGACTGAGTATCTCAGTCATCTCAGTAGCTGTCAGGATTCTCAGATTGGGGAAGAAATGTCACTCCTGTAAGGCTAGGAGAATGGGATGGGGGGGGGGAAGACATTCTCACTGCCAGTGATTTGAATATCATTGGTAAATGTGTTCTCTGTCTCTTGTTTTATTTTATTTTTTAATTATTATTATTATTATTTTTAATATGGATGCATTTTGAGGAGAGAGAAAGAATAGAAGTGGATCAGGAGACTGTGGACCAGAGCCCTGCTCAACTCTGGCCTAAGGTGGCACCAGAGATGGAACCTGCCTCCCCCACCCCCCCTCTCACTCTGGCCTCAGACCTGCTCCTGTCCCAGTTGGTGCTCTGGCAGGCTGAGCTAGCTCCCTGGTTGGTTTCTTATTTCTAGTTGCACTGCCTGCCTTTTCCTGCAGGGGACTGGTTGCATCTGACCAGGGTTGCTGCCCCACTACCTGGATTTGAGAATTTGTTCCCATACCAGAATCTGACCACATGGGTAAATCTGCTTAGATGGCTTCTTACTGGCCAGTTTCTTGGTGACTTAATGAGCGTTCAATGAGCTTCAGCTCACAGACTGACTAGGCAGTCTGTGACAAGACATTTCTGTCCAGTGAGATTTTAGGCAAACAAGTAGGCATGTCTTATCTTTCCCTTAAAAATGACTTCCCAGCCTCTGTCAGAGCACCAACTGAAGTCTTTTAACTGCACTTACAAAAGAGTCCTGTAAAGTGGGGAGAAAAAAAAAACCCAGAATAGAGACACTCTGGAGACTTTGTAACCTATACAGATCCCATTCTTCTCTCAGAATTCTTTATAAATGGCTGGAGGGTTGAAATCACACCACCATGACAATACAAAGCAAAACAGGATCTTTGAGGGTGAACTTGGCCAGGGGCAGGAGAGTCTAGAAAAATCAGAAATTTGTTCTGTATTTTCTTCTTTTAATGGCCTGAGAAGCAGGCTCAAATAGGCATCTAGGTGTGCTCGTGATTCCAGAATTCTTTTTCTTTCTTTTTTTTTTTTTTTGAGATTGATTGATTTATTTACATGAGAGGGAGGGAGAGAATGATAGAAAGAGACCAGAGTACCACTTTGCTCTGGCATACAGTAGTGCTAGGCATTGAACCCGGGGTTTCTAGGGCCTCAGGTATGGAAGTCTGCAGCTCTCACACTGTGCATCTCTCCAGCCACCACCACCCACCCCCATGTGTCAAAACAGGTGGACTGCAGTGGTCTCAGAACTTTGGGGGCCTTTACTTTTCACTTGGACTGGGTTTAGGTAAAGGGTAAAATGTTTACATTTAAGCTTATTCTTCCTCCCATAGGTCACAGTCGTTGGGGGCACCTGCCATGCTAGGGATGGGTCCTCAAGGTGACAGGACATGTGCCAGCAGGAGCTTCCCAGATGCCCTTATAGACACATGCTCCGATCATATCTGACAGTAATGAATACTCCCATTAGAAAGTCAACCTGCACAAGCATTTTGAAGTCCATTTACCTTTCAGAGTACTCCACTTACAGTAATGGCATCTCTGCTCTAAACTTGAGAGCAAACTCCTGCTTCTCCTTGTGTGTGGGGGGGGGGGCTCAGGATTCCGTAATCTCTTGTCCCTCGTAGGAAGTATTCCCATGGGAAGTGGGGATTTCTTCTGTCTCATTGTGTTGTAGCTTTCCTCACTGTCTGTCTGGTACTCCCATGCCCCACTCAGGCTGGAACAAAAGCTGAGGTAGATACCACATTAGCTGTGTTAGGTGTTAGGGAGATTCAGGAAAGAGCTTAGAAGGAAGGAATGAATAGTTCCTTAATGTCATTCATAAAACTCATTATGTGACTCTGCAGTAATGAAGAGTCCTGTCAAGAATTTCAATAACCGTTTTCATATGTTAGCTTACTCTAAGGAATTACAGAGAGTGGGTCATTCAGACTTTTAAAAAAATCTATTTCTAATCTTGACTTAATGAAAGGGAAAATTAGGTAGTTATTTATTTTAATACAGGATATACCCTGAAATTCACAAGAATATAGAGGACATGTAGCATGGAACAGATATTGTTACTGTCCATGATTTATAAGTAGAGCAGCTATGACATGACTAGAAATAAACTGGCAGAGAGGAAATTTTGGAACTGGGATTCTGTTTAAGACTCTCAAACAAAGCCAATAAGTTAGAAGCAGTACCCGTTTTTATATATAGGTATATTGACATTTGAGGACATTAACCTAGAGCTGCATTCTTACAGAAATGCTGTATAGTGACATGTTACTTTTCATATTGGGATCTTCATATGCTTGCAGAAATCTAATGTCAGAGTTCTGGTACCACTGGGAAATGGTTGTGTTATAGTTACTGTCAGGGTGATTAGAAGCCCAGGAGTGATAATTACATAGCCAAACTCAGTCTTTTCTGCATATAGTAAATAATGGAAAGAAGTTACCTTGTGGGTCCATGGAGTTCACACAGTTAGCTTAAAAAATGGAATGTAATTGAGTTAATTTGACAGGAGCAGTTACTTTTAATAAGTATGTGAATATAAAGGAGTATTTTAGAATACGATGACTTGCTTCCTGAAAGAAACCTAGGAATAGAGGCTAGGCAGCGGTGCACTTGGTTAAGTGCAAGGATCCGTGCAAGGACTTGGGTTTGAGCCCCTGCTCCCCTCCTGCAGTGAGGACACTTCACAAGAGGCAAATTAATTCTGCAGGTGTCTGTCTCACTATCTTCCCCTCCCCTCTCAGTTTGTCTCTGTCCTATCCAATAAAATGGGAAAAAATGGCCTCCAGGAGCAGTGGATTCATAGTGCAGGAACTAAGCCCCATCAACTGTGGAGGCAAAACAAACAAACAAATAAAAAACCAGAATCTTAGGGATCAAAAGTCAGATGAGCAAATCATTAGATGCCTGTAACTATTAGGAGAAATGTATTTCTATCCACCTACTAAAACAGAGACCCAAGAGAGAGCTTCTATAAATTGAAAGTAACTCTCAGACCTCCTGCATACCTTACCATGAAGAATTCCATATGGCTTATTTTTTTAACCTCTTCCTAGCTGGAATAAATTAGGATGAGTTAGGATTGATTTGACCAAGCATGGGATGCTCACTGTCAACCTCTCTATTTACAAAGAACATAGCTGGCCCCCCCGCCCCCTGCAGCTGGCCTACTGTTCCTGATCTGGCCAGCCTTCAGTCTGGCCAGAGGAAACTGACATCTTCTGGGCTCTCTCCTGCCCTATCCTTGGTTATGACCTTTCTGCAGAGGGTGTGCTTTCATCAGGCCCACTGGCCTTGACACTAGCCTAAGGGCAGGGCTAGCGTGCCTGCTTCTCTGCTGCAGTAGGACAGGGAAGAACACAGCCCCAGGGGCTGGGGAGCAGGAGGTGAGCTCTGACAGAGGGGTGTGGGGAGCAGTATTTATTTATAACACCAGGCCCTGAAAGCCTAGTCTGCATCGGCCTGCTCCTGTCAGGCGACTGGAAGGAGCCCTCAGACCTGTGCGCTGTGAGAGATCTGGCAGCTGAGGGGCTGTCACTGCCTGAGTGAGAGTAGCTTCAGAGTCCAGCTCCATGCAGAACAATGTGGGATCCTTTTTCCCTCCAGTCCTTGGGCTGTGCCAAGGTCCTGGCCAAGGGAGTGCCGCCTTCTGCTGGCAGGCCTCTCCTGCTCTGTGCCTGTGGCCTGGCCTGTGCACTGTGAGCAGAGAGGGGGGCTCTCTGCAGCTGCCACTTATTCCCTTTCTCATGCACTCATTGCTTCCAGTCACCTGATAGTCCTCCTCCCTCTCTTTTTTTATTGGACAGGACAGAGAAAAACTGAGAGAGGAGGGGGAGATAAGAGGGGGGAGAGAAAGATAGACACCTGCAGACTTGCTTCACCACTTGTGAAGAGGACCCCCTGCAGGTGGGGAGGTGGAGGATTGAACCCAGTTCCTTGCATGGGTCCTTTCTGCTTAATACTATATGTGATTAACTGGGTGTGCCACAGCCCAGCACCCCCGAAAGCCCACTCTCCAAATCGACATGCACTCAGGGCCTTCAGCATTGCAGCTGGGGAGTGTGTGGGGAGGGAGTTTCATCCATAGCACTGGCATGAGAGGGAGAGACTCACTAACCACTTCTACCAGTGGCCTGGATGCTGTGGTGGGTTTGGAGCAGTCAGCAGAGGTGGATGCAGGGCTGGGTGGCTCAGTCTCTGGTTCAGACAAAACAGGGTGAAGGTCATTTTTGTTAGGCCTACAGATTGCTGCCTTTGCCAACATTCCTATAAAAAATCAAATCAGGGGGGTTGGGCACAGTGGGTTAAGCGCATGTGGCGCAAAGCCCAAGGACCAGCCTAAGGATCCCAATTCGAGCCCCCGGCTCTCCACCTGCAGGGGAGTCGCTTTACAGGCGGTGAAGCAGGTCTTCAGGTGTCTATCTTTCTCTCCCCCTCTCTGTCTTCCCCTCCTCTCTCGATTTCTTTCTGTCCTATCCAACAAGGAATGACATCAACAACAACAATAATAGCCACAACGAGGCTACAGCAACAAGGGCAACAATGGGGGGAAAATGGCCTCCAGGAGCAGTGGATTCATGGTGCAGGCACTGAGCCCCAGCAATAACCCTGGAGGCAAAAAAAAAAAAAATCAGGTAGCTTCAGCTAGTGGATGCAGTGTTGGGAGGTGGGGGACAATAGGCATGGGAGTCCCAGCCCTTTAGGGGTGGAGAAAGCAAGCTTCAGAATCTCCTCCAGGACAGTCAGGGGTAGTGATTGTTGCAGGTAGTAAGGGACATCTCTACTCATGCAGCAAGGGAGTGTAGGGGGCTGACTGGGCCACGATGCAGGCCCCCTCCCAGGTCTTCTTTACCCTGCTCCAGCCTCACTTTCCTTGCGATGATGACTCCAGCAGTTAGGTGAATGCTGCTTTGGGAGTGATCCTTGTAGCTGGTGGGGGAAGGGGGCAGCCTCCTCCCTGCCATGGCTGTAATAGGCCTCAGTGCAGTGCTGGGCCCCAAGAACTGGCACAAAGCCAGACAGACAGTGGCTGTTGGGAAGCAAAGGCACCCCCCCTGCCCCCACCAGTGAGGGATGCTGTCTGAGCGGCTTCCAATCAGCCATGGCTTTGAAAGTGTGGGTTCAGCACTCATGGGAAGAAGTGGCAGTCTGCTCTCACATGGCAGCTCTCCTGAGGGCTAGGACAGTGGCAGGTGGTCAAAAGAAAGGAGGAGGTTGACACGATGGGGAGGCAGAGGTGTTGTGGAGACCCTGGTAGGGGAAGGAAGCTGCTTCATCACTTAGGGAGCAGCCTTCCTAGGGCTCAGGCAGGACATGGAGGCCATTAGGCTCTGCCTGGGCTTCAGGGGCGTTATCACAGGGAGAAGCAGAAGGAGGTCTTGCCCAGATGGGACCAGCCTGCAGGCTCCATCCTTCCTGCTGCAGAGTGCTTGCGATTAAGGAGAGCAAGCCAGAGGCTGCTTCCCCAGGGAAAGAGGGGTGCCTCCAAGGCAGCGGTGGGCATCAAGTGCCCCCTCCTTCCATGAGCTCTAGTCAGTGGAGACAGGATTCCTGTGGCTGTGCGGGAACAGAATGCCACCGCCTCGGCTTGCCCACTTCAGCTCCGTGCATCTGTGCATTCCTTTTTTTCCATCTCTCTCCCTATTTTTTAAATCATATCTTTTTTTGTTTTTTACTCCAGGGTTATTGCTGGGGCTTGATGCACGCACCTTGAATCCACTGCTCCTGGAGGATATTTTTTTCCCTTTTTTTTTTGCCCTTGTTGTTTTATCATTGTTGTTGTTATTATTATTGTTATTGCTGTTGTCATTGCATAGGACAGAAAGAAATGGAAAGAGGAGAAGATAGAGAGGAGGAGAGAAAGAGAGACACCTGCAGACCTGCTTCATCACTTGTGAAGTGACCCCTCTGCCGGTGGGGAGCCGGAGGCTCGAACAGGGATCCTTATGCCGGTCCTTGGTCTTCATGCCACGTTCACTTAACCTGCCCAGCTCCCTTAGTCATATCTTTTTAAATATTCTATTTTAATGAGAGAGAGTTAGAGAGAGAAAGAGACTAGAGCACTTCTCAGCTTTGGCTGATAGTGGTGCTTGGGGTTGAAACCGAGACCTAGAAGCCTCAGGCATAAAACTTTTTTTAACTAGTGATTTAATATTGGTTTATAAAATTATAAGATAATGGATGATTTCACACCATCCCCACCACCACAGTTCTGTGTTACCATTCCTTCCATTGGAAACTACAGTAGTTCTCCCAAGGTCACAGATAGAGGTTTGTTGTTAAAATTCTTAGGCTCTAGCTGGCCGGGCTGGCTTCACGGGCGGGTAACAGAGACGCGGAGACAACGGCTGGGCAGGGAAGCTGTATTTCTTTATTCAGGAACAACGATTTATAAACTAAGACAAACTAATCACCAAACAGAACTCTGCTGTCCCTTTGCGTGGTGCAAGCACTCTCTCTTACTCTCCAACTCTGGAACTCCCCAACTCTGGAACTCTGGAACTCTCTCACTCTGTCGGGGTTCCTTGGGGTGGGGCCAAGCGGGCCCAAGAAACTAACTGGACTGATCCAATTCTCTTGGCGGGGGAGAACTACCCAATGTAAAGCATACAACAATTCCCCCTTTTCTTTTTAACTAAATGACTACAGTATCAAGGGTGTGGGGTGAACAGAAACATATATCATACAGGCATTTTTTAAAAAAAAAGAAACTGGCACAAACATGGAGAAACATGTAAGCAAGTAACAAGAACCAGTGTGCTGCCAAGGGAAGGCCTGAGGGGGCCATATCTGCCTCTGTGGGCAAAACTTTATCAGCTTAAAAAAAAACATTTCTTGCCTCTGAGGGGCGTACTTTCTTGCCTCTGGGGGGCGTACTTGCCTTGACGGGCATTTGCATGGGGGCGGGGAACGGCCTAGAGTCCCAAAGGCAGCTGGCTGCAATTTACTTACTATGAAACAAAACTTGTTATTAGCATATTTCTAATAGAGAAGGAATTTGAGACTTTTACATAGCAACAACGTCTTTTAACCTTTTGTTACACCCATTCAAGATGGAGTCAGGAAAGGAAACCTCAGGCATGAGAATAAATAGCATAGCTATTGTGTGATCTACCATTTCTAATAGAGAAGGTAATGGAGAGTTTTACATATCAACAAGTCTATTTAACCTTTTGTTTAGACCAACTTAGTTAAAATATATTGCTTGTTAACTATTTTTTACCTCAGACTTTAAATGTAAGTTAATTTTATCTTTATGAGAATTACGTTGAAAACCTTTTTCATTTAACTTTGACTAGTAAGAATTTAGCCTTAAAGTTACTGTTTACCAAACTTTAAACATACACATAAACATGGTCATTAATACACAAGGAGAGAAACCTTTGTTATGAAGACATGTCATTTTAAACACGAATTTAAATCTATACTGTCTTAGTTGTTGGGGGCGGGGGTTCACCATCCGGAGGTGGCTTCTCGCGCAGCTTCACTTCTAGGAATTGCAGGTTGCGATCTCTGAACAAATCTCTGCGTACTCCAGCTTGTCTGCCTTCAGACCGGACTGGCAGCTGGAGATCTCATGTGCCCAGTTTCGGCAGGGAGCCTGGGGGTCCGAGAGGTCCGGGATCGTTCCAGAATTCATAGCAAGAGGGCAGGCAGGCCAGTTTTGTAGAAGGCATGGGCCTAGGTGCCCAGGGGTGGCGGCCATGATAGGCTGCCACGGCCCTGCCCCATGGCCCTGCCATGTCTGCTGCCCTGCTCGCAGTGGCCGAGCAGCGTGGAGGGATCATTCCAGTGCCCTACACCACGCGGTGGAGAGCCGGCTCCTGTGGGCTGGCCTGCGTGCTGGCATCGGGCTCCTGCGTGGTGGAATCGGGCTCCAGCGTGTTGGCATTGGGCTCCAGCATGCTGGCATCAGGCTCCTGCGTGCTGGCATTGGGCTCCTGTGTGCTGGCGTCAGCCTCCTGCATGCTGGCGTCGGGCTCTTGGGGCTCTTGTGTGCTGGTGTCGGCCTCCTGTGGGCTGCGGGGCTGCGGGCGCGGTGCGCGGGGTTGTCTGGGCGCAGCCAGCTGGCTGGCTGTTTAACCAGGTGGAAACAGCAGCTCCGCGCCTCGCCTCCCTCCCGCTGGCTCTTCCCGCTGGCTGTTCTGAGTTCGCCCAAGCAAGTGGAAACCACAGAGTGGTCCAGAGATAAATGTTCCAGAAACAGCAAAACAGCCTCGTGAAGAAAGTGCAGAGGCCTTTGGAGATCTGTTCACAAGCAGAAGAGAAGGCCATAGTGCATAGGTAGCCAAATTGTCTTTACTTATCTGAGAGATGCGCAGGTCAGCCCCACGTTGGGCGCCATTTGTTGTTAAAATTCTTAGGCTCTAGCCGCCCGGGCTGGCTTCACGGGCGGGTAACAGAGACGCGGAGACAACGGCTGGGCAGGGAAGCTGTATTTCTTTATTCAGGAACAACGATTTATAAACTAAGACAAACTAATCACCAAACAGAACTCTGCTGTCCCTTTGCGTGGTGCAAGCACTCTCTCTTACTCTCCAACTCTGGAACTCCCCAACTCTGGAACTCTGGAACTCTCTCACTCTGTCGGGGTTCCTTGGGGCGGGGCCAAGCGGGCCCGAGAAACTAACTGGACTGATCCAATTCTCTTGGCGGGGGAGAACTACCCAATGTAAAGCATACAACAGAAGTTGACTATTATTTCTATAACTATCTATCTATAATTATGTATATTTGCCTGTTTTTTTTCCTATGGTCCTGCCTTCTCTTTCTTTCTGAACCACACACCTACTACTTCTGAGTGTCATTCTTATTTTTACCCCCCCCTCCTCTTTCTGGGTCCTGATGGAATTGGAGTTGCAATTAGATGAACTGTCTGGTCATCTTCCCCTAACATTTATCTCCCCCTGGGAATATGGACCAAAATTCTTTATGGGCTGTAGAAGGTGGAAGGGGCATGAAACTCTCTACATATCTGTTAGGCTGTCTCCTCATCCTTCTCCTTTTTTTCCCTCTCTCTGAAGCTTGGAGTCTGCATGACAAATATACTTCTCCATATGGCCATTTTGTTTTCATATATGATAGAGATAGAAATAGAGAAGAGGAAACAAAGGAAGAAAGACAGAGAGAAACCTGCAGTGCTGTCTCACCACTCACGATGTTTCACTCCATATATAGGTACTGGGACCTTCAGCCCAGGTCCTTGCTCATGGTGATGTTTCGATCTCACCTGGTATGCCACTGCCAGGCTCTCAGGCATTTTCTTTTGCTCTCTGTCCCTCAGATTTTCAAAACAGAGAGACCAAACCCACACGGGGCCAGCCCAATGTCGTGTCCATTCATGTACAGCTTGCGTGGGATGTCTCTGGAAGGATTTTGGGTCCCCCATGAGGGTCTCTGTGATCAAGGATGGCTTGAAAAGCAAACCTAAGGATGGCAGCCAAGACAGCTCACCTGGGAGGGCACCTGCTTTGCCATGCACACAACCCAGGGTCTAGCCCTAGTCTCACCACATGGGGGGCCTACACTCAAGGACCCAGGGCAGCCATGGCCATTGTGCTGTACCACTTTCCCAGCTCCCCGCCACCCTGTATATGGGCCCCATGCCTGAGCCTAGTGCGTCACTAAGTTTTCTACCTGGAGACCTCCCTGGAGCCTCACTGCCCAGCCCGCTGTCCTCACAGGGTTTCACAAAAAGCCCAGTATCCAGCAGGTCTGGGTTGCCATGGGAGGACTGGGCAGAAACACTGAGAAGCTCAGGCTACATGGGGAGAGGCAGCTCTTCTCTGTGCTGTGCTTGGTCCCCTGACAGCCTCTGTCTCTACAGAATGTTAGAAAAGCCAGGGCCAGGCAGTGACACACCCAGCTGAGGGCACACATCACCATGCAAAAGGATCCGGATTCAAGCTCACTCTCCCCACCTTCCAGGGGATGCTTCAGGAGCAGTGGAGTAGGGCTTCAGGTATCTCTCTTTCTCCCTCTCTATCTCCTCTGTCCTCTATGTTTCTCTCTATCCTATCAAATAAAAAAGGAAAGGAAAAAAGAAAATATGGCAGCCGGAAGCAGTGGGTTTGCAGTGCTGGCACCAAGCCCCAGTGATAACCTTAGAAAAAAAGAAAAAGAAAAGAAAGTAAAGCCCCGGTAGCTTTGTTGTAAGGTTGAGCAGGCCGGTTCTCTCATTTCTGCTGCTGTGATGACGATGTGACATAAGTGAATTCTCATTGATTGGCTTTGCCATTTCTCCACGCTGTACCAGCTCATCTGTTTTTATTTGTTGTGCTATTTCAGGCCTCTGAACCCAGGGGTGTGAGTGTAGAATGATCTCTGCAATCATGTCCAGCACGGGCCCTAATTCAAGCACTGACTTAATTATGTGGAGTCATAAAATCCAGCCCATAACAGCTCCACGGGAAGAGGCTCCAAGGCCCCTTTTCCTGCTGAGGATTCAAAAACCCCTAGCGTGCAACCAGTGAATCATGGGCTATTTATTTTCCCACAAGTACTAAATGATGCCTGCTGACCTGTTGATTCATGACAAATGCTGGAGCATGGTCTTGGTTCCTTTGAAAGTGGGTCATTTCACAGAAATTGGCATTTGTAAACCCTGTTGGTGTTTAGTTTCTGATAAATCACTGGAGTGAGTTCAGCGGTTGATAAGAACAGGACTGTGGCTTCTAACAGCAAGAGGGTGTTTACTAGAACCACAGAAACCTTGCAATGTTCTGCCAGTCTTTGCCTGGCTCTCCACTTCCTGGGTTCAGGCCACCACCACCCCAGGAGCATCATGTCTGGGAGTGGAAGCACAGGGACAGTTTCCTGTGACACAGACTAAAAGCTCAGTGCCCCACGAGTGCCCTGGGGAAGAGTGCCCAGAGCAGGTGATTGACCTTGCCCATGGAGGGTCACAAAGAGGAGGGCATACTTATTCTTTCCTCTTCTTCTTCCTCCTTCTCCTCCTTCTTTTTCTCCTCCTCCTCCTCCTCCTTCTTTTGTCACTGTAGGCCAACTGATTATGAAAAAATTTAGGTATGTGAAAGCATTTAGAGTATAACACACTCCCTACTTAAGTCCAGATTGATCAGGCCTTCCTATTTATGGTATAATTAGTCTTAAGAAAAAAAGGATGATGCTATATCTCAACTTTTGTTTTCTTCCTTCCTCCCTCCCTCCCTCCCTTCCTTCCTTCCTTCCTTTCTTCCTTCCTTCCTTTCTTTCTTTCTCCTCCAGGGTTATTGCACTGGGGCTCGGTGCCTGCACTATGAATCTACTGCTCCTGGAGGCCATTTTTCCCATTTTGTTGCCCTTGTTGTTGTTATGTCATTGTTGCCATTGCTGTTGTTGTTGGATAGGACAGAGAGAAATCAAGAGAGGAGGGGAGACAGAGTGGGGGAAAGATAGATACCTGCAAACCTGCTTCACCGTTTGTGAGGTGAATACCTGCAGATATAGATACCTGCAGGTGGGGGGCCTGGGACTCGAACCTGGATTCTTGCACCGGGCCTTGAACTTCGTGCCATGTATGTTTAACCCGCTGTGCTATTGCACAGCCTCTCCTTCCTCCTCCTCCTTGTCTTTGTCCTCCTCCTTCTTCTTAATAATTTATTTCATTTTTAAAATTTATTTTATTTTATTCAATAGGACACAGAGAAACTTAGAGGGAAGAGAGAGAGGGGGAAGGAGAGAGACAGAGAGACACCTGCAGACCTACTTCACCACTTGTGAAGCTTTCCTTTCGTGAGGACTGAAGCCTTGAATCAAAGTCCTTGCACACTGTGATGTGTGTACTTAACCAGGTGCACCACTGCTCAGCCTCTTTGCTTCCCTGCTGAACCTGATTCTCCTACTCATCCCCCTTCTTCAGAGGAGCCTATTGTTCTGCACTTGCTATTTGTTGTGCCTGTGTGTGTTTTCATAGCATTTCATATGTTTATTCCATAGCCAGTTGTCAGTATTTTTGTGTTTTATGTTTTATATAAATGGTAGCATAATGACATTCTTACTCAGCACTGTTTGGGGATCTGTTGTTAAGAGTACATGAATCCCATACATTCACTTTTGCCATGCTATATTCATTATAGGAATATCACCAATTAGTTGAAGCACTCTACCACTGATGAGAATTTAGGTAGCCTTTCATATTCCCCACTGCAGTGTTGCAGTAGACATCTCTGAGCATATATGTCAAGGTCTCTTTAGGGTATGCCTAGAAATTGAATTGATGGGTCTTAAGATAGTCTTGAATTTACTAGCCACTGCCAAATCCTTACCCCAAACCCTAGATTATATTGATCCATGCTCCTACTCACAGAGGCCCCAGTGAGCTAGCCTTTTGCTGAACCTTTTGACTGTCATGAATCATGTTTGCCAGTCTTCTTTGAATGCAGTGATGCCTTTCTTTAACTGTGTTTCTCTGAGTCCTAGGAGTTCAGCATACTTTTTTTTCTGCCACTCACGTATTCAACACATATCTTCTGTGGGTTGTTTCCTGTTGGTATGCTTTTAAAAACCCCTTCTGTTTCATTAGTTTAATCCCCCCTGCTTAACACTATTCTATTTACATAACACTGTATTCTATTTACATAACCGCTGTTAATAAGCACCACCTTCCCTCCAGGGCATTGGTGGTTTAGTGGTAGAATTCTCACCTGCTCCACCCCCTCTCCTTGTCATACTCTGATTTTCACCAGTCACTTTTCTCTCCACCCTCTCTGCGTCGCATCCTGTTCCCACCCTACTGGGCTAGTATATTTATAAGGACAAGATTGTTTGTAGTAGTTAGTTTAGCTTAGCTTGGTATAGATTGCGCTGCATCCTGCATGAATAAAGAGATACTGCGTACAACCCAGCCATCAGTCCCTGGTCATCTGTTACCCACCCGTGAAGCCAGCCTGGCGAAAACAACATTATGGCGCCCAACGTGGGGCCGGACCTGCGCAACTCCCAGATAAGTGAAGACTTTGCCTACCTATGCACTATGGTCTTCTCTTCTATTTATGAAGAGGTTTGCCAAAGCCTCTACTGTTTCATCATGAGACAGTTACTCTGTCTCTGGAACATTTTGCTCTGGGCCACACTTTGTTTCCCTGACCGGGAACTTTGGTTTCTTGTGACCCTAATCATAGAGCTTGGGAAATGCATGGAGATTTCTCCCTGGACTTTCTGGATTCCCTCTCCCATGTTTCCTGAGGAAAAGGACTACATTTTGCTCCGGGCCACAATTTGGTTCTTTATGACCGTGATTGTAGACCTTGGGATATGCATGGGGATTTCCACTGGGACTTTCTGGACTTCTTCTCGCATGTTTCCCACTGAGAAGGACTACTCTAATTTGAGGAGCATTCTCCAGTACCCTGGCAGTCCCCAAGAATGGAGACACGTGGTTAGTTCTCCTGATTGGATTCTTTCTTCGATGGGAAGACACTTTTAAAAATGGGTGCCTAAAGCAATACAGCAAGAACAGTCAGAAGCACCCTAAATGGAATTTCGAAGAGCTTTTTGGACTAGGACACCCTCCAGTGACTCATAATGCTACATGGTGAGATCTGTTTCGTAAGAGAGTGATTTGAATGACTGAATTTTTGTATGACATTGACTTAAAAAAAAATGCTGGACGCAGCCATGATTTCTAGAGACATCCAGAAACAATCCAAAAAATTGTTTTTTCCTCCTTTGATTTATTTTTTTATGTCTTGGCATAAATCTGAAACGTTTAATCCTAAAACTGTATGAGTTATGGGTGGGACAGATAGTGCAATGATTATGTTAATTATTCTCATGCCTGAGGCTTTTAACCATGGTTCTTCTGTTTACCTTTCCACATCTTATTGAGTTTAAACTGTTTAAACAACCTTAAAATCATACTAGAAAGGACTTCCAATTATAGTGGAGTTATCAATTATAGTAAACTTCTAATCTGCTACAAGTTTTATTTGACAAGTAAGTGAATTTCAGCTGTCAAGCCTTCACATGAAAAAACATCTACTCAAATGGAATTCCCGGAAATCCATTTGGAACCCTGTTCTCTGACATTGCCCACAAGATGGAATGACTACAACACACCCCTGGAAACCAATGATGTGACCTGGCACGACCTGAAGAAACAGATTCACAGACTCCAAAGATCACTCTCTACAGAAAAGCAGAATTCTGGTGGCTGACATTCCCCATTGAGACAGACGTGCAGCATTTCATCCCCTGGCATTTTCTTCCATGGTCATCTACTTTGGACTGACACCTCCATCGGACTTACTGGTACATGCTGCTGTGTTTCTCAAAGACTAACTTCAGCCAATTGCCTTGAGACTTTATAGACCATGTCTCCTCGCCTGCAGGCTCTGTTCTCAGAGTCAGAAAACTCTCCCTCCTTATTAGGTTATGCCCACAGAGGCAGGAAACTCCCTTTGAGGCAAGAGATGCCCCCAGAGGCATGAAGTGCTCCCAGAGGCAAGAAATGCCCTTTCGCCTGCTAGGCCTTGCCCTTGAGGCAAGAAACATTCCCCTTGGCATCACACTGGTTATTGCTGCTCACCTATTTTGTTTTCCATGTCTTATGCCAGTTCTTTTGAAAATGCCTGTACAATATAGGTTTCTGTTCACCCCACAATCCTGATACTATGGCCATTAGTTAAAAAGAAAGGGGGAATTGTTGGTATGCTTTTAAAAACCCCTTCTGTTTCATTAGTTTAATCCCCCCTGCTTAACACTATTCTATTTACATAACACTGTATTCTATTTACATAACCGCTGTCAATAAGCACCACCTTCCCTCCAGGGCATTGGTGGTTTAGTGGTAGAATTCTCACCTGCTCCACCCCCTCTCCTTGTCATACCCTGATTTTCACCAGTCACTTTTCTCTCCACCCTCTCTGCGTCGCATCCTGTTCCCACCCTACTGGGCTAGTATATTTATAAGGACAAGATTGTTTGTAGTAGTTAGTTTAGCTTAGCTTGGTATAGATTGCGCTGCATCCTGCATGAATAAAGAGATACTGTGTACAACCCAGCCATGAGTCCCTGGTCATCTGTTACCCACCCATGAAGCCAGCCCGGCAAAAACAACAGTTTCCTACTGATTGGGAGGAACTTTTGTCTCTCTGACCTTTCAGGTACTGCAGATGCTGTCTCTTAGCACCTTGTTTCTTCATGTTTTCTTGTGATGCCTTTGATATATATATATATATATATATATATATATATATATATATATATATATATATAGTTTTTAGGGAGAAACAATTTAATTTGAAAGTTAAGAACACTGTTGTATGTCTTGAATGTTTGCTATCAAGGCACATTAGAAAGCTTCAAGAATCAAGACATATTAACATACTGATGGGTATTAGATCAGCAGCACAGACTAGAACCTTGAAAAGATTCTATTTCAGTAGACTTACATTTATCTGTCTGATTATGTACATGCTTTTATATATTTTAGAAAAATATCTCTGTAATTCCAAGGTTGTAAAGGCATTATCTGTATTACTTTCTAAAAACTTGTGGAGTTTGGTGCTGTTTCTTTAAGTGATCTAACCTTCGGCATATGGTGTGAGGTAGTATCTTAAAATTTTTTTTATTATTTATTTATTTATTGAACAGAGACAGAAACTGAGATGGAGGATGAACTATAGGAAAGGGGAGAGCAATAGGGATACCTGCAGACCTGCTTCACCACTTCTGAAATTTCCCCTCTGCAGGTGGGGATTAGGGACTTAAACCTGGGTCCTTTTGTATGGTAAAATGTGTTCTCAATGCAACTCAACTAGGGAAAGATGGAAAACAGGCTGGAAGTATGGATCAATCTGTCAACACCCATGTCCAGCAGAGAAGTAATTACAGAAGTCAAAACTCCCAGCTTCTGCACCGCATAAAGAATTTTGGCCCATACTCCCAGCAGGGGGAGAAATAATTGGGAGATGATCAGTAGAGGGCTCTGAACCCCCAACTTCATCAGAACCCAGAGAGAGAAGAGGAAGAAAGGAAGGGCAGTTGGAAATGGTAATAGGTGTAGGTGTGACTCAGAAAGGAAGAGAAGCAGGGAACATGGGGGGGGGATGAGCAAATGCATATAAATATAGATAGATAGTTATAGGAAAAATAGTCAACCCATGTCTGTGGCCTTGGGAAAATTAATGTAGCTTCCAGTGGAGGGAACGGGGACACAGAACTCTGGTGGTGGGAACAGTGTGGAATTATACTTGTTATCTTATAATTTTATAAATCCATATTAGGTCACTAATAAAATAAAGTAAAATGTGTGTTCAAGCAGGTGTGCCAGCACTCAGCCTCCAGTTTATTTTATATAGATGGTTAATCATATGCCTATATATAAGCAGCCCTTTCTATACTTAACTGCTTTATCATCTATCAATTTTTATATTAGGTTTGAGGGTTATGCCTGTGATGGTCTTTATTTCCATTGCCTTATTTGTCTGTGTACCAATACCCCACTGTCTAAATCAAAATAGCTTTATCATGTGTTTTTTGTTACAAAGGCAGCGTGACTAGCCTTACCTAAATCCTGCCCCCTACCCCATTTGATTCTTCTGCAAAGCTGTCTTGGGGGGCGGGAGGATCTTGGCCATATTCTCTTCCATCTGTATTTTAGGAGTAACTTTGGAAGTTCCAAGAAAAGTACTTTGGATGCTTCAACCAGTTTGTCTCTTCTATACATGAGCAAATATTTCTTCGTGTGCATTGTTGGTGTTGTGTTTTGAGCTGTTTCCTTAGCTCTGTCTTCTAGTTCACAGATTCCCTTTCTGGGCTGAATTAATCAGCCTCTCTGCTTGCCTGTTGAGATTTAAATTACAGTGATGTTGTTTTGAATTTCTAAAACCTCTATTTCATTGTTACTGATTTTAAAAAAATGTATTCCTGGTGTTTTCAAAAGGACCCTGATTTTATTCATGTTTTCTATTCCTTTTTTCATGTGCTTGATAATTCTCAATGAACTTTTTATAATCTCTGTTTATTAGCTATATTCTTGAAATCCATGTGACTTTAATTCACAGAGAAAGAAAAAGGTGTGTGTGTGTCTGAGCACCTGTATACCTACACTTGTGAGTGAGTCTTTCACAGATGCCGTGAATCTTCATGTATTTGTCCTGATTTATTTGTCAGTTCACTTCCTGAGAAACTTCCTCTGTGACATCTTGGTGTGGCCATTTCAAAGAGGTAGCCTTCCCAGGCTGTTTATCACATTTCTCTGTGGTATGAGGGAAGAGCCATTGTTGGGGGGCAGGGGAGCTAACTCAGTATGGTAGAGCACAGGACTGACATACCCAGACCCCATCCCCAGCTTCACCTCACATCAGAGTTGTGCAGGGTTCTGATCTCTAATTAAATGAATTTTTAAAAAGACACCCCCCCCAAGGGGCCGGGTGGTGGCGCACCTGGTTAAGTGCACGTGTTACTCTGCACAAGGACCTGGGTTTGAGCCCCCAGTCCCCACCTGCAGAGGGGAAGCTTCACGAGTGGTGATGCAGGCCTGCAGGGGTCTCTCTGTCTCTCTCCCTCTCTGTCTCCCTCTTCCCTCTCAATTTCTGACTGTCTCTGTCCAATAAATAAATAAAGATAATAAAAACATTAAAAAAAAGACACCCCCCAACCTATTTGTGATGGAAGTTTGAAGCATCACAAAAATAGCTAAAATGGCATTAAGAATCCCTGTGCCCTCCATTGACAACCTCAGGGATTCTGCACTCATCATTCAACATCAGTCTTGCTGTGTCTGTGTGACTATCCCCACCCCCCACACCGCACCCACTGGGCATGGTGTTGAAGTGCATGCCAGGGACTTTATCATTTCATCTATAAATGCCTCACTACACAAGTCAAAAAGATGATGATAAGAAAGAATCAAAATACCAATCACATCTAGCATGTTAACAGTTTCTTAATAGGCTCAAATCAGTGCTCTAATATCCATGATTAGCTCATGAATATTTCTTCAGAGTTTGTCAAATCAGGTTCCCGATAAGATCCATACTCTGAAATTGATTCATACATCTCATTTACCCAAGCATTTACCCTTCCCCTCTTTCTCTCTTCCTTAATTTATTGAGGGTCGGGTTGTCTTTTTTTTTTTTTTTTAAGATCCTTTCCATCTGACTTTCTTATATTAGTAAGTTCCAGCACGTCACTGTATACAAATTACTCATTAAACCCCCTCAAGCCCACCACCCCATCAGCGGGGACAGAGCAATTTTCTGGGTGACTTGCAATGTTCCTGGGTCAGTCACCTTCTAGTTGCACAAGGGTTTTCCACCAAGGACCCTATTTTCATGCTGTGATCTTAGCTCCTTTTTCTTGTGAAAGTATTTTATAAGTGTGTATTTAAAATCAACTTACAAGCTTTATAACCTTTTTAAATCACAGTTTTCTATAAAACAGAGTAATTGCTTTTATTTGTTTATTTTTTACTTACTGCACTATTTGAAGAAATAAATGAGCCCTATATGCAAAAGCAGATATAAAAGCAAAGCAAACCAAACCAAACAAGCAAAAACCCTTTCTGGGTAGAGGGGATTTTTGAGCAGGGGATGGAGTTTGGGTATCAGTCATTTCAGAATGGCTGAAATTAGAGTGCTATTACCAGATGGATGAAGAAGTAAAGCAGCCTTTGGGGCTGGGTGGTGGTGCTCCTGGTTAAGTGTACACATTACAGTGCGCAAGGTCTTAGGTTCAAGCCCCTGGTCCCCATCTACAGGGAGAAAACTTCTTGAGTGGTGAAGCAGGGCTGTAGGTGTCTCTCTCCCTCCCTCTCTCCCCCCTTCTCAATTTCTCTCTGTCTTTATCCAATAATAAATAAAGATTTTTTTTTAAAAAGGAGTACAACCTTCTAGGTCACAACTGTGATTCTGTGACTATTAGGCCCAGTTTTTTTTTTGTTTGTTTGTTTTTTTTGCCAACAACCAATTTCACTGCTTCATCCTTCTGTCCTTTGTGCTTATTCAGCCTTTTGAGGCTATAACTACAAACATTCCCACCATTCTAGCTTCCTAGAAGATAGACATCTTAGCATAAATACATAAATCTGTTGTAATGTCTAGATCAGACCCACACTGCAAGGATTTGCTTAAATGTCTACCTGATCAGCCATGCACTAGGCTAGCTGTTGAATTCCTCATCTCAGTTTTCTGTGTCAGGGGAACACTCAGTCCTGAGTCTCAATGCTTTTTCAGGGTGAGCTTTTTGCAGCGCTCTGCGAGCAAGGCCCTGAGAACTCAAGCTGCAGCAGCTTGTGCTGGCTAGACTCCTTGGTGTCCCTGGCCTCGGTTTGGCGGAGCATCAAGGGAAACACGGTATATCCACAGGATTTGACTCAGGTTCTGCTTCCTGCCACTGGTCATGAGCACCAGCACTTGCTTCCGTATGAAGGAGATGTTCTGATCTTATAAAGTGGTGTGTGAGGTGCAGGCAGACATCTGCAGAATGCAGAGTGTGTAGAGTAGGGCAGCCTCTTAAACACAGCCAACTTCTTGCCTGTTCTGTGCATGGACAGTAGAACTGGTGCAGTTTGCCAGGCATCACTGTTGGCTACCTGAATCTAGGTGCTGACTACCTCCTCATCTACCTGTCCTTCCACCCAGCCACCCATCCTCTATCAACTGCTGTCTTTATATATATGTGTGTGTGATAAATATATATAAATCTCTTATCAGATAGTTTGGAATCATGATTTGAGTGGTTCCAGAGTGATATTCTGCTTCTCAAATAAATACATTTTTTTCAGATATTTGTTTATTCCCTTTTTTCCCCTTGTTGTTTTATTGTTGTAGTTATTGTTGTTATTGATGTTGTTGTTGGATATTGTTGTTGTTATTGATGTTGTTGTTGGATAGGACAGAGAGAAATGGAGAGAGGAGGAGAAGACAGAGAGGAGGAGAGAAAGATAGACACCTACAGACCTGCTTTACCGCTTGTGAACTGACTCCCCTGCAGGTGGAGAGCCAGGAGCTGGAACTGGGATCCTTAGGCTGGTCCTTGTGCTTTGCACCACCTGCGCTTAACCTACTGCACTACCACCCAAATCCCCATCTTTTTTCTTTTAAAAATTGTATCAGAGGTAGATACCATAATGGTTATGCAAAGGGATTCTCATGCCTGAAGCTCCAACGTCCCAGGTTTAATCCTCTGCACCACCGTAAACCTGAGCTGTGCTGTGGTAAAAATTAATAAATAATAGGTTGAATCTATTTCCATTGTTGCTCAGTGAGTGAGCAGTATTTTCCCTTGAAATTTCCCTCATAAATTTAATTTATGTATATATGCAAACACAAAATTTATTTCCAAAGAGATTTAGATTTAGAAGAATTCCAGGTGATAGTTGATCTGTTTTCGCTTTTCATTGTAATGAGCACATACATTATTCATCTGGCTCAATTTGTGTGGTTTTGCACACTCACCTATACTCACAGTAATGTGGGCCCCGGCCTTCCAGCCCAGGATGGACTGTGTAGGTATTATCCATGAGCTGAATGAACTTTATTATTATTACTTATTATTGTATAGAGACAGAGAGAAATTGAGAGGGGAAGATAGAGAGGGAGAGAGACGCCTGCAGCCCTGCTTCACCACTCGTGAAGCTTTTCCCCCTTCAGGTGGGGACCAAGGTTTTGAAACTGGATCTTTGTGCACTGTAATGTGCACCACTGCCTGGCCCCCGCTGAATGAATTTTGATGCGGTGGAAGTAGAGTCTTTTTAAATATATTCTGAAAAAGAATTTTCTGTGCTACAGTTAGTTGGTTATCTAGAATGACCTTGGCTGAGAATATTTTTTGCTTGTTTACTTTTGTTTTTGCCTCCAGGATTATCGCTAGGTCTTTGTACCAGCACTAATAATCTACTGCTCTTGGAGGCCATTTTTTTCCATCTTACTGAATAGGATAGAGAGAAATCAAGAGAGGACAGGAAGACAGAGGGGGAGCAAAGTTAGACACCTACAGACCTGCTTCACCACTTGTGAAGTGTGGTGGGGAGTTGGGGGCTTGAACTGGGATCCTTGCACAGGTCCTTGAGTTTTGTACTATGTTGGCTTAGGCCGTGTGCCACCACCCGGGCCCCTGTGCTGAGAAATTTAGAGCTAGATTTCTACTCACTCCTTTTAAAATTAATGTTGGCCTGGGCACAGAGCCCTATTGGTAAACCTGGCAGAAAAAAAGAGAAAAGAATCATAAAATTAGGTCATCTTTGCAAAGTGAATATAACAAGTTCCTCTGTATAACTTGGTCTCACCCTCCGAGATGCAGATACACAGATGAGGATGCCCTGTAACCTTAGGCTCTCCCAGCCCCAGGAACTTGCCTCTTGGATGAGAGAGTTGTCTGTGCTAGACCTCTCCATGGGCTGCTTTCACTCTAATGCACAAATTAAAACTGGAAGAAGAAAGCAATGATGCTCTGGCGTTACGTTCCTTGAGCAAACAGGCAAGTGTTGACTCTCCCTGAAGCTTAATCCCCCAGTGAAACTCCCTGCAGCACAACTTGCTAGCTACCAGGATTTGTTGCTGGCTCACGTTTGCTTTGTAATGGAAGAGGAGCTACTGCCCGAAACTCGGTTATAAAATACTAACAAATATAAGAAGGCATATGGTAATGCTCTAATCACAACAAAGAAAAACCACATTTAAAGTAAAATGATTTGTGTTGGGATTTGGCATCACTCAAATTTTTAGTGTTCAGCTACTGATGGCTCTGGTGTTCTCATCCTGTTGTTCAATTTTGGCTTGAATTCTTGGCTTGACTTGAAATCTTTATATTGGTGCATTTAGCACTTCCGGAAATTCTCACTGATAGGCAGAGCGAGTTTGGCCAGATTAGTTGTGCTTCTTAAATTTTTTTTCCCCTCACTGTAATACTGGTTTACAGATAGTATCAGGAACGTGCTGTCACACCTGTACGTGTGTATATGACTCACCACACCCACCACCAGATTTCCTTTGTCATCACACCAGAAACCACTTTACCCGTGCCCCCCTCCAGCCCTGAAACCACCACAGGTTTCAGTCTAATTTGTCAGTTTTATTGGTATTATTATTATTATCGAAAGTTCATTTGTGTTAGTTATCTATACCTGATGTGTGAGTGAAACCATTTGGTAACTACCATTTCTTTCCTGGCTGGTTTCCCATAGCACAAACTCCTCCACTTCCATCCACCTTGCCCTGAAGACACATAACAGCACTTTTTTTTTTTTTTAATGGTAGAGTAGACTTCTGTTGACTATCCCATAGTATCTTTATTCATTCATTTGTTCACAGGCATTTTGGAGCTGTTCTGAATAGTACTTCTATGAATACAGGCATGCAGATATCCTTTTGATCTTTTATTTTCCTATACTTCAGCTAAGTACCTAGGATCACAAGGTATTCAGTTTTAATTTTTTCAGTCTTCATATCATGAAATAGTCTCATGCCCTCTGAAAAGGAAAAATTATTAAAATTTTTAAATTATATTTATTTTACTGGATAGAGAAAGCCAGAAATCGAGAGGGAATGAGGAGATAGAGAGGGAGAGAGACAGAGAGTTAGTCACCTGCAGCCCTGCTTCACCATTCACAAAGCTTTCCCCCTGCAGGTAGGGAGCAGGGGCTCAAACCCAGGCCCTTCCACATTGTAATATGTGTGCTCAACCAGGTATGCCACTACCCAGGCCCCAATTTAATATTGATTTTGAATCAGTGATGGCTGGCAAATATTTTTAGCTATATAGCATTCCCTCTTTGACCCCCTCACCACCATCCCACCACCCCTCGCCAAAACTGCATGTTTGTGACTGTATGTGGAATCATATACTGTGAAAGCTTGATGTGGTTGCCATGACTGACTGTATGGGAAATCATAGACTGTGAAAGCTCAGTGTGGTTGCCAGGACGAGCCTAAACGTCACCAGTCATTGGGTGAATTGTTGCTTGCAGTTTGGTGATTCTGAGAGGTGTTTTTATTCAGGGTGTTGGGGTGGGCAAAGGGCCTTTCCTTCTTCATCTCATTGGGGGGAGGCAGTGTTTTCATCTTATTTTTGCCTATGAGATGTAATTTAAAGTTTAATAAGTGTGGGAGGGAGGTAACTTCTTCATTCCACAGTGTTTAAGTACTTCTAGATGAATGCCACACTCTTCATTGCTTTTCAGAAACCATGCAGTAGAAGATCAGCCCAGTTGGTTCTGTGTTTTTCCACCGTGGAAAGGGCCAGAGATTCAGCAACTGATCAGGAAACATCCTAATGTAGGTTCTCCCAGGTGGTAGCCAGGGGCTTGAACCCAAGGCCAGACAGTGCTGGCCCAGTGACTCTGCAGTGTGGTGGTGGTGGTAGTGCTCCTCCTCCTCTTCATCCTCCTCCTCCTCCTTCTTCTACTCTCTCTCTCTCTCTCTCTCTGTATCTCTCCCTCTCTCCCTCTCTCCAGAGCACTGCTCAGCTCTGGTTTATGATGGTACAGGGGATTGAACCTGGGGCCTCAGAGCCTCAGGCTTGAGAGTCTGTTTGCATAACCATTATGCTATATACCCCCTAGCTCAGCAACTCTGAACCTCTGGCCTAGCATAAGCTGGTGGCTGTCTCTTCATGAGGTGGAGGCATCAAGGGTCCAGTGTAAACAGCCAAGTCACACTAAAATACTCTCCCCACTCTTCTGAAATCCTGACCTGCCCACTGCCTCATGAAATGCATGGAGACGTGGTTGACCAGGACAAGGACGTGCCCGTGCATAGCTCTTAGTGATGGCATCCTACTGACAGGCTGTGACATTCTTCTCACGTGTGAACATGACTTCCAAAACGGTCATTCAGCTGATGGCAGTGTGTGTCACTTCTCCCGGGGCTGCCTGAGAAGGAGCCCCAGTCCTGCTTACCCGCAGCTCAGTCTGTGTGTACATGGGAGCAGAACCCCTGGGGCTGCTCTAGTGGCTGATCTCAAGCAGTTTCAACACTCAGGAGGCCGGCAGCCAGTGGCCTCACAGACCCAGCCTTGCCTTGCAGGGACAGGATTGAAAAGTGGGGCACAGAAGGAGGCATGTGATGGGTGGCCACGTCCCTCCAGGGCCAGTCAAGGCAGCTCTGCCGACAAGAACACGGAGAAAACAAACACACGGGAGGTGGTGTGAGTGTCACACGACCAGAATGTCAATAAGCATGACTCAGAGAGAGAAGCCAACCCCGGAGGACAGAAAGTGGGGAGCTGCCTCAGGCCAGGCCAGCTGGGAGGGGCCAAGGGGTCAGCAGGCTCCAGAGGGGAAGGTGGCCCGATGGAGGAGTCTCCTGATAATGCCCCCACCCCACCCCGCCCCCAAGGCACCTCTGCAGGAACACCTGCCAAATCACAGGAACAAAAGGCAGCGTGTGAGGGCCTTGCACAGGCAGTGGCAATGGAATTGGCATGCAGAGGGCATCTGTGCCCCAGCTCCCCAGCCTGAGGGAGAGAATACAGCCTTCACTCCACAGACAAAGCCTCACTGGCACAGAATGCGGGGTGCAGGGCTGGGCATCTCTTCCTGCACATGCAGACCTGGGCTGGAGAGGACGGGTCTGGCTTTTTCTTCCAGGAGAAATCATTTCAAACTTGTCTTAGCCAACAACATCACCCATCTGTACCTGACCTGAATGGAACTTATTATTATTATTATTATTATTATTCTGAACTGGATCACAGAACTCTCCCAGGCTGGCGCCTGCTGCCTCTCAACCCTGGTTACCCTCCTCCTGCCCCTCAGACCACCCTGTTCTCCTTGGCATCTGCTCTGTGGTACCACCGCCCACTCCAACAAGTATTTCCTTGAGAGTTGTACACAGTGGCCTTTTTCCCTCCCACATCCTCGCCTCTCCACAGCTAATGGAAGCTCTGGCCCAGAGTTCCGGGAATGCATTCCCTGTGTGAGCCACCTACCTCTCCTTCCTGCCTGGGGAGCCAGAACACCCTGTCGTCTGGTGTGGCCATGTCCTGCCCACTCAGGAACTACAACCCTTCATCTGGCCCAAGAAACCTGGCTTCTTCCTCCGGGTCAGAGAGCACTGGGCTCTTGAATCCTCAGTAAACACTGCTGTGGTGGCCCACCAGCCAGCTCTACGGCACACAGACTGGTTGCTCTCACCTACCTCCTCTCTGGGTGAGGACAGTCAGCCTGTGGGATCTCATCAGGTGGCTGAGACATTGAAGTATACCGGATTAATTCAGGATTCCTTGAAAGTTCCCTAGAAGCTTTAAAAAAAATGGGGGTCGGGCAGTAGTGCAGCAGGTTAAGCGCACGTGGTGCAAAGCGCAAGGACCAGAATAAGGATCCCGGTTTGGGCCCCCGGCTCCCTACCTTCAGGGAAGTCACTTCACAGATGGTGAAACAGGTCTGCAGGTGTCTATCTTTCTGTCCCCCTCTCTGTTTTCTCCCCTCTCTTTATTTCTCTCTGTCTAACAACAAACAACATCAACAATAACAATAATGACCACAACAAGGCTACAACAACAAGGACAACAAAAGGGGGTTAAATGGCCTCCAGGAGGAGTGGGTTCATGGTGCAGGCACTGAGCCCCAGAAATAACCCTGGAGGCAAAAAAAAATTCAACAGATGATGTGTTTCATAATTATTAGATATGCATGGCTAAAATAAGAAGCTGCATGTCCGGCCACAGACTCTTCACAGCAGCCATGGCCCTCGGACCTTGCAGCTCAGAGCAGACTTTCCCTCCAGGGCTGTGGAAAAGGCAAGCATCTCATAGTGTCCTGTGTGTGGATGGTTCTCCAGTGGAGTTCTTCAGCCTAGGGGTGCAGTCCTGAACCCCAGGCCCAGGGGCAGTGCTGGGCCCTTGTCTACTCCCTTCTCCAGCAGCTAGGGTCTCCTGGGTCATCGGAGCCATCTGCCTGGCAGCCCAAACCTGCTGCCCCCTCTCCTGATGCCCCTCCAGTTTGTACCAGAGGGGCCTCTCTGCCCTGCCCAGGCTCACAGCCTGAAGGAGCGCTCTCAAGGGCACGGTGGAGGGAGCACACCAGTCGCCTGCTCCCAGGAGGGAAAGGCCTTCGAGACCCACTTCCTGTCCATCTCTGTGCGCATGACTTTGCCCTTTCTACTCTGACCTTCTGCATCCAGGCTGCGAGAGTCCTTTCTATCCACTGCATTATCTCTATGTTCTGTATCAACTAATTCTCCCCCTCAAATTGGCCCACCCCTCTCCTAGCTCTCCCTCCTCCCTGCACACCCTCTCCTAAATCTTTCCCTCCTCTCCTGCTGCATGTAGGGGGTGCTGTGCTGGGTATGAAGGGCTGTTCCCAGGCGTGTGGCCCTAGCCCCAGGAAGAAGCAGGAGAAGACAACAGTCACTCAGTGACCTGCTAGGCACCTATATCCAGGTAGAGTGTACACGTCAGAATAGGCTGACTGTTCTGTCCTAGTGCAGACTATACAAAACACTAGTCTCTAAAACTGAGTGTCAATAGATATACTTTGTCTAGCAACTCTAAGTCATAGTTTAAAAGATCATATGTGGCTACAGGTACTCAACACAGATGAATTTACAAAGGATAATAATAACCGAACTGACTTACTCTGAAAGCTGTGGTGGTGGGGGAAGGAGGAGTGAGGGCATAGGTAGTGTCTCTTGGTGTGACCAGGACTTTGGTGGTGGGTATGGTGATCCTATATGTACATACTGAGGTATGAAAGCCTAAAACTTGGGAAATTATTATAGACAAGTAAATTCCAGTGTACTGAGAATCCTACTTTTGTTTGTTTTTTAATTAAGTTTTTATTTATTTATTTTCCTTTTTGTTGCCCTTGTTGTTTAACATTGTTGTGGTTATTAATGTCGTTGTTGTTGGATAGGACAGAAAGAAATGGAGAGAGGAGGGGAAGACAGAGAGGTGGAGAGAAAGACAGACACCTGCAGACCTGCTTCACCGCTTATGAAGCGACGTTCCTGCAGGTGGAGAGCCGGGGGCTCGAACTGGGATCCTTACGCAGGTCCTGGTGATTTGCACCACGTGCGCTTAACCTGCTGTGCCACCGCCCGACTCCCCCCTACTTTTTTTTTAAATGTAGTTTTATTTATGTTCCACCAGAGTACTGCTCAGTGTTGGCTTGTGGTAGTGCCTGGAATTGAACCTGGGGACCTAGAAGCTTTAGGCATAATAGTCATTTTGCAGAGCCATTATGCTGCCTCTCCAGCTCCAGGATAATCCCACTTGACTAACTAATTGAGGCTCTTTCCTCTCACGGTAGCCATTCTTCCTGCCAGTCTGTTTACAGTTAGGAGACCGGTCCCTCTTTTCATTGCTGACACCCAACATTCGGAACTCACTTTTCACTTCTTTCTCTGCAGGGTGTTCTGGTCAGCTGTGCAGTAGCTAGTTGTTTTTGTTTTAACTTTAAAAACATTTATTATCTTTATTTATTTATTTATTGGATAGAGACAGCCAGAAATTGAGAAAGAAGGAGGTGATAGAGACGGGGAGAGAGAGAGAGAGAGACCTGCAACACTGCTTCAGCATTTGTGAAGCTTTCCCTCTGCAGATGGGGATCTGGGGCTCAAACCTGGCTCTTTGCATACTGTAACATGTGTGCTCAACCAGGTGTGCCACCACCCACCCCCTGCTCAGATTCTGTTTTAACCTGGCCTGCCCTCCCCTCTGGACTTGGCCTCCCCCCATGAATTTCTGTGATTTGGAAAATCATGTCTCGACATTCTCATGCCATTGTTCCCCACACAGCACCCACTTCTTTGACACACGCCTTCCTCAGGCCATCCCTGTGCCTGCCACTTCCTCAGCCATCTCTGTAGCCCAGGTCCCCAGCCTCCCTCCACTGCTCCAGGTGGGCCATTCCTGCCTCTGTGGCCCTGCCCCCTGGGCTTGACCCTTTTTTGCCAATGTGGTGCCAGGGAGTAAACTCAGGGTGATTTTCCTGCGGAATAATACCACCCACCACCTCCCCAAACCCAAGTTGTCACTTAGAGGTGGTGGTGGGGGCAGGAGAGCCAGACACAGAGGAGCAAGGGAGGGAGAGATAGCACAGCACAAATTCACCTTCCATGGAGTTCCCCTGGTACCACCCACAGTGTTCCCATCTGGTGCCGGGGCTTGAACCTGGGACCCTGTACACAATGAGGTGCATGTCTTACTGGCTGTGGGATCTCTTGGCCCCCAGGGCATTGCTGCTCTTCATGCACACTGCCTGATTTGAGTGATAGGGTCACTGCTTCCTGGCTGTGGGCTTCTGTGTATTGGAAGCACCTAACAGTCACCTGGCCAAGGGCTTGGTAATAATCGCATCAGAAAGTGCCTAGAAAGCTCTCAGAGGTGCATCTGTCTGTCTGTTACTGCCTCTCATACAGACACACACAGTAAGTATTCAGCTTGTAATTATCACTGTAGCTGTCATTCATTTTAAGGGCCATGTTACATCAAGGCTGGCAAGGTGACTCAGCTGGCAGGTAAGACATCGGACTTGCATGCCTGAGTCTGCGTGTATACCAGAGTCAGTCATACCCCGACTCCTTTTTCGCCTCTTTCTCTCTTCTGTCTTGTGAGAAACTCTTGCTCTCACCTGCAATAAGTAAGATGCATCTTTAAACAAAGAACTACATACTGACAAAAATGGGAGAATAGGTTTTACTATATTAAAAAAAAAGTCTACATAAAGCTAAGTCAGTGAGAGAACCCCCTGCCACAGAGGCCAGTGGCACAGGTGCAGGACTTGCTGGCTGACGTGCTGTGTCTGTGCTCTCATTGTAGGTCTGCCTCGTGGCCTACCTGGGCTTGTTTATGCTCTGTGTCTCCTACCAAGTTGACGAACGGACATGCATCCAGTTCACTATGAAGGTACGTTGTTTTTCCTCCTCCCTCATGGCCTGCTAGAAGGAAGCACAAGTCCAACTTATGCTACACACACACGATTTTTAAGGACCTATGCATGCATCTGGCTTGTATAGAAATTGCATTTTTAGACAGGTCAAAAATTGTCCTAGGAGGGCATTCATCCAGACCCCAAAGGCAATACAGATCCCCCCCATCTTCCTTCCTTCCTTTCTTTTTTCTTTCTTTCTTTTTTTCTTTTTCTTTTTCTTTTTTTTTTTTTTTACTTAAGGCTTCATTCCCATGAACTGGTTGGCAAGGAGAGCATAAAGTCTGTTCTCCAATGCCCTTAAAAGGAATATTTGAAGGCTCATTAGTTCACCCAAACATGTGGTCAGAGCAGAGGTGCCCACTTCCATATCTTGGGGGGTTATTTAGAATATTTTAGTGGTGAAGCAGTCTGAGTCGGTTTCCTCTTGTAGGTGGGATCACTGAGACAGAAAAGGTACACAGGGTACATCTGGGTCACCTGTGTCCAGTCTAAGGGCAGGGGAGGGTGGTGGATGGGATGTGCCTGGCTTAGATAGGGTGTGTCTGCCATGCACCGTGTCTGTCAGGCTGGCCAGCACAGGTGGTGGGGGCCACTCAGGCTACTCAGCTTAGTCTTGTCACTGCATAACAGAATCTGTTCAAAAGGGGGGAGTACCCTCGCCCCCCCGCCACCCCCACCCCCCGCCAGCATTTAGAGAGGTGAACGCCAAGCTCAGCAATCTGAGCTGGTTGAAAGCAAATGCTCACATTCTCTATCAACTGTTGTAACAGAGAACAAAAAGCCTTCTGTAATGTCAGAAGGGTGGAGGGCATCTCTGCGCCTGTTGTTTACTTTTCTTTCACAGGATTCACATCAAAAGCACCTACTCTTTGGTTCACTGAAGCAAGGCAGCAATATGATTTAAACATTATGAAGATGAGAAATATAAGACGCTAGTGGCTCACAAAGCTAGGTGCCTTGCTGATAGACACATATGTGTTTCAGTTGTGTGAAAAAGTAATCAGTAGGATAAAAGTGTTCACATGTAGGGGACCGGGTGGTAGCACAGTGGGTTAAGCACACATGGCACAAAGCATAAGGACTGGCATAAGGATAGTGGTTCTAGCCCCTGGGTCCCTGCCTACAGGTGGGTCGCTTCACAAGCGGTGAAGCAGGTCTGCAGGTGTCTTTCTTTCTCTCCCCCCTCTGTCTTCCCATCCTCTTTCAATTTCTCTCTGTTCTATCCAACAACAATGGCAACAATAACAACAACAGCAAAGGCAACAAAATGGGGAAAAAGGCCTCCAGGAGCAGTGGATTCATAGTGCAGACACCATGCCCCAGCAATAACCCTATAGGCAAAAAAAAAAAAAAGTGTTTACATGTTACAGACCAGCAAAACACTGAATATGCAAAATGTATAGTGTAATTATTTTTTTTTTAATTTCTCTATTGGGGAATTAATGTTTTACAATTGACAGTAAATATAATAGTTTGTACATGCATACCATTTTTGTTTTCCATATAACAATACAACCCCCACTAGGTCTTTGTATAGTGTAATTCTTATATATGTATATGTAATTCATTTATTTAGTGAGATACACACAAAGAGAGAAAGAGGGAGACCAGAGCTCTGTCATCTCTTGCTAATGGTTGTGCTGGGAATTGAGCCTGGGACCTCAGAGCCTCAGGCATGAGACTCCTTTGCAGAGCCACTATATTGTCTTCTCAGCCTGGAAAAACATCTTTTTAGTGCATAGCAAGTGTGACATTCTCAGTTCATTTTCTAGTTTTTTTTTTCTTCCCCTTTTTTAATCTGGAAATGTTCTTCAGTGGTTAGACATAGCTTTTCTGATTAAAAATCCTTAGCAAATGACATTTTTAAAAGTTGACAGAGTTGTGATTTTGGTAGATATGCCTGCCTACATTGGGAAAGTTTACTCTTCTTGTATTATGTTAGAGTGTCCCTTGAAAAAAGGCCGTAGAGGGCTGACACCAGCATTTGATTTTTAAAATGGCCAGACACACGCGCGCGCGCGCGCACACACACACACACACACACACACACACACACACACACACACACGGGGGAGGGCAGGGACAGAGACACAGCACACCAGAGCACTGCTCAGGTTGACTTATGATGGTGCTGGGGATAGAACCTGGGCCTTCAGAGACTCAAGCATGAAAGTCTTTTGCAGAACCATTATGCTGTCTCCTCAGCCTTGCAGTAAATGGCCAGTGAGGCCTCAGGGACTCAGGATTTGCCAGGTAGATACTGTCCTAAGTCAGGTTCACCAGTGGGTGTGAAATGCCCTTGCCCCTAAATGATTCCAGGATTCAGCTGAAGCCAAAGCAACAGCACCCCCACACACACACCCCTCCCCCCACAGCTGCCTCAGCTTCTTCACCTACAGGAGGAGCACAGCACAGCACAGCACAGGAGGAGCCCCAGGCAAGGTGCCCTGCTATCAGCCAGGCTGAGTTCCCCTGCCAGGAAGCTCTCATGAGCTCCTCTCCTTTCTTCCCCTGCTCCCCAGCCCCACCCCCAGGAACATCTGTGACAGGTAACAGAGGCCCTTTTCTCCTCTGGGAAGACCTTTTCCAGGTCTGCTGCACTTTGTTCCTGAGGTCAGAGGGAGCTGAAGTCCCTCTCCATGCTCCCTGTGCCTCCTGCCATTCTGTGGAGGGCTGGCCTGCATCTTCATGGGGGGCTGCCGCCTAGCGTGTCTGCACATGTACCCGTAGATTCACACCCTGTCTGAGCATTTCCTATGCATAGGGAGTGCTCACAGAGCCAGTGTGGGCAGCTGGTGTGGATGGTGTGTTGTTAGGTGTGTGCAGGAACACACGTGCGCATAGCTGAAGGAAGAGACCGACAGAGGTAGGGGGGACAATGGGTGCCCAAGGATAGGTGGCACCCCAAAAATGCAGGTGTCTGCAACTTTGCTGCTTTTGGCAAAGGTCTTCCCCTGCTGCTCTCCTCCAGACTGCCCCAGGTTCAGGGGCACCTGTGCATGGGAACTTGTGTGTACAAATAGGCAAACAGAACACACAATAAATATACTCACATACAGAGACACTCAAGTAACACATGTAAATGTGCACAGCACATGTGTCTCACATGATGTTCACCACACATGCATACAGGGAAGCATATGTGTGCATATACATGGCACACCATATAGCCTTACCTGTGCACATACTCAAAATACACAGCGACCCATGTACATACATACACACCTGCCAGACATGTACACACCCACCCACAATTGTGCACATGCCTACACACATGTGTGCACACAATAGATGCGCACACACACAAGAGCATATGGTTCATGTTGCATACAGTGTGTACACACACATGAGCATATGCATGCATCCATGTGCAAACATGCATCTCCATGTGTGTATCATGCACATGTGAACACATGTGCACTGCTACCTGCAAATGCCACACATGCACAGATCACAAAACACACATGCTTCCCATGTGCGCTCCCAGGGGGTGATTCAGGGTGCACAGGTAGGAGGCCCAGCCTCAGTGCCTGTTGCAGAGGGGCACTGCCACCTGGGAGAGTAATTAGACCTGAGGACCCGCCCTCCTGCCCCATAGTCACCTGATCACCCAGCCCTGAAACTCCAGTTAGGGGCAGGCCTGTGGATTGAGCACTGTGACTGCAGAAAACAGCTGCAGGCCATGGTATCAAGACTCACTGAGAGTTTATTCCTGCCTGTGGGCAGAAGGTGATGATGCCCTTTGACTTGCAGTGTGTTGCCTGTCAGAGGATTTGATACCCTGAATTCAGTGCTAGCACACTGTAGATACAGCCTGCAGACCCAGGGTGGGTGGGGAGTCTCGTGTCCAGGTCCCTCGCCCATGCTGCCCTATCATATCTGAGGGGCATCAAGAGGAGGCTGCTGTTCAGAGGAGCCAAGGGCACAGCTTGAGTGGGAGGACAGTGTCAGGGACTCGATCTCCTGAGGCTAGGAGCCGGCGGTGCTTTTCGTCGCAGGGAACTGTTGAAGGATTGCAGGAATACCCACGTCACCCTCCTCTGTCCTTGGCAGGGAGGCAGGCCCTGTGTAGAGGTCTGCTCTTTTGTGCCTTAGGCAAGCCAGGAGTGGGGAACCTTTTTCCTGCCAAGGGCCATTAGGATATTTATGACATCATTTGTGGGCCATACAAAATGATCCCCTGAAAAATTAGTAGTCAATGTTGCTATATAAAAAAAAAGTAAAACAACCCTCTGGCCGCCTTTGAAGGGCTGAACTGAATGATCCTGTGGGCCATATATTACCTACAAGCTAGACACAACTCCCCCTCCCCCATCCATTACGAAAGGTGCTGCCTAGGTCTGGTCTTCATTTCCAGCTTACAGATGAAGACATGGAGGTATGTGTGTGTGTGTGTGTGTGTGTGTGTGTGTGTGTGTGTGTGTGTGTGTGTGTGTGATGCTGCCTAGGTCTGGTCTTCACTTCCAGCTTACAGATGAAGACATGGAGAGGTGTGTGTGTGTGTGTGTGTGTGTGTGTGTGTGTGTGTGTGTGTGTGTAACCAATTCTCCCCAGGCACCTGGGAAGTGAGGAGGGCACCAGGGTACCACTCCAGCACATGTGCTGCCAGAGATCCCACTCAGAGCCTTCTGCCTGCAAGCCCTGTGCTCTGCCACTGAACTACCTCCCAGATATCCGATTGCATTTCACTGAGGGACCTTTCATTTAAGTGCTGTGTGTAGCAGCTGTGCACTCCCAGTACCCACCAGCAGTCTCCATCTATCCTTCGCCACAACTGCCTGCCCCCTACCAGCCTCCTCATCCCCCTAGCACCCCCCCCACACACACTCACCTTGAAGTGCCTAGCACAGTTTAGTTTGTGGCATCAACACCTTGAAATCAGTCAGCAAACTTAAATACTCAAGAACAATCCAGGTATTTTCAAATATACCCCCCCCACTCACATAATGGTACTTGTCATCCAAAGGACTGCAATTTTTGCAGGAAATACTGGCGACAGAACCAAACCAATCGATTCACAGATTCACTGCTTCCTTTCAAAACTGTGTAGCAGCCTCACTCTGCATGTATCTTGCTCCCTTCCTCCAGAGGAGACTACATATGTTGAATAGAGGGTATCCCTGTTACACCTGCATTCTAGATAGTGTTCTGGAGAAATGTTTCACAGATGGAGAAATTTAGGCTCTATTTTTGATAATCCTTCAAATGACTCGGAAAGGGATAATAGACTAAGACTCCTGACAAGAAAAGATCCAAAGAACCCACACATTCCTTGACTGTCCAGATAAATTAAGACAAAATGACTTCAGTGAGGTTCACTTTCCTCTTGTGACTAGAGGCACAGAGTCAAGCTTTCTTCTTTTTGGTCAAACCTGTTATTTGCTCAGGTCTGACTTACAGAGAGAGAGTGAGAGGAGAAATAAAATGTTAGACATTCTCTGTGTCAGGCCTGGATGTTTGGAACCTCATTCTAAGGTACCCTGTGCACATATCTTATACTCGAGTATGCTTCCTGTAAGTCTTGCAAGGAACTGTGCTAAGTACACTCCCCCAAAGCTGGGGACTCTGGTCCTTTCTTTGACCCTCAGCAGGTAGGGTCATTAGGACAGATGTCTATAGGAGGTGAGCTGGTAACGAGAACATTTCTCTGGGTGGGGGAGATAGCATGATGGTTTTGCAAACAGGCTTTCCTGCCTGAGGTCCCTACGTCCCAGGTTCAATCCCCCACACCACTGTAAGCCAGAGCTGAGCAGTGCTCTGCTAAAAAAAACCAAACACACACACACATTTCCTCATCTGTGAAGCAGCTTGTAGCAGGTTCATGTCCACAAGTCCTAATAAGTCTTGATGGAAATATTTCAAGCTGGTTGGTAAGATAGCTCAATGGTAGAGCACAGAACTTGGCCTGCCTGACATCCCAGGTTCAGTCCCCAGCACCTCATATGCCAGACCTGAGCAGTGCTCTGGTTTCTCTCTTCCTCCCTCCCTTCCTCCCTCATAGACATCGGTGTAGGAAAACATTTTAGCTGTCAGCTCAATGTCTGAATTGTTCAGAGCTCCTGCAGGCCTTTAACAGCAGAGTTACAACTGTAAGCCAACTGTTCACTGCCCAGGCCCATGGTGCTCAGGGCCTGGAGCTGAGGGGCCCTGAGTTTTCTTCTCAAGCATAGGGTCATGGTTGGATTGGGGCGGGAATGGGGGGAGAGCAGACTTGCCTGCAAGGAAGGTGACATCATGCCCCTCTCCTCTGTAGCTATAATTTCTTTTGTTTCCAGCTTCCACTTATGCAGATATGGGCTTTCCTAGACTGGCTATAGTCAGTCAAGACACTAGCTGAAGTTGCAAGCTGAGCTGCCATGGCCAGCACAAGCCAGCCCAGAGCCCACATTGCAGAAGCTTGTTCTACACTCCCTAGTCTGGTTTCAGTCTTCCATAAGCACTTTTCTTTCTCTCTTTCTCTTTCTTTCTCTCTCTCTTTTGCAGAGCCAGGTCCTCATGTGCAACTCCACTTGGTCCCAGTCTGACATTTTCATTCTATTTAATTTTTTTAACTTCAGGTACAGTTAGAAGAAGAGAGAAGGGGATTTGGGCGGTGGCGCAGTGGGTTAAGCGCATGTGGCGCAAAGTGCAAGTACTGGCATAAGGATCCCAGTTTGAGCCCCCGGCTCCCCACCTGCAGGGGAGTCGCTTCACAAGTGGTGAAGCAGGTCTGCAGGTGTCTAACTTTCTCTCCCCCTCTCTGTCTTCCCCTCCTCTCTCTATTTCTCTCTGTCTTATCCAACAATGAACAACATCAACAATGGCAATAATAACCATAACGAGGCTACAACAACAAGGACAATAAAAGGGGGAAAAAACGGCCTCCAGGAGCGGTGGTGGATTCATGGTGCAGGCACCGAGCCCAGCAATAACCCTGGAGGAAACAAAAAAGAAGAGAGAGGGAGAGAGAGAGAGACAGAGAAAAGAAAGGAGAGACATCATAGCACCACTCCACTATCTGTGGGGCTTCCCGCCCTCCCCAGGGTACTGTCTGTGATGCTCCCAGGTGGAACCTGGATTCTCCCTCAGGCACAGCAAAGTTTGTGCTCTCCTGGGTGATGTATCTCCCAGTCCTCACCAGCAGTCCTCCAGGCCCCAGTAAGCACAGCCTGCTTTGTGCTGCTGTTTAGCCCACCAGGCTTCTTGATATCTGTCTCCATGCGCTGGTGTGGCTGGCCCCATTCTCTGGGAACACCCAGCTCATGGCAGATGCAGACTGGACAAAGGTCACATTGGGGGTGGGATCTTCTTTGGAGAAACAGCCATGCCTGCAGCCAGTCGGGGAGCATCCAGGAAGAGGAGAAAGCCTACAGTGTGCATTCTGGGGGCTGCCCTCGCCCCCTCCTCGACCCCCAGTACGCTAGCTGACCTGATGGTCTCCCCCCCATCCAGCTGCTGTATTTCCTGCTGAGTGCCCTGGGGCTGACGGTGTGTGTGTTGGCCGCTGCCTTTGTGGCCCATCACTATGCCCAGCTGGTGCAGCTGACCTGCGGCCCTGGGCCCCTGGGGGACGCCTGCCACTGCACCATGCCCTCTGCCGAGCCTCTGCGCCGGACCTTCGTGTACCGTGACGTGGCTGACTGCTCCAGCGTCACCGGCACCCTGGCTGCCTTCCTGCTCACACAGCTGGTGCTCAACCTGGTGTGCAGCCTGGTGTGCCTGCTGGCCTGCTTCCTCATGTGGAAACACCGCTACCAGGTCTTCTACGTGGGCACCAGGACCTGCGCCCTCACAGCCCCTGGGGGCCAGAAGGTCTGACATGTCCCGCTACCCACCCCCCAGGTGGGAGGATAGTAGGGGCAGACAGCCATGAATGGGGGGGGAGAGGTGGGGACCTCTTGTCACAGCCACTCACACTCTTTGTTCTAAATGAATGTTTAAAAAAAAAAAAGAAAGGTGCGTTTCTTCAAGTTTCTATATACAATTTTTAAAACCCTCCCAAGTGGCCAAAGTAAAGATCACATATTGACTTGGGGGTGTATGGAAAGAACCCGGAGAAGGGGAGGACAGGCCTGGGGCTGGTTGGACTCCTCAGCATCCCATTACTCCTGGGGTCTGCTCTGCTGCCTGGTGACTCACTTGCTAGACCCATGGAGTCTTCCCCCACCTCTTTCTGGAGTCCTTCCTCTCCTCTGCCTTTGATTTCCCCTCTTGAGATGACCCCTTCCCCACCGGGCCAGAGCAGCTTGGAGAAGCAGGAAAACAGGGAAAGGGCTTTGCCAGAGGCAGCACAGTTACAGGCACCTGGGCTTCTGGGGTGCCACCCACTCTCACACAGACACACACATACACACACACCTGTTCTTCTGGGGTGCCACACACACACACACACACACACACACACACACGTGGTCTCTTCTTTCAGCCCTGCAGAATGCTCTGATTCCCAACCACAGCACGCTCATCCAAGTGTGGCAGTTGTATTCTTAATGATGTCGAAGGCTTAGAAATAATCGCATTTCTCTCCTATTCTATCATCTCAAACAAATCATTAAAGCTAATTTTGAGCTAATTGTTAATTAGAATCATGCTTCTCTGAAGTTGCCTTAATGAGCCCCGTCTGTACCTATGGCACAGAGCTCTGTTGGAATCAGGAGGAACTGCCTCACGAGGGAAGGAGGCTTAGAGAGTCTTTCTCCTGAAAGCCACACTCCTCAAGGAAGGGGGGAAAGAGTATTAATAGTGCAGGTTAAAAATATCAGCTTCAATGAAAACAAGAGCATTTGTACTGGGGAGTGTTTATACAAATAGTACACTTGTGATCTGCTGTAGTGTAGCTCTCTTGGCAGCTAAATACTTTGGAGCAAGACTGGGAGCGTGCGTGGGCTCCATTCAGGAACCTACCCAATGCACAGTCCCGTGACTGGGTTTGTGTGTGGGGGGGGGGTTGGCTTAGAGATGCCCTGAGGGCCTCATGGAGGACGTGCCCACTGACTGGAGGCCGGCATTGTCATTCAGTGAGTGTGACTTAGAACATCACAAGGATCCTTCAGAGAGACTTGTCTCTTTGATGAAAATCAGAGCATTCTTCACACCTGCAGAAGGAACCGGGGATGCAAATTCACACAGCTTAAATGCCACTGAGGACTTGCGCTGCTTCCGTGCTCTCTGGAAGCAGAGCTCCAGGTTGACAGCAAAGCTCATCGCCTGTCCATCTGCTTTCCTAACTGTGAAATTCCACCATAAGGCAAAAAGCACTTTTGTGCTTGCCTTTGAGGGTGGATGAGTGATTCTACTGGTCGCAACTGTACAATGTCAGCTTCTACACACCTTAGACACATAACCTGAAAGGACGGCACTAAGGCTTTCAGTGAAGGATGATAAATGCCTGTTTTTTGGTTCTCTGGGTAAAATGACTCTTCAGCAAATATGAAAAGCTTGCTGTGTGCGCACCTGCTTTTAAAATGTCCTCCTTTACATTAGCTTGGGCAAAAAGGCACATTGAACAGCTTGATAGGTGAGATGCTGGCCAAGGAAGCCCCAGCCAATCCCAGGTGATACTCATAGGTCACCTGGCACGTTGGGAGCTGCCCTCAGAGTCCCTGGTGCTCCGGCAGCGGCAGACCCTGCAGATCACTTCCATTTCAGCAGCTCTTGACACAAGAAGGTAGGTGACTGAGACTGAGGGACCAGCACCGTCATGCCCACGGCTGCACTCGGGCTGCAACACCTCTGACAGAGTTGGATGGCAAACATGACAAGCATTTTCTTTAACACTAGGAAACTAAAATTCTACACATTACTGAGGTGCTTTCCATGTGAGTCACAGGATATTCCAAATGGGAGAGAAGTCTTAGACCAGGCGCTGTTTTTTTTGTTTTGTTTTGTTTTTTTTCCTGTGTCCTGCAGCCCATTGCAATGAGCTTGATACTAGTGGGAGTGTTCATAAGCAAAGCCCTAAGAAAGATGCCCAGGCTAAAAACCCACTAAGTATCCACACATGCACAGGCACACAGAAGACTTAACAGCCTTGGATGGGATCTGAAGTATTTTGAGGTGGCGTTGTACAAATATTGAAGTTACAAGAATGGCAATGGAGAAGGAGCAGACACACAGCTCTACACTCAATGAGACCATCTGCATCTCCCTCCTCCTCCTCCAGAGAAAGGCAGGGAATCAAGATTTATTTGGGAAAAGGAGGTGGGGCAGGGGACACGCAGCGAGACTTGGCAGAACTTAAAATAGGAGGAACCCGGCGGACAGCCTTCGTCGGGGAGCCCACCCCGCTAGTCTGTGCCTCCATGTGACTGCCATCTGTGCCTCCTGGATCCCTCCAATGCTGTGTAGGCAGCTCCTTGGAACCGGGCCTAGAAACATAACTGCACTGGGCCCTGGGAGCTCATCAGGCGGCCCAGCCTGTCACTTCCCACTGGAGTAGAGATGTCCAGAGGTGTGGCCTCCTCTGCACTCCTCAGTGGGCTGCTCCTGTGTGCTTCCTGCCTACACCAGCATCCCTTCACACCCTGACTCCTGTCCTCTTGCATGCTGACTATCTGGAACCAGTCTGTAGGATTGTAGTCAAAAGATCCATACTCCCAGAGGGAGAAAGAATAGGGAAGCTATCAGGGGAGGGGAGGGGATACGGAGTTCTGGTGGTGGGAATTGTGTGGAGTTATACCCCTCTTATCCTATGGTTTTGTCAATGTCTCCTTTTTAAAAAATTAAAAAAATTTAAAAAAGATCCCCAGGAGGTGCCAGGCAGTGCAGTGATCACTCGGTGACCAGCAGACTTGTTGGTTCCCAAAGATGCCCGTTGCCTGCTGTCACGGAGCCCACCTTGTCCGTCCATCACTGACAGCCATCAGTTTCTGTGCTCCATCCCTACTGCACCCACAGAGGCCTGCCCCATTCTCACCATGAGCTAGGGTGGATGGTCAATGGTTCCATGTGTGAGGTGAATACCCTGATGCATTTCTTCTGGTTTTCTTGTATTTCACTGCATCTAATAAATAAAATAAATGTATCTGCTGACCTGCACTTGGATGTTGTGGTTTGATTCCGACATTGAGGAGCGAGTGCAGAGGGAGCCAGACACTCCCTACATGCTAGAGAGGGTGGTTGTCAGGGGCCAGGAGGAGACCTGGTGCTCTTGGTTTGCAAAATGCCCACATTTCCTCTGTCTGGGGGTATGTGGAAACTGGGGGACGTCACCTATGAACTGGCAGATACAAATCTCCCTGTTAATGTTCATTGCAGACAAGAACTAGCACACACATGACCCTTGTGTTCCTGGGGGCTGAGTCTGCATGGGTGTCCTGCACTCACTCTGTGGTCAGAGTCATACATGCTCCCCAGACAGCCAGAGCCTGAGCCCGAACTGGAACAAACCTTGGCAAAGGTACATGAAATGCTGGTCCCCGGACCCTCCCAAAAGACACCAAGCCAAGCTTAGCCTGGAGAGCAGAGTGCATGTGGTGAGTTACGTGTCTGATCATGTTCTCCCATGAATCAGGCAGAGGAACAGTCCTCTCCCCCTGCCCAAATGTAAACTCAAGGATGCCCTCTCCCCAGCTCCAAGGCAAGCTGAATGGCTGATTGCTCTGTCAAATGCAGCAGTTTTCTTTCTTCAGCTGAGTTAGTAGAGCTTGAGGAGGGCAAGAGAAGGGGAGAGCGATTGAGGAGCTACCTCCCAGCTGGGTTTCCAACCCCTCATGCACAGGGAAGAGTTCTAGCTGTTGGAAATCTGATTGCCACTCTAGGACTTTGGCTTTGGACACACCATGGCACCTTCAGTGTCCTTCCACTTGCAAAATGGAGAAGAGACAGAGACCTCCTCATAGCACCAGGGGAAAGTGTTTGAAATCGCCTTTGACAAATTGGTTGGTTCAGAGAGCGAGCTTAAGCTGTTGGTGGCTTCTCTCTCCCTCCCCTACCTGGAAAATACATGCCTCCTGTGACTTCTCATTAACTCAGATTCCCAGCCACCCCAGCTGTCACCTTCAGTAACCTCTTTACCAGAGACTTTCAAATGAGTCTCAGTGAGAAGTCTGTTGTCACTCGGTTTATTTATTTACTTCTGTTTTGCTGCCAGGACTTCACAACTGCATGAATTCAACACTCCTGTCAGATTCTTTCTCTCTCTCTGTCTTTTTTTTGTTTGTTTGTTTTAGATGGAGGGTCAGAGACAGAGAGAGAGAGAAGAGAAATAGCACAGCATTGCTCCACTGTTCGTGAAGCTTCCTCCAGACAGAGATAAGAGCTGAGTCAGTCTCCTGGCTTTTATATCACTTCTACTTCAATGAAACAGGAATGCCTTGAACCTCAAATTTTAATAAAAGCCATATGCTGTCCAGCTTTGGCAGGTTGTCTGTCCTGTGTATGTTAGCTTATAATATATTGTCCCTCAGTTATAAAAAAAAAAAAAAAAGAGCTGCTGTTAGCTCACCTGACAAAGTGCACACCTTAGCATGTGTGAGGCCCTAGGTTCGAGGCCCAGAACTGCATGGGAGAACCATGGATGGCAGCATGGCAGCTGTATGGATGGTGGAGCTAAGCTGGGTGTCTCTCCTCCTTTGCCTGCCCTGCCCCCCAAATCTCGCTCAGTCTGAGAGAGGGGGGGAGGAGAAGAAGGAGGAGGAGGAGGGAAGGAGAAGGAAGGAAGGATGGATTTAGCTGGGCAGGATGCTTAGTATCTTTGCATGTGTGTAAAGCCCTGGGCTCGTTCTCTGGTGCTGCATTCAAAAATAATGTTTGGGGCCAGGTGGTGGTGCACCTGGTTAAGCGCACACACTACAGTGGGCAAGGACCCACGTTCAAGCCCCTGGTCCCCACCTGCAGGGGGGATGCGTCACTAGTGGTGAAGCAAGGCTGCAGGTGTCTCTGTCTCTTTCTCTATTTCCCCCTCTTAATTTCTCTGTCTCTATTCAATAATAAGTAAATAAAAAATGTTTATTTTTCCTTAAATTTTAACAAAAGCAAGCAGAGGATGGCTAAAAGAGCGAGCACTCAGTTTGGGTGTAGAGGAGCTGAGGTGTGGCACTCTGAGCTCTGTATTGGGGGCGGCTGGGGATGGTGCCCTCCCTGGGACTGGAGCTTCCCCTCCACACCCCCACACACATACCTTACACCACAGCACAGCTTGCACTGCCTTCCTCCTGTACTGCCACTTCTTTTTTGAGATTTACTCATTCTCCTGTGAGAGAAAGACCAAGACACTACGCAGTTCAGGCATGTATGTAGTGGTGCTGGGGATTGAACCTGGGGCTTCAGGCATGCAAATCTGGTGTACTGCCACTCCACTGTTTCCCCAGGACCCCCATCCTACTTATTTCTTTTTTTAATATTTGATTGATTTAAATGAGAGAGATACAGAAAGACTGATCCCAGAGCCCTGGTCAGCTCCGGGTGATCGTGGTGCTGGGAACCTTAGGCATGGAAGTCTTTTGCAGAACCATTGTGCTATCACCCCAGCCCCCTCCCTGTTTTAGCTCTATGCCAGGCTACTGAGGCATTTCCAGCCCCATTTCTAGGGGTCAAGGCCTTCAATGCCAAGCCCCCTGTTAATGCTGCTCATGTTAATGGACCATGGCTCTGATCAGAGCACCTTTCAGGGGCAGAGGGAAGATGCCAGCTGCCCAGGAGGCCCTTCTGCCCTCAGAACCCCCACTCCTCATGCAGAGAGCTTCTGCTTGTCCAGCATGAAGCCTTGGGGGTGGGGACACATTGCCCTACCACCAGCTCCAGTGGTGCCCTGGGAGCCAGGGAACTCTCCAGACTGGTCAGGAGTGGGTCATAGACCCGCAGGTCTCTGCCCCTGCCAGTCAGAGGGCGCTGACAGTGGCAGGCGGAGTTCCAGGTGCCCCTGCTGTGTGGTGACAGCACAGTGAGGCTGGTAGCTTCACCTCAGTCTGCCACCTCAGTCAGTCACCCATAGACCCCCTCTGGGGCCCCATCCTCACACCTCCACCAGCCCACTGCAGGTCCTATAAGAAGCAGGGAACACTCATTTCTTGCCCCAATGGTCCCCTGTTGGAACTCCAATGGATGCTTTCTTCGTCTTTGCTTTATTTATTTATTTATTTTAATTTCCAGAATGTGCTTTTCTCTCCACTCCCAAGCCACTGAGCATGGCCCTGTGGTTTTCTCTTTCCACCTCCTGCCAGGAGACTTGGCCTGGCTAGCCCTGAGTCAGAGTCTCGGCTGGTAGCTGAACCCCGGAAGCCTGGCCCTAAGCCCCCTGCCTCCAGTAGACCACACAGCCTCCTGGGCTCAGGCCCTGGGCCCTGTCCTCCTCCCTCCCTCCTAGTGTTTGCAGAGGGAGCTTTTACATAACCTGCCAGCCTCCCAAAGGCTCCATTGTCTGCCATAGACTAGCACTGACTGAATAACCCCTTCCTGACTCATGACGGGTCCCAGAGGCAGACCTTGTACTCCACATCCACAGCCCCTGGGACTATCATCTTACATCACCAACTTGATTTTTCAAAATGGATTTATTGGGGAAGGGGGGGCAGATGGTAGTGAACCAGGTTGAGTACACAGGTTACAATGCAAAAGGACCTGGGTTTGAGTCCCCAGTCCCTACTTGGAGGGAGAAAGCTTTGTGAGTGGTGAAACAGGTCTGCAGGTATCTCTCTGTCTTTCCCACACACACACCTCTTTTTGCCTCCAGGGTTATCACTGGGGCTCAGTGAAAGGCCCCATGAATCCAATGCTCCTGGAGGACATTTTTTCATATATGTATATGATAGGACAGAAAGAAATTGAGAAAGGAGGGGGAGATAGAAAGGGAGAGAGAAAGACACCTGCAGGCCTCCTTCACTGCTCATGGAGCCTCCCCCCTACAGGAGGGAGCCAGAGGCTTTACCTTGGATCCTTGAGCTTAGTATTATATGTGCCCAACTGGATGTGCCATCACTGGCCCCACTCTCTCTCCCCCATACCCTCTCAATTTCTGGCTGTCTCTATTTAATAAGGATACTGTGTGAGTGCGTGAGAGAGGGAGAGGGAAGGGGAGAGAGAGAGAGAGAGAGAGAGAGAGAGAGAAAGAGAGAGAGAGAGGGAGACAGTCAGTACAGAGCCCTGCTCAGCTTTGGCTTCTGGTGGTGCCAGGGATTGAACCTGTGACCCTAGGGTCTTCAGGCAGAAGAGAGTGGTGTATGGATACTGTGCATCTCCCTGGCCCCTCTCCTCAATGACTTGAACCAGCCACCAGTGATCGCATGCACTGTGGCCCTGTGGATGGGAGTTCAGCATAGGATGCAGGTAGCAGAACCCCAGTCTCTGCAGGCCCCTGTTCCTTTGTCACATGGAACTGAGGGTGGAGATGGGGCAGGAATGGCTGCCCTGCTTCTGCTCTGATCCTCAGCTGATGGGAAGGGAAGGTGTCTGATGAACAGAGGAGAATCTCCAGCCCCCACATCCCCACCCCCAGCCAAAGGGTACTGGGAACAAAGTGACAACCCCACCAGGCAGGGACTCCTCATCTTTGTTTTCTGTGGATCTGTGATTAAGCCTGTGGGGAATTCCAATAATTACTTTAGGGCTGGCACCTCTAGAAAAATAAAAATACACCTCTTAGGATTCAATTGAAAGTGGAGACGGCCTGTGTATGGTGTTGCCAAGGAGCTTGGGGGTGGGGGGGTGGCTGGAGCCCAGGAAGTGGCAGACACTCTGCCTCTGGTGACATCCCCAGGCTCCCAGGCTCCCAGGCTCCTAGAACTCTGCAGCCCTGGGGAGAGGAGCTGGGCGGCAGGCAGAGGCTCCTCTGGCAGACGTTCCTCCTCTGGGGCAGCTGCGTGACTGCAGGCAGACACATGTGCAGGGAGGCATGGCTCTTTCCTTACTGGAGCTCCAGAGGGGCTGCAGAGACAACCCTGAGCTTGCAAGTGGCAGCCTTCCCTGAGGCCTCCAGCGCAACCTGAAAGGGCTAGTGAGGGCTGCCTTCCCTCCAAGCCTCCCCAGCACTCCCATCCCAGTCATATGCCACACCACACACCTTGGGTCACTGAACGGCAACAGCCAAGCCAAAACTGCAGGGGATTTCACTGAGCTGCCACCTCTTCAGATGCAGACTGTTGGGTTAGAACAGCCTGACAGTAGGAGATAGCTCCTTGTCAGAGCGCCAGACTTGCATGCCTGAGCCCCACCAGATGCCCTGGGTTTAATCCCTAGAACTGCCTGATGCCAGTGCTGGGCAGTGCTTCCCCCCCCCCCACCCCCACCCTGCTCTTGCTCTTAGAACAGATAGATTTGATCTTTTAAAGGCTGACAGGAAGGGCTGGCTGTGCACATGTGTGAGGCCCTGGGTTACATCCTCAGCACCACAGGCAACTCCAAAAGGCGCTCCATGGATGGTGGGGTGAAACTGCATTGTCTCTCCTGCTCTCTGTCTCTTACTGAGAAAAAGAAAGGACTAAAAGATTCCCACCAGGATCTCTGGAGTCTTCACTCCTGCTCAGACCTACCCATTTCCATTGGGATCTGTAATGTGGAAACCCTGCTAATTCTGAGATAATAATAATATTGTAGGGGAGGATTCTTATATCCAAGAGGTGAGGTTCGTGCCTGGCCCATAGTAGACAATCCGGTGGTTTCTGACTTAATTGGATGCCACCTGCATCTCCAAGTGGATGGGGACTGTAGCCCTTCTCCCCCCTCTCCTCCCCATCCCTGTATCTGAAGTATATTGCTGGTCTTTGGCTTGATTTGACAGATTTTGGGGGAGTGGTGGTCTGAGAATGTTCAAAAATGCTTCCACGTTAATGAATGAGCAATGGTGCTCCCAGACACCCCCCACCCCCCAAACATCCTGCTACTGAGTCATACTGACAGGAATGCCCTCCTTCCAGAGGAGCCTGCTCTGGTGTTGCAGGAGGGGTCTGAGTGGGTCCTGGGACTGCCCTGACAAGTGACACCTGCCAAGGCTGACTTGCTAAGTAAGGAGGACTTGGAGAGACACTGGGAAGACCTTCCAAACTGTTAATATTTTGAGGGTTGGAAGCTGTTACCAAGGGAACAGGTATCTAGATGCCTTTAGAATACTAAAGCTTATCAGAAGATGATTAGCAAAAATCATTACACAATTCTGAGACTGGCTTCATTCAAATCCTACCCCAAAGCTGGAAGAATGAATCTTCTTTTAACTAGAAGTCTGGGGGGATTTGCCAGACCTGCAGGCTTCTGATGGAGTGACAGTATCCTCTGATGTGTCTTCTGGTCTCCTGGATCTCTAAAAATACTCTGACTGAGGGAGTTTGGGGGCAGGGTCAAAAATAGGGACGTGAAGGCTCAGAAAAGAGGAGCAGCATTAAAATAGCAAACCATCGAGGTGACAATGAAAATAAAATGTATAAGAAAACATTCTTAATATCAGAGTGCATATTTTATTCATTATTATTATTTTTCCCCCAGGGCTATTGCTAGGACTTGATACCAGCACTGCAAATCCACTGCTTCTGGAGGCTATTCCCCTCCCATTTTTGTTGCCCTTGTTGCTTTTGTTGTTATTATTGTTACTGTTGTCATTAATGCCGTTGTTGTTGGATAGGACAGAGAGAAATGGAGAGAGGAAGGGAAGACAGAGCAGGGGAGAGAAAGACAGACACCTGCAGACCTGCTTCACCGCTTGTGAAGCGACTCCCCTGCAAGTGGGGAGGCGGGAGCTCGAACCAGGATCCTTACTCTGGTCCTTGTGCTTTGCGCCCCCTGCGCTTAACCCGCTGTGCTACTGCCCGACCCCCAGAGTGCATATTTTAAATGTATCTGTAAAAATTGTTTGCAAAACCAAAGTTCTCTAACTGGACTTGGAAATCCCTGAGTGACTCTCCTGTTCCCTCCTCTCTCCCATTCCAAGAGCCCTGTTCACCTCTGGTTTATGGTGGTGCTGGGGACCGAACCTGGGACTTTGGAGGCTCAGGCATGGAAGTCTTTACATAGCCATCATGCTATCTCCCCAGCCCCAAAGTGATCTTTAAAGGACCTTGTGAATTTAGCAACTATATTACTTAAGAGACCATAGACTGTGATTGTTAATGAGAACAACTCTGGAACTGAACTCCCCAGATCTGCATTCCAGTGTGTGGTGTAGAACAACTCCCCCCACGTACACACACACACACACACACACACACACACACACACTTTCTCCTCTCCGTGGACATACACACACACACACACACACACCCCTTCTCCTCTCCATGGGCCCCTGCCCTGTTTTCTTCACTTGCAGGAGAAACCTGTGGTCCTTGTGTGTTTGCTGACAGTAAGCCTTCAGCAAGCTGGAAACTAGAGGCACGACAGGAAAACAGTGGCAGCTCTTGCAACCCCTTGGGCGGTGTATTTTGAAGAGACACACATGTGAAGCGTTTCTGTCTCCTGGAGCCAAAGCACAGGACGGTGGCTCCTGGGCCCCCTGCTCACTTCACAAGGGCTCTGCAGGAAGCTTTCTCTTTCCATGGCAATCACGGCAAGCGTCGTCTCTTTTGCTGGCTTGTTGAGTTTTTACAGACAGACCGACCCAGCTGACAGAGCTCTTTTCTTCCCACCCACCTACCTGTCAGCTCTGACCCCCGCCTGCTCAGTGACTCAGGCTGCGGACAGGGCTAGAGCCCCAGCACAGCTGGGTACGGTAGTGGCGTGAAGGGGACCCTGCCCTCTGATGCTGAGGTCAGCCCTGGACTCAACATGGACTTCCCAAGAATGGCTCTTAGCAGATCACAGCACTTGCCAGAGGCCCCATGGCCAGTGCCAGCCTAAAATGTGTCCAAGCCTAAATGCGGACAGCTATAAATTGACATCTCGGGGGCTCTGAAGAGCTTGGGCAGGCAGGGTGGGATTCTCAGCGTGCCTGTGAGTTAAAAATACAGCGGCATGAAGGGCGAGCACCCTGTGCTGTGGGGAGAGGTGTCTCCTTGCCTTCAGGAGATGAGGGCAGATCATATCTGACCAAGGCAGCTGACACTCCCCAGGGAGCCAGGGCCTCAGAAGGCAAGGCCAGGCACTCTGCATCCCAACCCTTCTCCGGGTCTCTGGCAACCCTCTTCCTCTCCTGCAGAGGGAGGCGACCCCCTGGCAGGGAACAGGGAGGCCTGTGCATGTGTCCTGTGTGCTCTTATTCTTGCTCTGTCTATTTCTTCTTAGAATTAGAATTAGAATTGGAGAGACCTGGGTCATGACATCTCAGCAGATTTGTTGTAGCGCCATGAGGAGGTAGTAGGAAGACGGAAGCCTCCTAATGATTACGAGCGGGAGACCAGAAACGAGGGCCCTAACCTCCAGTTCTTGGTGGGTCCTGGCCTCTGTGCTAGCCCTGGACTGACTGTCCTTCTTGGGGGAAAAACATGACAGCACTCTCAGAATGAATTTGACTGCTTGTGAGGTTAACCAAAGCGCTTGGCACACACGCATGGCCACCTCAAGGCCTCCCACTCATCTTTTATATGTTCCCAAGCAGATGCCTTTTAAAAAGTATGGGGTGGTGGTGGTAGTTCACCCAGTTAAGCACACATACCACAAAGTGTAAGGACCCAAGTTCGAGACCCCCACTCCCCTCCTGCAGGGGGGACGATTCACAAGTAGCGAAGCAGGTCTGTAGGTGTCTTATCATTCTCTCTTCCTCTCTATCTCCCCCATCTCTCTCAACTCTCTGTGTTATCACATAAAATGGAAAAAATGGCCACCAGGAGCAATGGATTCGTAGTGCCAGCAGTGAGCCCAAGCAATAACCCTAGAGGCAAAAAATAAAATAAAAGTAAAAGTATATATATTCATTTTATGAATTTTATATGAGATGGAAAAATTCACATGAAAGAAGCCAGAATTGAAGCAGGAGCCCCAGGCACACAAGTCCTATACTCAACCTGTCAAGCTGTCTCCCCTCCCTGAAGTCACTGCTAAATTATTGACTCATTTACTTTTTCTTTGAGGGGCCAGGGCACAACTTTGCTCTAGCATGTGTGGTGCCAGGGACCGGGCAGCCCCCGACACATACGCGGTTCTACCACTGAGCCTCCTCCCCGTCTGTGAACATGTTCTTTCTTCCTCAGAGAACATTCTGGGGGCCTCACCCTTCCCACCACACTTGAGAAGAAGCTGCAGCAGGTTGCTGAGGCCTTTGTACTCAGCAAGTCAGCCAGAAATAAGCACCAGCCTGGGCCAGAACAGTTGGGAGTGTCCTTCACCTGCTCCGGCCCAGGAATAAATAGCCAGTTCTGAGGCAGCTCAAGTGACCAGTGGGGAGCCTGCTCCCACAGCACTCAGTCCCCTCGGCCACACGGCCAAGCTGGGTAGGACAGATGCATGGCACAATACACCGGCAGCTGCCAAACTGTTCTCTCGTTAAGTCCAAATGGCAGTGTTTTCTAGACTTCCAGATGCCTGTCGGAAGGTGGGAGAGAAGGCTGGAAGGACAATGTGCCTGCTTTCAAGCCAACTCACTGGACTGGCACAATCCTGAAAGAGAGTCTGCCTGGGTCAGAAAGGGGACCACTGGGCCCCATTCCCCTCCCCACCTCTATTCTATTTCCCTGGAATGTTCCCATTTAGCTCTCATGAAGCAGAAGCTCACAGCTACATAAGAAGGCAGAGCCTGCAGCTGTCTCCCCACCCTAGCTTCACCTACTCCGGAGTGACTCAGTCCAGCACCCCATTTGTTCTGGGCTGTGGGACCCATGCCATCTCTCCGGCTTGCTTGTTGCCTTCCATGAATCTATTAGACAGAGCCTGTTAGGAGTGGCCGTGGGGCCCCAGAAGTGGCTCACTGGGTAAAGCACACACTGTATCACACTCTAGGATCTCACACATGGGAAGGTTCATGATGGTGGAGCAGTGCTGTGGTGTCTGTCCTCCTTTTTCTGTCCATCTCTCTCTCTGTTTCTCTCTAAGGTTAAAAGTGCCAGGAATGGTGGACTAGAGCTGACAGGAGACTTCAGAAGCAGAAAAAAAAAAACAGAAACAGGCCCCACAGAACACAGATCCTGAGACTACTCATGTCCACCATACCCCAAGTGTCTATGGGTGGACAGGGGACCCCTGGAAGTGGTTTGTTTGGCTGTGCGGGGTCAGCTGGGAGGAGGTGTTGTAATTTAACTTAAAAGGGGCTTTGGGGAGCTACAACGTATAAAAGGATTTACAGTGGGGAGCTGGGAACGGGTTTAAACAATACAAGGTTTATTAGAGCATTACAAAATCATGGGGCATATATTTAGATACACAAAATAAGCAGTTATCATCAGGGGTTAAGAGTATGTTAGGTCCATAAAGTCTGAGTATAGTTATCAAAAGTTTAGTCCCATAAGATAAACAATTATCAGCTGAGGTATAGGTTGCTCATGGCTGTAGAGGGGACTTAAAGAGTTTATCAGCTAGCAAAGTCGAATGTGTTCAGTTCCCAGGAGAAGTAGCCATGGCAGATACCTGGTGCACCTTCACTGAGATGCTTCTAACCAGGAGAAGCAGCAGCAGCCAAAGAGAGTGGCCTACTCTAAATCTGTGCTTTTATACAATCCCTTGTGTCCCGGCCTCATTGTCATTCATATGCTAATAGTCCCACACTCCTGTTGGGGTCACAACAAGGGGGCTGCCTGTGGGCAGGGCTCAGCACTCAGAATTAGTGTTCAGATGTCCTGGTTCTCCAAGTCCTTCCCCATCTTCTGTCCTAGGAACTCTGTAGTACCACTGGAGCCATGCTCTGAGCTTCTCCAGAACACAAGCGAGATTAAGAGGGAAAGGAAGTGTGAAAGGCTCAGTACTTGTCACTGAGCACCTAGCTCAGTGCTGGTCTTCATTATGGAAGCTGGATGCACAGAGAATCAAAACACAGGTAGGCAGCATAAGACCCGAGTCTGATCCCCTGTGCTAGAGTGATATATATATATATATATATATATATATATATATATATATATATATATCCTTCTCTCCCTCCCTCCATCTCTCATAAATAAGTAAATCCTAAAAAAATAAATGTACCTGGTTGAGCAAACATGTCACAGTGCTCAAGGACCCAGGTTTAAAGCTCCAGTCCCCTCCCGCATTAGGGAAGCTTCATGAATGATAAAGCAGTGATGCAGGTGTCTCTCTGTCTCTCTCCCTTTCTGTCTTCCCTCACTTCTCAGTTTCTGGCTGTCTCTATCCACTAAACAAAGGTAATAGAAAATATAAATAAATAAAGGAAGCTGTGGGCACAGAGACAGGATTTGGTATCTAGCTGAAGGCCGGGGTGAGGGAATAGCCAGAGTTGAGCTAACTCCCAGTTTCAGCCAGGGAGTTAGCTACAGGGTGTTGCTGTTGACGAAATTAGAGGATGAAGGAGATAGGTTCAGAGAAAGAAAAGCTGGAGGTGAGCTTACAAGTATGCAGGAGAAATAGGCCATGAAAACATAGGCAGGCACTAGAGCAGTCCAGCTGGAGAAGGTGTTGCCAATAGAGGAGTCCCTGGGGAGAGAGTGAAGGCAGGCCCGCTGTGGGAAGGATGGACAGGGAGGGTCTCTTTCAAGATTTGTCATTTGATCTCAGACCTCAGGAAGAGAAAGTGCAGCTGGGGCCTGCTCCTAGGAAGATGTGTACCCCCCACTCCACCCCCACCACAGCAAAGCACATACCCTGGGGAAGGAGAAAGAAGAAGAGATGTAGGACATTGGGTAGTAGCGCAGTGGGTTAAGCGCAGGTGGCTCAAAGTGCAAGGACCCATGTAAGGATCCCGGTTTGGGGCCCCGCCTCCCTACCTGCAGGGGAGTCGCTTCACATGCAGTGAAGCAGGTCTGCAGGTGTCTGTCTTTCTCTCCCTTTCTCTGTCTTCCTTTCCTCTCCATTTCTCTCTGTCTTATCTAACAACAATAATAACTACAACAATAAAACAATAAGAGCAACAAAAGGGAATAAATAAATATTAAAACACACACACACACACACACACACACACACACACACACACACACACACACGGAGATGTTGAGGGCCAGGCCACCACCACATGGGGATGAGCAGGTGAGCTGGGCCCATCTCAGAGGGCTTGTGACCAGGGGAGGAGCTAGGGGCATTGGCAGTAGTGGTGCCACATGATTTGACCTGTTTCATATTCCCACATGTCACTGTGTTTGCCCCCTCCCCCCATCGATCCCTCCTCTCTCTCTCTCTCTCTCTCTCTCTCTCTCTCTCTCTCTCACACACACACACACACACACACACACACACACACACACAGGAATCCCATGGGTGGTTAGGCTAGAAACTGCATTTGGGTCTTAAAAATATCTTTCTTTCTTAGAGTAGAATGTGATTTCAGATTTGTCATTAACTAGACAGATGAGCCTTTTTCTCAGAAATGCAAGAGGAAGAGCTTGCTGTGTTGGAAAATCAAAACAAGGGCTTCCCTGACACCTCTCATGAGTAGATGAAACATGTGACAGGACAAGGAGACATACACATCTGTCTGCCAAAGCTGGCTCTCTGTTGAGGACTGGATGATGGCCCATCTGGTGGGGCTCGAGCCTTGCCCTGTGCATAGCCCCGGGACCACATGGAAGTGTCACAGTGGCAGAGGAAACTCTGGGTCTGTGGTGTCTCTCTGGCTCTCTCTACCTAGAATAAATAGAATGAAAAAGTTGGTGTGGTAGCAGTGAGAGTGTGCATGTATAAGGCCCCAGTACTGCAGAAAAAGAGGGGTGGGGGGAGGCTGTCATGACTAGACTGAAGATACAAGAGAGAAGAAAAACCTTTCTCACCAAGTCACCAAGAGTCCTGTATCCATTTAAGAGAAAGCCTGGGGAGTCGGGCGGTAGTGCAGCGGGTTAAGCGCAGGGGGTACAAAGCGCAAGGACCAGAGTAAGAATCCTGGTTCGAGCCCCTGGCTCCCCACCTGCAGGGGAGTCGCTTCACAGGCGGTGAAGCAGGTCTGCAGGTGTCTTTCTCTCCCCTTCTCTGTCTTCCCCTCCTCTCTCCATTTCTCTCTGTCCTATCCAATAACACTAACAACAACAACAATAATAACTACAACAATAAAACAACAAAAGCAACAAAAGGGAATAAATAAATATTAAAATGTAATTTAAAAAGAGAGAGAGAAAGCCTGATGTGGTGTAAGAAAGTAAGAACCAGTGGGGACCGGGCAGTAGTGCACCCAGTTAAGCTCATGTATGAAGCACAAGGATCCTGGAGTCCCTGCTCCCCACCTGCAGGGGGTTGTTTCACAGCAGCAAAGCAAGTCTGCAGATGTCTGTCTTTCTCTCTCCCTCTCTATCTCCCCTCCTCTCTCAATTTCTGTCTGTCCTATCCAATAAAAAATGAGGGAAATGGCCTCCAGGAGCATTCATAGTGCTTGCATTGAGCCCCAGTGATAACCCTGGAGGCAAAAGAATAAAAAAAGGAACCAGTAATTTTCAAGTGGCATGGTTCATCTTTGTTTGCATAGAGAACCAGGACCCTCTGAGACCCAGCCATGAGCCATCCATCTTGCCCTCTTCTTAACCATAGCAGTCCAGAAGCTGGTACCTGGGAGGCCCTCCTAGCACAGCGGCTTGGACAAGCACATGCTGTGGGTACTGACTTTGTGAAATACCTTCAGACATCCCATTCACATGTGACTTTCTGCCCTTCCTCCTACCCGTTCTCTCCCTCTCCCCTGTCCTTTTCCCCTTTAGGAAAAATCTGGTACAGCTGGCTTTGAAGATTAACTCTCTGACCGTGTCTAGTATGAGAAAGATTACAGAATTCCCATCAAAGGATGGAGTGTTAGACTCCTTGTGGTTCGAGGTGTTCTTCCAGACACCAGCAGCCAGTGGTGCTTAGCCACAGAGCTGCGTGTAGTTTAAGCAAATATGTGCAGACGTCAATCAAATACCTTTCTCAAAGACGGAGTGTCTGAAGAAAGCTGTGATGGGCCTGAGCAGTGTGGCTGCTGTTGATTAAGTGAAAACTGAATTACTCATTGCTACTTTCATTCAGTTCATCACACTGCTCCTCTGCCAAGCTAGAATGATGGACAAAATATCTTCAAAGAATAAAAAGACCAGATATTAAAGAAGGCAGTAAAGAAAACGTCCATAAAGTAGGAAAGCTAATATAATTAAGTAGAAACTTAAGTCTGGAAAATGTGACTGATTCCAAGATCTCTGAATAAAATCAATTTAAAATTTTCACTTTTACCTGAGATATTTTCTTAGTGTGAATCGATGTTGGAAGTTGGCTCTGTGATTAAAAATGTAAGAATAAGAAGCACAAGAAACTGAGCACTGGTCTCCAAATGGTATCCATGTAAAACTCTTTGGCTCTTGTAAATGTTACCCTTTTGGGTCAAAGAAAGACTTTGTGGAAGTGATGAGATGTGAGTCAGGTGGGTCCAGGTGGGTCCTGTGTGCCATCACTGTCTCCTTGGAGGAGAGACAAGGGGAGGTTAGACACAGAAGAGGAAAGGCCAGAAGCTAGCATCCCTCACCGTGTATGAGGACCTGGGTTTGAGCCCCCCATGCCACTGGAGGCACCAGGGGAAACTGATATCTCACAGGGAGTGGCAGGTAGTTTGGAGAGAGCAGCAATGCCTAGAGGCAGCTGTGGAAAATCTGCATTCCCCATCAGAGCAGTCAAGCACAAAGCTGACTTCATGCTTCTGTGTGTGTGACTTCCCCAAAGGCAGGCAGATTGTAGACTAAGCAGGGAGGTAGCATTGGTTGTCCTCTAAGTCCTGTGTCATTTTTATAAGTCAGATAGTACTTGCATATGGAAAAAAAATTAAAACCTCCCCTAATGAGTGATACAAAGGGTATAGGCTGAGGTCTTCCTCAGCCCCATGCTTGAGAAGCTGCCACTTTAACCCTGTCTGTTGTCACTGCTTCTGATGACGCTCACGACCCTGCATAGCACAGTTAGGCCTCTGTAGTCTCATCACCTTCAACAGAAGTGTAATAGATGGCTCATCCTCCGTGATAAAAGATGCTGTGCTTCCATCCTTTTCAACCTAACTACATGTTAAAACTCACCTGAGAAGCTTTAGAAATACGTCCCTGACTGACCCCCAGCCAGGAGGTTCTTGCATGGCATCAATACCATCATTCTTCTTCTTCTTCTTCTTCTTCCTCCTCCTCCTCCTTCTTCCTCCTCCTCCTCCTTCTTCTCCTTCTCCTTTTTCTTCTCCTTCTTCTTCTTCTCCTTCTCCTCCTTCTTCTTCTTCTTCCTCTTCTTTTATATACAGTCCTACAGTTTCTCCCCTTCTTCCTCCCAAGATTTGCTTGACACATTTGCCTTTTTTCCCATCATGCTTACAGCCATGTGTCTTGATCAGTATCCATCTCATCCCTGTTTTTAAATATTACGGTCAAAGTTCTGGCTCTGTTCTATCAGGTTACATAAGTCCTGCTTCTTAAATCTGAATGTGAGCTGATATGTCCAGATTCCTAATGGTAGTAGGTAGAATTCTAAGATGACCTCTGAAATGACAGTTCCCTCTCATCTTGAACACTCCCTAAAGAAGCTTATCGTGCCCTCACTTGGGCTACTTGTCAAGTGAGTTTGGTTTTTGCTGTGTGGACCTGCCTGGACTAACCAGCTGAGGAATTTAAAAGCAAGTGTAGGGGGCTGGGCGGCAGAGCAGTGGGTTAAGCGCACATAATGCGAAGCTCAAGGACTGGTACAAGGATCTTGGTTCGAGCCCCCATCTCCCCACCTGCAGGAGGGTCACTTCACAAGCAGTGAAGCAGGTCTGCAAGTGTCTGTCTTCTTGTTCCCCTCCTCTCTCAATTTCTCTCTGTCCTATCCAGCAACAACAACAATGGAATAAAGATGGCCTCCAGGAGCAGTGGGTTTGTGGGGTGCAGGCACCAAGCCTCAGGGATAACCCTGGAGGCAAACAAACAAACAAACAAAAACAAGTGTAAACTAGGGAGTTGTTCTGCTTCTGACCTGGATGAAAGAAAAAGTCCTGCTATGAGCTGCCTGCAGGGTGAGGCACCAACCCTATAGCTAGAAGGAACTGTAGTTTCTTGCCACTCACAAGCTGGGAAGAAGATCCAAGGCTAAACTAGGTCAGAGATTGAGCACTTCCTGACTTCAGCCCTGGGAGACTCTGAGCATAGAACCCAGTGGATCTGTGCCAAGACTTCTAACCCCCAAGGCCACAGGATACTACATGGCCATAACTGTAAGCCATGGGCTCTGGTCATTCCATTGCAGTAGTGAATGCAGCATGCTAGCCAAGCAGGATGATGACAGCCACTCTCACTGTGGCCACCTCCCCTGTTTCCTGAATCCTGCTTTCTCTCAACTGTCCATCATCTGTCACCTGTTGGAGATGAATAGCAATTATGTCCTCTGTAAATAGCATCCTCTGACAGTAGTGGTGTTTTGTTTATGAGAACAGTGTCTATAGCAGCATGGCTGCATTTGAGCCTGGCAAGGTATTTAACATTACAGTCAAATTTGAGGAAGTCAAGTATTCTCTCTGTAGCTCCATCCCTTCATCTGTGATGATATGATAGAAAACGCAGTGCCTCTTCACAGTGTCATTGTGAGAAAAAAGCCAGCATGTTAAAGGGCTAAGGAGAGTGATTAGCACCTCCCCCTTACCACCATTACCACCACCACTGCTGTCATCATGGACCTTATCATCATTACACCACGAGCACCATTTTCATCAGCCCTGTCAACATCACCAGCATGACGACATCATCATCTCCATTGCTGTCATCACCACCTGAGTCACCACTGTCACCGACATCATCACCACCATCACCATTGGCACCATCAGCATCACCACCACCATCCTTTCCATCACCAGCATTCCACCATTGCCATAACTGCCAGTCAGGAGTAAGTAATTCTAATTCTATTTCTATTACTGTTATTATTATGTACATGTCTGACTTAAATAGGTTTATACTAAAGTTGAAAACAAACAGATGGCATTGACATACATAGAACTATTTTTTGAAATTCTTTACTAGTGAATTAATATTGATATACAAAACTGTGTAATAACAGGGGTATAATTCAGCACTGTTCCTACCACCAGTGTTCCCATTCCCTCCATTGGAAACTGCAGCAGTTCTAAGGTCACAGATATGGGTTGACTATCATTTACTTTTTTATTGTTTTATTTATTTACTTATTTATAAAATGGAAACACTGACACGACCATAGGATAAGAGGAGTATAATTCCCACCACCTCTGTATCCCATCCCCTCCCCTGATAGCTTTTCTATTCTTTTTTTTTTATTCATAAAAAGGAAACATTGACAAAACCATAGGATAAGAGGGGTACAACTCCACACAATTCCCACCACCAGGGAGTTGGGTGGTATATCACAGCAAGTTAAGTGCATGTGGTGCAAAGCATAAGGACCGGCATAAGGATCCCAGTTCAAGCCCCTGGGTCCCCACCTGTAGGGGAGTCACTTCACAGGCAGTAAAGCAGGTCTGCAGGTATCTATCTTTCTCTCCCCATCTCTTTTTTCCCCTCCTCTCTCCATTTCTCTCTGTCCTATCTAACAATGACGGCATCAATAACAACAATAATAATAACTACAACAAGGGCAAAAAAAAATTAAATATTTTTTTAAATATTAGAAAAAAAACAAACAAACAATTTCCACAACCAGAACTCCACATCTCATCCCTCCCCTGATAGCTTTCCTATTCTTTATCCCTCTGGAAGTATGGACCCAGGGTCTTTATGGTATGCAGAAGGTGGAAGGTCTGGCTTCTGTAACTGCTTCCCCGCTGAACATGGGCGTTGACAGGTTGATCCATACTCCCAGTCTATCTCTCTCTTTCCTTAGTGGGGCAGGGGTCTGGGGAATTGTGGCTCCAGGACACATTGGTGGGGTTATCTGTCCAGGGAAGTCTAGTTGGCATCATGTTAGCATCTGGAACCTGGTGGCTGAAAAGAGAGTTAACATATAAAGCCAAACAAGTTGTTGAATAATCATGAACCTAAAGAATAGTGCAGATGAAGAGTTGGGGGGGGGGGTCTCAGTTTTGTAGATAGCTAGCAGGCCTATTTTAGTTCTATTCCAAAGGGCCTGTGACTATACTAGTTTTTGTTGTTGTTGTTGATTATTATTTTGGCTTCTGTAACTGCTTCCCCACTGAACATGGGCATTGACAGTTTGATCCATACTCCCAGGCTGTCTCTTTCTTCCCTGTAACTATCTATATTTACATATATTTGTCATGGTCCTGACTTTTCTTCCTTCCTAAGTCACACCTACACCTATTGCTACTTCCAAATATCCTTCCTTTTTTCCTCTTCTCTCTCCAGGTCCTAATGGAATTGGGGTTCAGAGGCCTCTGGTCATCTTCCCCTAACATTTCTTCCCCTCTGGGGATATGGATCAAAATTCGTTTGGGGGATGCAGAAGGTGACAGGTCTGGCTTTTGTAATTGCTCCTCAACTGGACAGGGTGTTGCAGGTAGATCCATATCCTCAGCCTGTTTATATCTTTGCCTAGTGGGGTAGGGCTCTGGGGAGGTGGGTTTCTGGGACACACTACTGAGAATAAGACTTTTTTTTCATAGTGGTGCCAAATAGTGTGTTACTGTCCGTACTTGAAAATCCAGTGTCATATCTTTTAGGCTTTTTGGCTATTTGGTGGTGAATTCCTAGTGTCTAGTTCAAACATTTATAACTTTTCTTTCATGTCATCAATTTCTCACACTTTAGTTTTCTTCATATTGGACAGCAATTGTCATGTATAGGTTTGTTAATATCTCTCCTGATAAAAATTTTATTTTATAATACTTCAAAATCTCCCCAGCTCCTTGTAATCTTAAAAACAGCAAGAATCTTTTCCTCTAGTGCTCATGACCAGGCTGAGCTGTGATGTGGAAGCCAACCTGGGACTTTATGGTAAATACTTGAGCACTTTTCTATCAGTACAAATAAATTAAGGGTATATATATATATATATATATATATATATATATATATGTCAGGTTAATAATCATGGGTTGGAAAAGGACTAGCTCAGAAATCAGAAGCTTAAATTCTAACCCCCATCCCTTCTTTGTGAGAATTTGAGCAAATGATTAGCTTTAAAGGGCCCACTTTCATCACTGGTAGAAAAATAGAAAGAGGACGTGACAGTTGAGAGCATGGCAGATTCAGTGAGACAGGGAGCTAGGAGCTTGTGCATGATGTTGTTTAATGCAGTAAACTTATTACATGGAAACTATATTCATAGTTCGTCAGGACTGAACTAGTCACCCTCTCAGAACTTGGTCCACCAATGCAAAGAAAATGGGGTGATTTTTAACTTTAAAATTCTAGAATGCAAAGCACATCATTAACACTAGGTGAAACAGCTTAGCCAAGAACAGAAACACAAGCGCTGGGGGCCAGTCAGTGGCACACCTGATTAAATGCACATAGTACTAAGCACAAGGATCCACTCAAGGACTGGGCTTCAATCCCCCAGCTCCCCACCTACAGGGGGGACGCTTCACAAGCAGGTCTGCAAGTATCTCTCTTTTTTTTCTCCAATTTTTAAAAATTATATTTATTTAGTGGATAGAGACAGCCAGAAATTGAGAGGGAAGTGGGGGAGAGAGAGAAAGAGAGACCTATAACTCTGCTTCACCACTCGTGAAGCTTTCCCCCTGCAGGTGGGGACTGGAAGCTTAAACCTGGGTCCTTGCACACTGTAATATGTGCACTACCACCTGAACCTAGGTGTCTCTCTCCCTATGTTTCCCTCCTCTCTCAATTTATCTCTGTCCTATCCAATAAAATGGGAAAAAATGGCCTCTAGGAGCAATGGATTCATAGTGCCAGTAGCCAGCCCCAGTGATAAACCTGGAGGGAAAAAGGAAGGAAGGAAGGAAGGAAGGAAGGAAGGAAGGAAGGAAGGGAGGAAGGAAGGAAGGAAGAGAGAGAGAGAAAGTAAGAAAGAAAGAAAGAAAGAAAGAAAGAAAGAAAGAAAGAAAGAAAGAGAGAAAAATAAACACAAGTGCCTGGATCACTAGCCACAGGTATATCACAAATGCATTGCAGCTTCCAAAAGCACTTGGTTCCTCCCTATGCTCTGTGCCATCCAAATCTAGACATGCATGATCCCATCAGGCCACGTCTGTCTGCTACAAAGGCAACTGCTATTTGGTTCTGGCTTTTATTTTCTTACCCTCTATTACAACACACCCCCCCCGGAATTTTTTTCTCCTCTCTTTTTTCAGTTTTCTCCCCTACAGAGAGACACCCCTCGTGTGTGGCAGATAACTTACGAGTGCCCAGGGAAGTTTGGTGGCTCAGTTTCCTATGTGAGAGGTTTAGTGTGCAGAAGCTGCACAGAAGCTAATGAGGTGTCTCACTGCTTGCTTGCTTGCTCTCCAGCAGCTCATGGTGATGAAAAATAAAGCCACGCTTCCGGCTACCTGCCAGCCGGCCTGCCTGGTGCCTTTCATGCTACCTTCCCTTAGAGTGTGGCAGCATTGGCTGAAAGCAGACTCAAAAACAAGAGACAGCCGTTAAATCATCTTCAAAACCCATTCTGGCCCCACCTCTGACAAATCAGAGCAAAAGGAGGGGTGGGGGTGAGGGGGACTCAGCATTTCTTGAGCACTTTGCTCTGTGCCTTGCAACGTGCCAGGGCTCTCCCATTGCATGTGTTAGTCGTGACCTGAGGGAACTGAGGCATAACTAGGAAGCAGGGTCCTGTGAGCTGTCTTTCCCAGATGGAGGGCAGGTGGGCTGACAACACTGTGACATCTTAGGACAGACTCACATCTATCTCTTCAATGTGTGTCACTACACCACACCCACCACTAAGTATCCCTCCCCTCCCAGCAGAGTCCACTGTCCCCCCACCGTTGCCCCCCCCATCCCTGCCCCACCGTAAACTCAGCCGAACATACGGAATCTGAGGGGGAGAGGGGTGCGGTTTTGGTTTGATTTTGCCTCTGTCTGTGTTTTGGGTATCTGTATTCCACACATGAGTCCTCTGCCCCCGGTTGGTTGCCTTCCCCTTTCTGAGTCATTCCCCTTCTCACAACACTCCTCCACATTCCTCCACATTTGTTGCAAATGGCAAAGATCTAGTCTTTCCATGGCTGAGCTGTGCCCTATCATGCATAGACCCCAAGTTGGCCATCCTCCCCTCTCTCCACTGGGCACTTAGGTTGTCCCCATAGCTCGGCTTGAACCTGGATCCTTGCACACCGTAATGGAGGGATGTCCAGACTTCCTCCAGTCACTGCACCAGGAAGACAGAATACCTACTGTGAGTGCAAATGCACCCAAGATCTTTGATCAAATTTGCAAGACCTTAGAGAGGTCCAGGATCAAGGCTAGAGGGGCTGGAGGGAGCGCTCACGTCCCAGCTAGTTTTGGGAGGCCAGCATTGCCCTGGAAGCAAACACAAAGTGAAGAGTTTGAGGTTTGAGAGAGGACAGAAATCCAGAGGACTGTAGGCATGGGGCATTCTGGTGTGTGGGAATGAGGTCTAGGAGGAGAGCCTGAGGGGTGAAGAGCCTTGGGGCGGGGCGGGGTGACCTGTCTTGTGCTGAAGGGGGTCACCCTGGCCGGGGCACTGAGACTGAGGGTACTGGGGCAGAGGCAAAGTGGGGAGCCCAGAAGGATGCTGCTGCAAGAATCCAGGCTAGAGGTGGCGTGGGCTGGGCAGTGGCCAGAGTCAGCCCCATCAGCCGGTGGGTGACTGGATGCGGCGCACCAGAAAAGGGGAAGTGCCAAACTGGGCCACTCTTTTGCTGTTGTTTTTTAAATATTTTTGTTTGTTATTAAATAGAGAAGAGAGGAATTGAGAGGGGAGAAGGAGATGGAGATGGAAAAAGACACCTGCCGCCCTGCTCTACCACTCATGAAGCTTTCCCCCTGCAGGTGGGAAGCAGGAGCTTGAACCTGGGTCCTTGCACACTGTAATGTGAGCACTGAACCAGCTGTGCCCCCACCTGGCCCTAAACTGGGCGATTCTAACCTTCCAACCTGTGTGGGGAGTCCTGATGATATGGCAGGAGCTCACTGCTCCAAGTTCTTGAAAGTTGCTTTTGCCCTGCTCATTCAGTCTTCTAGGGGTTTGCTTTGTTTTGTTTGTCTGTGAGGAGCTGGAGGGTGGAAGTGTTGTTCCCCGAGGGTGGGAGACCGGGTGAAGGGTGGGCTTAGAGGGCATGAAGGGGCAAGAACGCGTTTGGCAAAGGACAGCCCCTCAACATTAAGTTGGAGAACTCGAAGAGCAGAACCAACAGCTTGAAAGCTGTCAGGAGCTGCTTGTTGCTGGCTTTGAAAGTGACTGGGATCCATGTGGATTCAGTCGGCTAGGAAGGATCGTCAGTTTCCCCAATGAATGGGTACTCACGAGATGCACCACGGGAAGGTCTATCCAATGCATCCCTAAAGCAGTATGATGAGTCGGGCGACCCAGATGTGGCTGACCATCTCATTGCCTCCCTGGATGCAGCACGCCAAGCCCGCTGGCAACAACTCACGGAATGTCTGAACTTCACCCACTCAAGTAGGAAGGCCTGGAAGCTTCTTCACAGACTGGGTGCCGGTAGCCAACCCCCTCCCGTCTCCCATCCTCCCATATCTCCAAACTCAGTGGCCAGTCACCTAACTCAAGTTGGACATGCTAAGATCGACCCAGTCTGGAAAAGAGAAATTTCCCATGAGTGGTCATGCCACTTCCGGTTATCTTGTCCATCTCCAAAACTCTCTCCCTTTACACTGTCTGAACTGGAAGACGCTTTGAAGAGGGTTAAACCGGGAACAGCTGCTGGCTATGATAACATCACCCCAGAACTCATTCTTAACCTGGGTCCCGCGGCAAAGAAGTGGCTCACTTCATTCCTGTCCCACATCTTGGAATCTGAGTCTATGCCCAAAGTTTGGCGTTGTGCGAAGATTATAGCGGTTTTGAAACCAAAGAAAGACCCAACACTGGCCGCCAGCTATAGACCAATTTCTCTCCTCTCCGTGTGTTACAAACTCCTTGAGAGGCTGCTTCTGTCACGTATTTCTCATCTTACAGAGAAATTCCTATCACCCGCCCAAGCTGGTTTCCTCTCAGGAAGATCTACCTGCGAACAAGCCCTGGCCCTCTCAACTTACATTGAAAATGGATTCCAGAAGAATTTAAAGACGGGTGCTGTCTTTGTTGATCTCACAGCAGCCTATGACAAGGTCTGGCACCGTGGTCTCCTAGTCAAGATCTCAAGATGCCTGCCTCCATGGGTGGCCAACACTATATCGTTTCTTCTCCAAAACAGAAGATTCCGGGTGCATTTGGGTGACAAGTCTAGCAGATGGAGACTTGTCTCAAGTGGCCTCCCCCAGGGCTCTGTTCTGGCTCCTATGCTATTTAATATTTACATCAATGACCTCCCAGAAACTTCTTCAAGGAAGTTCATCTACGCCGATGACATCTGCTGTGCAACTCAGGCATCCAAGTTCGACATCCTCGAGGAAACACTCACAAAAGACATGTCTCTGATATCTGATTACTGTAAAAAATGGCGACTAATCCCTAGCACTGCAAAAAACGGTATCATCTGTTTTCCATCTATACCATGCCTCGGCCTCGCGTGAGCTTAATGTGCAGCTTGGCAATACGAGAATCCGGCATGAAGCCCAGCCAGTCTATCTTGGCGTTACTCTCGATCGCACTCTGTCATTTCACAAACATCTCATAAAAACTGCAGCAAAGGTGGGCGCGAGGAATAACATCATTGCAAGACTGGCCAGCTCCTTATGGGGCGCGAGCGCTTCCACACTACGATCATCATCTCTGGCATTATGCTATTCCACTGCAGAATACTGTGCCCCAGTATGGTTCCGTAGCCCCCATGTCCACTTGGTCGATTCCAAATTATATTCCTCCGTGAGGATAATTTCTGGAACCATCCGTTCCACCCCGGTTCCATGGCTGCCGGTTCTTAGCAACATCGCCCCGCCAGATATTCGTCGGGATGCGGCATCATCTAAGTTCATTTCCCACGTCTACGCTCGACCGGACCTGCCAATATACGCGGATATCTTCGCCTACCCTGTCCAACGCTTGACGTCTCTTCACCCAATCTGGTCCCCTATGCCTACACTGAACTTCTCTGTTCAAGTCTCTTGGAAACAGAGTTGGCAGTCAGCTGAGGTAAAGAACAAACACCTCATCACAGACCCCTGCGAGCGTCAACCCGGCTTTGACCTAGCACGTTATGATTGGGCCCTCCTCAATCGCTATGGAACAGGCCATGGCCGGTGCGCCGCTATGTTCCATTGCTGGGGAGCCAGAGACAACCTGAACTGCCCCTGCGGCTACAGACAGACTATGACCCACATAGTCAACGACTGCCACCTCTCCAGATTCAAAGGAGGTCTCGAAACTTTACATCAGGCTCAACCTGACGCTGTTGACTGGCTACGGAAGAAGGGCAAACGCTAGAAGAAGAAGGGGCAAGGGAACCAGGCAGCTGGGTCTTGGCTGGGCTGGAGACAGTGCAGAGGTCTACTGGGGGGAGAAGGGACAAGGTTGGAAGGGAGCACAGATGCAGGAGAGAATGGGGCCAAGACCAGGGCCATCTAGTTTTTAAACATGAGAACATACATCCCAGGAGACGTGGGGACATGCAGCAGGAGAGCGCTGAGCTAGGGTGCTGAGGACCCCAGTCCCATCCCTGACACCACAAATGCTAGAGCAGTACTCTCTTTCTTACTAATATGTCTGTAAGAATGATAGAAAATAGGGGTTAGGCAGTGGTGCACCTGGTTGAGCAAACACGTTACAGTGCATCATCACCCAGGTTCAAGTCCCCTGCTCCCACCTGCTTCAGGAGCAGTGAAACAGGTCTGCAGGTGTCTCTTTATCCCTCCTTCTCTATCTCCCCCACCCCCTCAGCTTCTCTCTATCTCTATGCAAAATAAATAAATGAAAATAGTGTTATTTTAAAGAATGATAAAAACATATGAGGACAAACTATCGGAGATGACAGAGGAGCAGCCAAGGAGCTCAACACCCCTGGAGTGGAGCAGGGAAGGTGTTGGACAGTGGAGGAAAGGAAGGGACCCCATATGGGTTGCTGAGGGGGCTGGGTGAGAGACAGCCAAGAACTCACTAGCTTTTTTTTTTTTTTGCTTCCAGGGTTATTTCTGGGGCACCATGAATTCACTGCTCCTGGAGGCTATTTTTCCCCTTTTGTTGCCTTTGTTGTTTTATTGTTATTGTTATTATTGCTGTCATTGTTGTTGGATAGAACAGAGAGAAATGGAGAGAGGAGGAGAAGACAGAGAGGGGGAGAGAGAGATAGACACCTGCAGACCTGTTTCACTGCTGTGAAGCAACCCTCCTGCAGGTGGGGAGCCGGGGGCTCGTACAGGGATCCTTACGCTGGTCCTTGTGCTTTGCGCCATGTGCACTTAACCCGCTGCTCTACTGCTCGGCCCCCTCACCGGCCATTTTGAAAAGAGCTACTTGGCCGAGAGGGAGAGATGAAAGATGGAGTGTGCTGGGTTGACCAGAGATCAAGCAAAGGAGAACAGAGCGAGTGCACATGAGTAACTTCTGAGAGTCTTTACACAGAACAGCCGTTAAGCAGCAGCCAGAGAACATGCGGGCGAGGGTGCTGGGGCCTTGAGGGCTTGGGGATGGCTTTGATTTTTGACTTAAAGGAGGATGAAGCCACCGATCTCCATGTGCTGTTGGAAACAGAAGAACAGGGAGAACTCAGCACAGGAATGAGGAGCAATGGGGGATGGGCAGTGGCACACCCTGTTGAGCACATATAGCACTAAGCGCAAGGACCTGCATGAGGATTCAGGTTCGAGCCTCTACTCCCCACCTGCAGGGGGTTGCTTCACAAGTGGTGAAGCAGGTCTGCAGGTGTTTCCCTTACACTCCCTGTCTATCTCTCCTCCTCTCTCTGTCCTATTTAATCAAAATGAAAAAAAAATGGTTGCCAGGAGTAGGGGATTTGTAGTGTGGCCACTGAGCCCCGGAGATAGCCTTCTAGGCAAAAAAAGGAGCTGCATGCATGAGTGAGCTCCAGGTGCAGAGAGGACTGTGGAGGGGGCTGGATGTAGCTGTGTGGGGGTAATGGGGGGCATCCTTTGGGGGCGTTCTCTTCTGGTGACATCTGTCTTCTCAGGGAACGCAGGGAAAGGCCCTGAGCCTGGAGGGAAGGTCGAGGCAGAGAGGGTGTGAGAAGGCTGGCACCCAGAGTACAGGGCCTCCCTCCTGGCTGGACTGAGGGGAGCCTGGTGCCCACCTGGCCACCATTGCAGGGACTCCCCCACTCCCACCCCCATGTCGAGAGTTGTGGAAGCTGCCAGATACCACCCCTGGGGCTCCAGATTGCTCAGTAGCCTGCAGCCCTCTCTCTCCTGAGAAACCAAAACCCAACCCCATTTTCTCCTCTCAAGGACAGTGAGCTGGGAGTGGGGAGCCTGGGTGTTACACCAGACAGGCGAGGGCCCAGGCTGACCCAGCTGCAGCATCATCTCGCTGCATACACTCAACCAGTGGGGGAATCTGTGCAGGACCTAGGACTTTCCAGGCCTCTCCTGGGCTGTGTGTGCTCTACACCAGGCTGGCGTGTGGGTGCCTCCAAGCTCTCCTGGCAGGTGACCATCCATGCAGGTCTTGTTCCATCTGCCCGGATCCCATCCTCTGGGCCCAAATTGCAAGTTATACTCACACAAGTGATTCTGGCCTTTTAGCCAAGGGCCTCTAAACTCAACAGAATCTTCTGCTAACATCCAATAAGCAAGGAAAAAAGTGGGAGAGGCCAGGCACATGTTACCATGCACAAGGACCCAGGTTCAAATCTCACTTCCCACCCTCAGGGGGGAGCTTCACAAGCAGTGAAGCAGGTCTGCACTTGTCTCCCTGTCTCTCTCCCTCTCTATCTCCCCTTCCCTCCCAATTTCTCTCTATTTGTTCTCTCACAGAAAGGGGAATATGCCCTCTGGGAGCAGTGGATTCATAGTGCAGGCACCAGGCCTGTGCTACACTAAGCAATAACCCTGGTGGCAATAAACATGTCTTAACTTTTTTAAAAAATGAGAAAGAAGCTGGGAGATGACTCATCAGGTCAAGCACACACTTTACTACACAGGAGGACCTGGGTTCAAGCCCCCAGCCACCACATGGGAGCACCATGTGGAGAGAAACTCCCCAAGCACCGAAGTGGCAGTGTAGTGTCTCTCTTTGCCCCTTTCTCCCTACCTCTCTAGTCTCTCGCCTCTGTCTGGAGGAAAGAGTTTGCTAGGAGGGGTGGGATTATGCCGGCACCAAACCCTGGTGGGAAAGTAAAGGGAAGAGCCACAGATTCAAGGTCCCACACGTGGCTCACAGTATGGCTGGCGTCCTGTGCTCCTAGCACTGGCCCTGATGGTTCCTCCTGTGGGGTGCAGAGTTCCAGTCTGTGGGGTCTTAGGAGATGGAGCAGGACACCTGGCCCCTCCCTCAGCCTTCTGTGCCTTTCTCTACCTCACATGGCTGGGTTACCTGCAGAGGGACAGATGGCCAGTTCACAGCTTCACCTGCCACCGCTTCCTGTGGGGTAAGCAGAGGGAGGACTGAGGAGGAAGGTGAGGTAGGGCTGGGGGGCACCATACCTGTCACGTGACTCTTACCAAGGACAAGAGCGGGAGTGCCCTTGGAAAGGAGCTGAAACAGAGGCTCCAGCAGTGGTGACACCCTGCCTGCCCTTTTGTGAGCCTATAGTGGGCCCTCCTTTCCTTATCCTCCATGAAGTGAGGAGGGAGTTCACGAGTGCCCAGTCCCCCCCCCCACCTCTCCTGCCTGTGGGATCTGGCAAGGTGTTCCTGTACTCTTCTCTCTTCTCTGTACCCTGAGCTTCCCATAGCCCACTCCAGCTAAGGAGAGTTGGTTTGTGAAGAGAAGATCCCTTCAAAGACATCCCCCAAACCGCTTCCTCTCACCCTTGGCCCTGAGAGCAGGGAGGGATGAGGAGAGCACTCTGACCTCCAGCCCAGAAGTGGAGGCAGGCATGGGAGGAAGAGTGGATGGATGGAGGGAGGTGGTGGGGAGGAAGACAGTGAGGAAGTAAGAAGGGGCCGGGCAGTGGTGCATCCAGTTAAGTGTACAGGTTATCAAACCAAGGATCCCAGGGCTCAAGCCCCTGCTCCCCACCTGCAGGGGGAAGCTTCATGAGTGGTGAAGCAGGTGTGCAGGTGTCTATCTTTTTCTCTCCTCCTCTGTTCTCAATTTCTCTGTGTTCTATCTAATAAAATAGAAAGAATGGCTTCTGGAGCAGTGCCTGCACTGAGCACCAGCTATAACCCTGGAGGCAGAAAGAAAGAAAGAAAGAAAGAAGAAAGGAAGGAAGAAGTGAGAGATACCATGTCTGAGGAACCCTTGTCCTTGGACTCCTTGCCATAGAAACCCACTGCGCTCTTTCTGGAGGGAGGGAGGGAGGGGCTTGTCTTAGCTGATACCCTCCACAAGGGTGTTAGGGGAGCAGACAGATGAGCCCAGGGTTCCCTGGCTGTGTGGGTGAGCTGGGGGAGACTGGCCAAACTCAACATTTTGTATCTAAGACCTCCACCCTCTCAGAACTCCCAGGAAGCAAAAAACTCTCAGACAGTTGTCTCAAATCAGGGAGTTTCCAGCTTCACAACTTAAGTCCCTGGCGGGTGGCCAGGGTATGAAAGGAGCTGGGATGGGGGATGCTACTTCCGTGTTCAGGTCTGTGTCAGGACCTGACTGTCACCCATGAGTTCAGGGCTCAGGTCCTGAGTGCCCGCTGTTCCCTGGTGTTGTCTTCACGTGTCTCTGGGTTTTGTCTCCAGTGCAAGGACAGGTCTGGAAGGTTCTGGAAGGTTCTTTGCATCCACCCACACCTACTGGCAGGGAGAGGGAGGCACTGTGTGGTGGTAGTGGGGTCCAGGAAGCCCTTCTGGACCACAGCGCCCCCACCCCCCACCACCACATTGTCCCCAGCTGGGCTGGACGTGGACACAATGAAAGCCAGAGGAAATGGAGCAGCTCTGAAAGGCAGCCAAGCCCAGCCCAGCCCACCAAAAACATCAGGAGCAGAAGCTGGCTATGCCAGGAACCCAGGAGCCATTCATTAGAAGGGAGGGGAGAGGAGGCCAGGAAGTGGTGCTCCTGGTAGAGCACACACATTATAGTGCACAAGGACCTGTGTTCAAGCCATAGCCCCCACCTGCAGGAGGGCAGCTTCATGAGCAATGAAGAGGTCTGCAGGTGTCTCTCTGTCTCCTTCTCCCTCCTCTATTTCTGTCTGTCTGTTTCTGAAATAAAGTAATAAAATAAAATATTGTGCACATGTTACAATGCGCAAGGACCCAGGTTCGATCCCTTGGTCTCCACCTGCAGGGGGAAAGCTTCACAAGTGGTGAAGCAGTGCTGCAGGTGTCTCTGTGACTCTCTCCCTCTTTATCACTCTGTTCCCTCTTGATTTCTACCTGTGTCTATCCAATAAATAAATATAATTTAAAATGATTACATTAAAAATAAAATATTTTAAAAGAAAGGGGAGGAGAGCAGAGTAGACTCCCGAAGTCCACAGGATCTCAGGGAAGCCACGGACAAGGTAGGGTGGGGTGCCCCATGGGGAAACGTGGAACCCAGCCCCCACCCAACAAGGCTCCCTGAGGTGACACGGGGAACCAGGAGCCCTGTGGCCCCAAGGCCAGAGCCCACTCCCTGGCTGAGATAGCACCCACTGAGAGTGGTGAAGCAAGTGTTCTAGAGAGAAAGAACCAAAGCAACTCACCCATAGCTCATGGGCTCTGGATGGAATCCAGGGACACAGGCATGCATGCCCTGGGCTTTGCCGCTGAGCTGCATGGAGTGAGGGCAGTGAAGGGGACTGAGATACAGTGCCCCGTGTGGAAGGGCCAGGAACTGCAGCTTCTCGGGCTGGGAGACCAGAGCTCTCTGCAGGGGGGGCAGGCCTCCCGTGGGGCCTCCTGGAACCCTGACAACCCTACCCATCCCCGCCCCCCCACCCCACCCCCACCCCCGCAAAACAGCTCAGCCTGTCTTCATCCTATCAGTGTATCTGTGCCAATAGCCGCTTCTCTTTGGAAGGAGATGGCACACCCAAGCTTGAGATGTTTTATTCTTGTTTGTTTGTTTACTCCAGGGTTATCACTGGGGTTTGGTGCAAGCACTATGATTTTACTGCTCCTGGTGGCCATTTTTTCCATTTTATTGGATAGGACAGAGAAAAATTGAGAGGGGAGGAGGAGCTAGAGAGAAAGATAGACACATGTAGACCTGTAGCACCATTTGTGAAGCAATGAGAGTGAGGGCTCAAACCCGGATCCTTGCTCAGGTACTTGAGCTCAGTACTGTGTGCACTTAATTGGATGCACTACCACCCAGCCCCCATGTTTTATTCTCTCGAAAAAATCTTTTAAATTTATTTTAATTTAGTTAATTATTTTTAAGTTATTTTTATCTATTTATTTATTGGATAGAGACAGCCAGAAATTGAGAGGGAAGAGGGTGGAAGAGAAGACGAGAGACAGAGAGACACCTGCAGCCCTGCTTCATCACTCACAAAGCTTTCCCCATGCAGGTGGGGACCAGGGGCTCCAGCCTAGTCCTTGCACATTGCAACACATACGCTCAACCAGTTGCGCCACCATCTGGTCCCAATTAATTTATTTATTGTATAGAAATAGAAAATGGGAGGAAAGAGGGACATAGGGAGAGACAGAGAGACACCTGCAGCCCTGTTTCACTGCTTGTGAAGCTTCCCACCTGCAGATGGGGACTAGGGGCTTGAACCCAGGTCCTTGTGCCTGGTAACATGTGTTCACAGTTGCACCACCACCTGGCCATTATTTTATTCTTTAAATATTTATTTAAATATTTAGTTATTAATGAATATTTGTGACACCTCCCCCATCACCCCCTAAATCAAATCTTTCTAGTCTGTGTACTTGCACACACAGAGAGAGAGAGAGAGAAGGAAAGAAAAGAGGGAGACACTGCAGCATCCCATTGCTGTTCTACCCCTGAGGCTCCCCTTGTGCCGTGGTGCTCCCATGTGGTGCCAGGGTTTGAGCCCAGGGCCTCACGCACAGTAGAGTTCTCAGCATACCTGCTGAGCTCTCTCCTGATGCTTGGCTTTCGTTCCTTATGAAAGACTGGGGTGCAGAGAGAAAGAGCAGAACCACTTTCCCTTGTTGGACACGGTGCCAGGAATAGAACCCAAGGCCTCATGTATTTGATCAAAGTAAGCTTCCTACACAGTAGACTGCACCACCACCTGCCCTGGCTGCCCAAGCCCCCAGAGTCTCTCCTCTTCCTGCACAGGATGAACTGCCTCCCCCTGGCTTTCTGCAGCTCTGCCTCCTGCCCTCACTGCCCTGAGCTGACATTCCTGCCTGGGTGGTCCTCCCTGGGTGTGTCTCCGGGGCACCCCCACACCCCAAGCCACCACCTCCCATGCTGGGCCAGCAGGCAGAGCCTTTGCAGCCAACTCCAGCAGAGGCCGAGCTAAAAAGGGAACCCGCAGCAGGGCCCTGCTTCACCAAGGCAGGAGAGAGATGCAGCCAAGCCTCAGGCTGGGGTGGGAGTGGTGGGGGGGGCCCTGGCCACCAGAGAGGGGTGTCCCTGGTCAAGATGCCTGCCTGAGAGTGAGAGAGCCCTGTCCCTGCATCCTCCCCGGGCCTGCTATGTAAGGGCCAGCCTCCTTGCCATAGCAGGTGTGGGAGCAACTTTAGGGATGGGGATGGGGGACAGGCGTCGCCCCAAGCTTCTAGTAAGGGCTGGCCAGAGTGGGTCAGGGCCTTAAGGGCCAGGCCTCAAGGAAAGCACCCCCAAATCCACAGCCCCGCCCCTTCCACTGGCTGCCCAAGGGGATGTCAGGGGAGTTGTACTGTTGCAGGGGTTTTCCTGTTCCCAGGTTGTCAGCCTCTGTCCTGGAATGTGGGGTGAGGCCAGGACTTCCAGAGAAGTGGAGAGAAGTGGGGAGGTGGCCCCCTTTATCACAAGCAGAGGCAGGGAGACACCTGAGGGGCCAGAAGGAAAGACAAGGGATACTCTTTTATTTCCCCTCCTCCATTATTTTATTTTATATTATTTTATTCTATCTTATTATTCCTTTTATTTGATAGGGCAGAGAGAAACTGAAAGGGGAGGGGCAGAGAGACAGAGAGAGATACTTGTAGCCCTGGTCTGAAGCTTTCCCCCTGCAAGTGGGGCCTGGGGACTTGAACCCAGCTCCTTGCACATGATAGCTTGTGCACTCAACTGCCCAGCCCCCTTTATCTTCCTTTTGTCGTTGTTGTTGATAGAGACAGAGAAATAGAGGTAGAAAGTGCAAGAGATCACAGCACCATAACCCTCTGCAATGCAGTGAGGGGACCAGGCTCCAACTTA